>NC_059274.1:5385000-5485000 GCF_017591435.1 Portunus trituberculatus
GTGTTTTAACCCCTTCAGGACTGGGACGTATTTTTACTATAATTTTGGGGTATGTTTAGACGATTTCATTTACATTAGGAAGGGTCTATGGAGGTCAGAAGATTAATGGCCACAGTCTTCACTATTCTTATATAATCCCCACATAAGTTTCTGAAGCTGTATAAAATCATCAAATAGTAAGTAGAATGAATATGGAAGCACTTCATGGTACTGAAGGAATTAAAATACGGTAAAATAATGTTTTCTTTCTTTCTGTTTAACTATTTCAGCATTGTAGTTTTCTATCACCACCTTATTATTAGTTTTCTTTTTTTGCGCATTGCCTTACTGTATATTTGTATCCATTCATGTTATAAAAAGATGTAGAAAATTTTATTTATAAACAGGACACAAAAAGGGAAAAAGAAAATGGAAAAAGAAACACCGCAATTCACATATTCATTACGACGAGGATGGCTATGCATAATGCAGCTCGTTAATTACTAATACAAATACTATGTTATGAAATATGTAAGTGAAAAAATGCATGGATGAATTTATGCATTACCTTGGAGAGAAAGGTAGAAAATGTAAAGAAATGGAAAAGAAAGATTATGATAGTTTAGAAGTCTACGGTGCCAGTCAGCCACGTTTGAATATTAAAGCTAAACAAGGTGGGCTGTGGCGGGTGAGGGTGAGGTAATGAGGCAGTGTGGTGGGGCCAGGATGAGATATACGCGGGATGGGATGGTAAAAATACTAAAAATTATGAAATGGTGGCGATTTTCGTGGAAGGGAGGCTGGAAAAGGGTTGTGGAAATGACAGGGGTAATGTCTAACGGGTCCATATATTTTTTCCTTCCTTTTTCTCGTTGTTCTCTTTCCCTCTGTCACGGGGGGAGCAGTCATCCGTGTAGGGAGGGAAGAAGAGGGAGATGTAAAGTAGTGGTAAGGAAAATTCATGAAAGGTAAAAGGTTGAAAATATAAAACAGCAGAGATATTATAAACGACATTAGATTTTTTTTTTCATTTTTTCCTATTCTGATCCAAATTTCCTTTTCTTTCATACATTTTTGTTGTATTTTCAGTTTTCTTTTATTTTCCTACACTTCTTCCTGTTTCTTAGCTTTTTTTCTATCTTGACCTTCCTCTTCCTGTATTTTCATCTTTCTTTCCCTCCTTTCTTCTCATTTTGTTTCACCGCTTTCTCCTCACTTTTTCCTCTTCATTTACGTACTTTCTGTTCCTCTTCATTCTCCTCTTCCTTCTCCTCCTCCATCTCCATCCGTAAGCTGATCATCTGTTTCTTCCACTCTTCTCTCTTCTTTCCTCGTCTTTTATCTCTATTTTCCCTTTACTCTCCCTTTCTTTTTTCTCTTGCGTCGTCGTAAACCTCGGTGACCACAATAATGAGCCTCTCTCTCTCTCTCTCTCTCTCTCTCTCTCTCTCTCTCTCTCTCTCTCTCTCTCTCTCTCTCTCTCTCTCTCTCTCTCTCTCTCTCTCTCTCTCTCTCTCTCTCTCTCTCTCTCTCTCTCTCTATATATATATATATATATATATATATATATATATATATATATATATATATATATATACGATGATGCGATAATTGGTATGGAAGAGCGCGTTATTTTAGCATTGTGAATACTTGCAAGTATTTTATAGGTTAAAGGTAGAGTTTTGAGCTCTACCTATCTTAAAACCAACCTCTGTAAATACTTAGAAATAATAAACACTATATACATATTTGTAATACATAATGATATTTGCTAGTGTCTTTGTCACTCACTCTCTCTCTCTCTCTCTCTCTCTCTCTCTCTCTCTCTCTCTCTCTCTCTCTCTCTCTCTCTCTCTCTCTCTCTCTCTCTCTCTCATCACGTCCTCCACTTCAGCCTAAAATTAACTTCGTTGTGAAAATTGCAGTGAATTGAAATTGTATTTGTTTTAATGATTTCCTCGGCAATTAAAGATTATCACGAAGACTTGCATGTGGAATTAAGGCTGAAATATTTGTCTTGTTTAGTTTTACGATTCCTGAACTTTTAAATTAGAAGCAGAGTTAGTAGACATTATTATTATCATTATAAGCATTTCTTTCTCAGTTGTTGTAGTAGTAGTAGTAGTAGTAGTAGTAGTAGTAGTAGTAGTGGTAGTAGTAGTGGTAGTGCTGATAGCTGAAGGAACAAAAATATAACAATGTGTATCTCTTTCTTCCTAACCTGCTTCCTCAGTTCATTTTTCCTCTCATTCTTTCCCATTATTCCTCTTTCTCTACCTCCTTCTACTCCTTCTCTTCCCCCTCCTTTTCATCCTCTTCCTCCTTCCTCGCCAACACCTTCACGCACTCTTTAAAGAAGATTCGAGGCGGGGAAGAAAATTTGATGACGTCGGAAAAGTAGCGATGGTTCTGAATTTAAATAGAGAGTCCGACACACCTGACTGACTGAATGACTAACAGACTGACTGACTAACTGACTGGCTAACTGATACGGTTAACTAGCTTTCCCAATAACTATATGATCAATTGATTTGCTGGTGACTGATTGGTAAGAAAATGATGTTAGTGATTGGCTTGGTGAGTTGGTAAGTGGCTAAATGATTAAGACAGTAGCTGGTTGACTGGCTGACTACTCTACTGACTGTTTGCGTGTGTGGTTGACGAAATAACTGACCAACTAACTGACTAACACTTCAATAACTAATTGACTGAAGAATATATCACTAAACAGAAAGAATAAAATGAATAAGTGAACGACTCACTAGCGAGCTTAATTCACTGACCCACAAAAATTACTGACTAAATAATTGAGTGACTCACCTACTAACTGACCTACTGCTACTATCTGACTATCACTAGCTGACTGACTGACTGACGAACTTATTGACCTATTGTTTTTTTTATTATGCATTTAGACTCATTTCTTCAGCGACATTTGAACTTTTCTGACAATGACTGACGCTTGCCTGCCAGTGACGCGCCGCCTGTACATTTTTTGCACCGCCGTCCGCCAGTATGATTTTATCCTTTGATCTTTTTTTGTGAGTGTGGGTTTGTTTAATGTGTTTATTTATACATTTGAGATTTTTATTTTGCTAGCTTTTAGTTTTCGTATACATATTTTTCTTTTTGTGTGTGTCTGTATTTTTCATGTTTTTAGATGTAAGTTTTTTTCTTTTTTTTTTTTTTTTTTGTTCGTGATTAAATTTTTTGTCTTAACTTATAAAGTATTACGTTTTGCTTTGTTTAGTTGGTTGTTTGTGTGTGCTTTATATGTACCATTTCAGTTTCTAGCTTTCTCTCTCTCTCTCTCTCTCTCTCTCTCTCTCTCTCTCTCTCTCTCTCTCTCTCTCTCTCTCTCTCTCTCTCTCTCTCTCTCTCTCTCTCTCTCTCTTCATTTCTAGTACTTTCTAATTCTTCAACTTTTTACATTTCTTTTTATCATTTGCCCACATGTGTTTGCATTGCTTTATTTTTTCTTTTGTTTTGTTTTGCTTTGCTTTGCTTTTTTCCAAACCTCCTTGTCTACCGAATTATGGACTCGCGCGAAAGGGAGATATAAAAAGCTGACAATTGGAAAGCGAATTGAGAAGGAAGACGTGAGAAAAAATACTGATAAAGACAAAGTGACAGAAGGAATGACAGATGCTAAGTGAAAAAAAAATCTATAAGTTTGGATAACACAAAGTGAACAGCAACGAAATATTGACAGGTAATGGACAGATGGAAAGAAAGGGTCACCTGCCCACCTTGGTAACAATGGCAACAGCTCCTCACCCTCTCTCCGCATTCCATATTTCTTGTCTGATAATTTTTCATCTAGTTATTTTCCTAAGTGTTTTTTATTTTATTTGCTTTCTTGCTCTATGTCTCCAGTCTCTTTTTCCAGGACTTTTTTTTGTAATCATTTTTTGTCAAGTGATATGGGTAAGTTTGTAGCGCGCACACACACACACACACACACACACACACACACACACACACACACACACACACACACACACACACATACTCTCTCTCTCTCTCTCTCTCTCTCTCTCTCTCTCTCTCTCTCTCTCTCTCTCTCTCTCTCTCTCTCTCTCTCTCTCTCTCTCTCTCTCTGGGTATAGTTGCATTTCGAACGCCACACACTTCCTGCGTTGCATTTTTAGGAAGGGCAAGTAAAACATTTCCACGTCAGCAGGTAATTTTCGCGGGTGTGAAGAATCCATTAGGCGTTCGCCACAGGGGCGTCTGCCTCGAATTCGGCATCCGATCAGAGTGGAATTTTGAGATAGTTTCTGTAGAATTTCGTGTTAATGTTTTTCTTCTTGTTATTTGTTTTGACGGAGTTACTATAGTTTGTTATTAATGTCGCTGTCTTTAAGTTTTACGTATCGACAGCGGGTAGGAAATTATTGTTAATTGTTTTATTAACTTATTTGTTATCTGCTCCTATGTTCATGCTTCATTTCTTTCTTGTGCTTCGTTCAGTTCACGGGGTATTGTTTGTTGGTATAATTTGTCTGTGTCTGTGTCTGTCTGTCTGTCTGTCTGTCTGTCTGTCTCTGTCTGTGTGTTTCTACCTTAAAAGTAACTAAGAAGTGGGTAATTGTTTTATGCACTCATTTATTTGCGCTTTGCTTTTTTTTTTTTTTATTCATTTATTTATTTAATTTGTTTTTATTTTATTTTATTCATGCATTTATTTTTTTTCTTATTCTTATATATTTTTTTTATTTATTTGTTTATTTATTTATTTTATCTATTTTTTTCAGTTTTTTTTTTATTCGGCCAATTTGAATATTGTTTTATCGGTAATTTCGGTGTCTTATTTTCGTGTTTTCGTGATGCTAACTTTTATGAGCGACTAGGAAATAAGTGACGCCTGCCTTATATATTTATTTTTTCAATTTTTACGTCGGCGATTTCTCGCGTTGGTCTTTACCAAAACTTTGTGTCCCGGACAAACTTTTTTATTTGTGACCCCCTCTTTTTTTTATACATAAAGTAGCGGGTTCCCAACTTTGAGGCGGCGGTGTCGTGCGAGAGACCATAAAATTTTTAGAATCACTCGTGTGGGTAGCTTGTTGATTGGCCTGGGGTGGGAGGCTCGAGGCGGTGAGGAAAGAAATGAAAACAAGTGAGCGACAGCGGGACTGAGGACTGTGAGAAGCTAGGGGATTGCAGCCTGACTGAAGTGAGCGCCAAAACCTAGAGACGTTAAAGGCGTTGCGGTTTGGTGTTTTGCGGAGACTAAGGACGATTGGCGGCTGGGGGCTGGATGCAGGGAACAGCGCTCTGCCACCATCCCGACCCAGCAGGAGAGACGCCGCTGGGAGAAGCTGCCAGGTAACCAATTATCATATATTAAACTCAACAGCGGAAGGATCACTCAGCCGCACCTCTGCCGCAGTCAGGGTCCACATTTATCCCATTTTCCGCAGTGGCTCCGCCATGACCCCCCTGAAGACGTAATGGTGACCTTCTCTCGTATTTTCCCTGGGACGACCCAAGCACGTGTGGGGGATGAGCCTGTGTACACCTGGCAAGATGTGTGGGATGACTGGCGTGATGCATGGTGACCCTCGCGTGGGAGGCGTGTCACCTGTGTGCGGCCGTACACCCTCCCGCCTCAGTGTGTCGGGTGAAGCGTGCAAGTTGCAGCGGAAGTGTTACTGCCATGATACTTACTGGTGTGTCTTCCATTTTATTTTTCCCCGTGTTCTTTACAGGAATATACAACTTTTTTTTTCTGGAAAGTAGAGTTCACAGAGTACCTAGAGCCGCACACTTGGCTTTTAACACTGCTTATTCCCATCATCATCAACACCATGGCCTTGATACGTAATTTATACTTTTCATATGAGTCGATTTTAAACTATAAAGAGAAAGACTGCGTACTTTAATCATTTAATTATCAACTCCTGTTATAAACGTTTCAGCTCGTGATTTAGATCGTCAAGTGAGTTTTCCTTCTCTCTCTCTTTCTCTCTGCGTGTCCGCCGCTCCCCCGCCGCTTGTCTATCGCGGCGAGGACAAAGAGACAAGGTGTGCAATCACTGTGCTCACCTCGCCTGCCACACATCACCTGGCTCATAATCGTGGCCACCTCTGACACAAAGCCCACACGCTGACACCCACCCATCTCAACACACACACACACACACACACACACACACACACACACACACACACACACCCGGTATCTCAGTGGTTAGAGCGCTGGCTTCACAAGCCAGAGGACCGGGGTTCGATTCCCCGGCCGGGTGGAGATATTTGGGTGTGTCTCCTTTCACGTGTAGCCCCTGTTCACCTAGCAGTGAGTAGGTACGGGATGTAAATCGAGGAGTTGTGACCTTGTTGTCCCGGTGTGTGGTGTGTGCCTGGTCTCAGGCCTATCCGAAGATCGGAAATAATGAGCTCTGAGCTCGTTCTGTAGGGTAACGTCTGGCTGTCTCGTCAGAGACTGCAGCAGATCAAACAGTGAACACACACACACACACACACACACACACACACACACACACACACACACACACACACACACACACACACACACACACACACACACACAGTCATGAATCAGCAAACAGCCCCAAACAAAAATATACCATCACTAGACTTTAAACTAAAACGCTTCCATTTTCTTCCTTTGTTCCCAAATTAAGAGTATCTACGGTTTGTAACACTCCTTGTTAATTAGGTCACTCCACCTGAGCACACCTGTGAAGTTCCCCTCGTCCCTCCTCCCTCCCTCTTCCTTTCCTCTTTATTTTCATTGTTACCAAGTTCCTCTGTGCCTTCCCTTCTTCGCTTCCCTTCCCTGCCTACCTGCATCTTTTCTTCTCTTTTTCCACCTTTCCTCCCTCTTCCTTCTCCTCTCTTTCACTCTCCCTCGCTTTTCTTTGTGAGACTGAAGGGAGAGAAAGGAATGGGTAGTGGAGAGACTTGTGAAAAGAAAAGGTGATTGATGTCAATGTAAACGCGCGCGCGCACACACACACACACACACACACACACACACACACACACACACACACACACACACACACACACCGCGTAGTGTAGTGTTTAGCACGCTCAGTTCACAATCCAGAAGGTCCGGGTTCGAGTCCTGGGCGCGGCGAGGCAAATGGGCAAGCCTCTTAATGTGAAGCTCCTGTTAACCTAGCATCAAGTAGGTACGGGATGTAACTCGAGGGGCTGTGGCCTCGCTTTCCCGGTGTGTGGAGTGTGTTGTGGTCTCAGTCTTGCCCGAAGATCGGTCTATGAGCTCTGAGCTCGTTCCGTAATGGGGAAGGCTGGTTGGGAGAACAGTAGGAGACCGAGGTGAATTACACACACACACACACACACACACACACACACACACACACACACACACACACTTCCACACGCAATAGCTCCCAGTATATAGAAAAGCCGTGCTGTCGGAGCCTCTTTACCTGTCCAAAATTAATGCAGGTGAGGTCTTGGCGAGGGACAGGAGGCTAATTTGACTTTTTTTTGTCTCTGTTGGTTTTAAAGTGACAGGTTATATATTTCTCTCTCTCTCTCTCTCTCTCTCTCTCTCTCTCTCTCTCTCTCTCTCTCTCTCTCTCTCTCTCTCTCTCTCTCTCTCTCTCTCTCTCTCTCTCTCTCTCTCTCTCTCTCTCTCTCTCTCTCTCTCTCTCTCACACACACACACACACACACACACACACACGTTTTCTGCTCATTTTCCGCTTCTTCTCAGCGTTCCTCCTTTCTTTATCTCCCTCTGTCGTTGCTTCCTCTTCTTATTTATATTTATTACTCTAAGCACCTGCTACCGTGAAGAAGATGCTAATGTGAGCCGCTATGTTGCAGGTGGGAGGCTCATCCGCACCTGGACACGGTAATTACTTGCCTCCCTGTATACCTGGCGGGTCGAGAGGAGGAGGAGCGTGGGAGGCGGTGGGAAGCTTGAAGGAAATGAGGTAAATATTAAGCTTTATTGGAAACTTAAGCAGGTATTATGTTGTTTTTGTTTCTAAAGATGGTTTATGGGTAGGTGGGTGTTGCTACCTCGCCTCTGTATATGTTTATCTCTTTCAAGAAGGTTGTTTACGTTTGCTTGACTTTTTTTCTATAGTTTAGCTTGTTTTTACTCTCTCTCTCTCTCTCTCTCTCTCTCTCTCTCTCTCTCTCTCTCTCTCTCTCTCTCTCTCTCTCTCTCTCTCTCTCTCTCTCTCTCTCTCTCTCTCTCTCTCTCTCTCTCTCTCTCTCTCTCTCTCTCTCTCTCTCGAATAAAATTGCCATCAGCTCCAGTACCCTGTCTTGCTTTCTCTACACATGTACTGCCCCCACTGACAATCACTTTTTACGAGTTTTCATCTGTACCTCTGGATTTTTTCTCTTTTTCCATTATATTTGAACGGTACATTTATTCTTTGGCTCCTTCTACGTACGAAATTTCAAGATACAGATATTTTCTCACCTTTGCATACCTTTTTTTTTTTAGTATTTGCGGCTTTAGACATTAACAGTTTTTAAGATTTGTAAAGCCTTGGTATTCACAGCCTCCCATCCTTCACGGCTTTTACACATTCGCGACTTTAAGCTATTCGCACCAATATTCCCTGCCTCGCTTCACTTCTGCGGGGTGGAGGCCTCTAAGGTAAATATCAGGCTGCATAATCCTATCGTTTCCACACACCGGGCGCTCATGCAAAGGGGCGGGACGGGGCGGAGCGGGATGGCTTTGGGATGAGACTCCGTTGGTGCAAGTACAGCGCGAGTTTAGGTTTCTACGAGCCGACGGAAGCGATGGGAGAGAAAAGGAGATTGTGAAAAGGAAATGTAAATAAGTATGATGGGTTTAGGATCCTTGTTTTCTTTTTCTTGTGAGGGAAGAAAATTGATGAAAGGAAGGATTAGATGAAGAAAGAAATAAGAAAATGGGAAATAATTTTTTTTCAGCTAGTGATAGAAGAACAGTTATGAAAGAAGGAAGGGAAATATTTTATACAGAAAGAAGTAAATGTAATAAGGAAAAGGGGAAAAGAATGAAATGTCTACCTTTTATTAGGGTAGGATTAGGGAAGAGAAAAATTAATGAAAAAGGACGGAAAAAAGATTAAATAGAAAACTAGTAAAAAGGGAAAGGATGAAGTCTTATTATTTTCTTCTTTAATACCAAACAAAAAAGGATAAAAGTAGGAATTCAAATAATGGAGTAGAGAAAAATATAAAGAAAGTGTAAGAAAGGGAAGGATTTCTTTAAGTAGAAGGAAAATGATGAAAGGAACAAAACAGAAAAAGGAAAAAGGAAACAGAATAGATTTTTTTTTCAGGGCAGCAAGAGTGAAAGGTTTTCTTGTACTCCGGAAAAGCAAGAAAGGAAAGCAAGAAAAAAAATTCGTAAGAGTGACATGGGTTTGAGCTTTACTGAAATAGTTTTACAAGGGAATGAAGGACGGGATGAAACTGTAAATGGAGAAGTTAGAGAATTTTAGAGTAGAATGAAAAGGAAAAGGAAAGTGAAGTAGAATATTGATAGAATACAGTCTGGCTGAATTGAAGTTTTGCAAGGAAGTTTACGAAAGAGAGGGAAGGAAATACATAAGGTTAGGAAGCCTCAGGTTAGGCAGTAGAAAGAGAAAAAGAAGAGGCAGAAGAATTAAAGTTTTCGGGAGAAGACGAAGGAAGAGAAGAGAGCGAGAAGAAAAGAGGAAGAAAATAGAAGAGTAAGAGAAAAACGCGTGAAAGAAAAGAGGCTTGAAAATTTTAGAGGAAAGGAAAATGGGAGAGAAAGTAGAATATGGGTAAGGTTTGTTAGGATTGCAGCGCGTTTACGGTAGCGGAATATGAAAGGGGAAAGGGAAAGGGTAAAGGGAAGATGAAAGGGGGGAAAGTGAAGGTAGTCGTACCATAACCCCGCCACACCCGACTATAACCACGGATGACTCGGGTCGTTATCCCCCCACTTTCTATCCTCCCCCTAACGAGGTAGTGACGACTCTCCCCTCAAGATGTAGTGTCTCTCTCTCTCTCTCTCTCTCTCTCTCTCTCTCTCTCTCTCTCTCTCTCTCTGCATTCGATTCTATTACACACAGGTGAGTTTCATTGTCAATTACCGATAAAACAGGTGAAGCGCTCGCGAGAATAAAGGCAAGACCACTCGAAAATTTCCTCTCATAATTAGTTTCAACACCTTACTATTACATTGCTGCGAGTCTCCCTCTCCCCTTCCCTTCCCCTCCTTTTGATCCCCCTCCTTCCCGTCCTCATCATCATCATCCTCACGCTGCCTCTCTTCCAACCTCTCTCGTTCCCGCGTAACACCGCCACCTTCACCGCCACCATCACCACCACCACAAGCACTCTGCCATACCCTTCATGAATACATTTTCCTACCTCTACTCGACTCTCCTGGCTACCTCCATGCACCCATGACCATCCCTGCCCACCCCAACATACAATAGCCTAGCCCAGCCCATCCCAGCACAGCCCAGTACTCCCCAGCACAGCCCACAGCCCTGCTCTAAACAGCCCATTCTAGTGTCCAGGTGTGTAGTGAAATGAACGGTAAAGTCGATCTTTTAATTCCGCGTGATTACAAGTACGGCGCGTGATCTCATCTTCCCGCAAGTTTCCTCGGAGAACAGATGTGAAATACGGAGGCATACTACACCTGTGCCACCCTCTCCCTCTCCCCTTGCCTCTACCTCCTTCCCTCTCTCTCCCTCCCTCCTTACCTGCGCCTCCCTCCCGCTTTACCTGCCCACCTCCAGGTATATTGCGGTGTGTTAAACTCTTCCGCCACGTCGTTGAGGCCAAAAAGCTACGTTCCCGCCCCGATAAAAGTGAATGTTGATTTTTTTTTTTTTATAATCTTCTGTGGGATATTGTTTCCTCGTGTGTATGTGTATGGGGGAGGCCATTTTTGCCTTTTTTGTTTTGTGTTTTTAATCCGATATGCATATAAGCCTGAATGATGGAGATGGGCGTGAGCATTGACAGAAATAGATAAAGGTAGACCCCTTCCACACGTGGGCAGCAAAACAAAACAAAGTCATATCTGCCAGCCGCTACCCCCGCCACAACGCAACGGCCAGCTAGGGGCGGGGAACACAACACAATTCAGGAGACAGGAAAGCCAGTGGTGAAACACAAAAATATGAACATTTCGAAACACTATAGTACTCTCTCTCTCTCTCTCTCTCTCTCTCTCTCTCTCTCTCTGTTATAACCATTTTTTATCATCATTATTTTGTGGGTGTACGACAGTTTATTATTTCCATACAACTATTACTACTGTGGTCTTTTCTGTACGTACGACAGTTTTTTTTTTTTTTCATATGACTCATTGTTGTTATTTTGCTGTGTGCGACAACTCTCTCTCTCTCTCTCTCTCTCTCTCTCTCTCTCTCTCTCTCTCTCTCTCTCTCTCTCTCTCTCTCTCAGTTCACTACACAACCTCTATCATACAACTCTGAACAATGACCACGAAGATTCGTTCGAGCACAAATATTGAACTTTCACAACGCTTATACCATTTGTTCTGGTGACGTCAGACAACTCACTTCCCTCCCTCCCTCTCCCTTTTCCCTCCCACCGTGTAGTCATCCTGGTAGACAGCAAGCCCTCCTTCCTTCCTCTCTCCTACCCTACCATCCAGTTTCAATCTCCTGCCCTCCCTTCCATTCTCTTCTGCATGTCTATCCTTTCCCTTGCCTCCCTCCCTCGCCTCCTGTCACTTGATTTTACTCTCTCTCTCTCTCTCTCTCTCTCTCTCTCTCTCTGTTATTACTCTTGGTCTTGCATGCTTTCACAGAAAGGACGCCATCAGTCGCATTCAGCATTCATGTGAAGATTTTAATCATATCCTCATACCGCGCTACTGCAACTTTTCCTTTTCCGTACATTATATATATATATATATATATTTTTTCTTTTTTTTTTTTTTTTTTACAATCCTGAATTAATTTGAGACAGACTGCTATACGGGTAAAACTTCTTCCCCATGGTTATAGAGGAGGGTGAGCATGTATGTTCCTTTAGCTGGTGATTTATATCCCTCTTGCTTAAAAGACAGACATCGGATTACTTGCCCACTCTCCCAAATTCCCGTCTCCCCCGCTGAATACTAAAAGGTAACCTTCTGTTGGCCTTCAGCGAGTGCGGCGATCATGCCGCGGCAAGATTAGTGCCTTGGTACATGTTTCTCTTGAGGCAAACCTTAATCAAGTGGGATGCTTGAGAGGTGAGTCTGGAGGGTCTTGGGAGGCAGCGTCAGATGCTGGCACTAATTGCTTGGTTCACTTGTCAAGGCTGCACATAATTTACAATACGATGGACCCTAAAATTAAAGCAAGTGAGCTGGACGAGATGGGAAGGGAGTACGGGATAGAATTTCATGCCTGGACGATATTTCACGCCAGTGTAGCTTAGAATATCGTGGATCGTGAATGGATATATATATATATATATATATATATATATATATATATATATATATATATATATATATATATATATATATATATATATATATATATATATATATATATATATATATATATATATATATATATATATATATATATGAGAGAGAGAGAGAGAGAGAGAGAGAGAGAGATGAACTTTACGTTATTGCTAAATATTAATTTTTTCGATCAGTCAAGGGAACTGACTTAATATCAAACTTGGGTTCCGAGAGAAAGGGAAAGATGTCTTTAATATTTTGTTTAAATTCTTACTTTTCACTATTGGGTCACTGAAGATGGAAGAGATATGTCTCTGAGGGACTGACTTTTTGTTTCACTGTTTGATCTGCTGTAGTCTCTGACGAGACAGCCAGACGTTACCCTACGGAACGAGCTCAGAGCTCATTATTTCCGATCGTCGGATAGGCCTGAGACCAGGCACACACCACATACCGGGACAACAAGGTCACAACTCCTCGATTTACATCCCGTACCTTCTCACTGCTAGGTGAACAGGGGCTACACGTGAAAGGAGACACACCCAAATATCTCCACCAGTGTGTGTGTGTGTGTGTGTAATTCAGTTTGATCTGCTGCAGTCTCTGACGAGACAGCCAGACGTTACCCTACGGAACGAGCTCAGAGCTCATTATTTCCGATGTTCGGATAGGTCTGAGACCAAGCACACACCACACACCGGGACAACAAGGTCACAACTCCTCGATTTACATCCCGTACCTACTCACTGCTAGGTGAACAGGGGCTACACGTGAAAGGAGACACACCCAAATATCTCCACCCGGCCGGGGAATCGAACCCCGGTCATCTGGCTTGTGAAGCCAGCGCTCTAACCACTGAGCTACCGGGCCGTGTGTTGGAACACATGCACACAGACACACCTCACCTTCTACCTGTGTGTCACAATACTATCTTGCGTGAATATTGATCCTTGACACCCAAAATGTTGGGAGGCATTAGAATTATACTAAAAATTGCCAAATATAAAACTACCTTACTCAAATGTTTGCCTCAATCAACTTCATTGTGTTCGGCGGGGATGCAAGATGCTGTGTAAAAGAATGTTGACAGCAAGCTTTCATGAATTTTCTATTATTTATTGAAAATTAAACACACACAATAACTCCCCTGGTGGTTTAGAAAGAGAAAAAAAGACTTTGCTAGTGTTAAACATTTCAAAACACTGAAAAATAGAATGTTTATAATACACCAAGTAACAAATAAAGTTTATTGGTGATGCCTGTCTATTAGCAGCACTACTAGGTGTGTGAGGAGTCACCAGTTCTTGGTCACCATATGGCATGGAGTAATGTTTATCTGACAGAAAAATTTTAGGTGCAACAAATGATGTAGTAAATATACATACAAGAGGTGTGATACAAAAATTACCGTCCATATTTGTTTAATGTAATTTCATTCTTTCCCAGAGTACTTTTTTCACCAGCAGTTTTTGTGATGGTGTGAATAAGTGGTCAAGTGTTTTTACTGACACAGAAACTCTAGCTATGACCTGCTGCACATTACTTGCTAGCACTGAAGCTGCCACTTGTTCCACACTACTTCTTAGAACACTCTAAACACATTTTGCAGACATAATAGAGTTGCAGGACACTACTGGCTGAACATTGCTGATGCATATGGCATAAGCACTAAGACAGTGATAATAGGTTTTCTTGCCATCAAAATTATTTGGTCAAATTTTCCTCCTGTACACAATTTATTAGCCCTAGCAAATATTTCATTCTTAATTGTATTTTCAGTTAGTGAACACCTTACGAAGTCTTGTGCTATTCTCACACTCATCTCTCAATAATATAAAGTAGCATAATATCAGTGATTTGAAAATATGATAGTCTATACATCATAACCTTCATGTCACTAAAACATTTGCAGAGACAAGATATATATATATATATATATATATACACACAAAAATATATTCATTTTTAGGCAATCATAGAAACACCTCTAAACTTGAAGAAAAAGTTGAAATGTTACATAAAATTTCTTTGGCACATCTAAATATGTCGGGTGGATTGGCAGCAAGAGATGTGGCACCAGATAAGTCAACTGTTGTATCAAATATCATGTGGATGACACAATTTGTTACTTGAATGCCTTCATGAATGTAACAAGTTATTCCTGAATATTTTGGCACTCTTAGTTCATCGTCAGCAGACAAGTGAGGCATAAATGTAGCAGTGATCTCATGCTTGTCCACAATTTTCACCAGCTTGCTCTGGCATTGTTCAAGTGGAGCTGCTCACTTCTGTACCACACCACCAAGAAGCATTGTTTCACAGTTATCCTTTCAATTAATTAAACACAATTGTCATTCATTTAACTTGTAAGAGAGAGAGAGAGAGAGAGAGAGAGAGAGAGAGAGAGAGAGAGAGAGAGAGAGAGAGAGAGAGAGAGTAAGAGAGAGAGAGAGAGAGAGAGAGAGAGAGAGAGAGAGAGAGAGAGAGAGAGAGAGAGAGAGAGAGAGAGAGAGAGAGAGAGAGAGAGAGAGAGAGAGAGAGAGAGAGAGAGAGAGAGAGAATGTTCCTTGTTTAGTTTAGTTTAGTCGAAATGCATAAATTTATACTTTGTTTCTTCATTTGAAACTTTTTTACTGGCACATTAATTAACTTTAAAATCATTTTGGACACAATTAAAAGAAAATGTTCTCTTTTTCTCCTTGTCAAGTAAAAACAATCTGCTAGTAATGTGTGACTGGAAAGGAAGAATATGTATACCACCACCATCTAAGATGGCTGGAGCATCTTTATTCTTGTAGTGAGGTGAGACATGACATTTTTGTCTCTGCTACCCTACTTTTCAGAAGATCTCAGACTGATGTGTAGACAGGTAAATGCATATTATCTTGTTTGAGTTTGCAAAAAGTATACACTAATTGCCAACATACATACTTTGCTCAGTGGTATGCCATTGTAAGTTTTGACACGGCAAGATAACAGCAGGTATAAACCATAAAGCAGCTTTGCCCTTTGTCAACATGTAACAACACTTGTATTGAAAGTATTATTGTTATTCAGTAACTTTATGATCACACCTCTTGTATCGTATTTTAAGTGAAAATTGTTGTATTTCCAGTAAGTTAAAACTGACATAAAAAGAAAACATTGCAGTACAACAATTATTATCATGGATCCAAATGCATTTCAAAAATTTCCCAGAAGCAAATACTAGTAATGCTTTTACGGAATGATTAACTTTGATGCACGCACACTAATCTCAATTGATGTACAACAGCAAAGCTAAAGGAATGATGAGTACATATTTTCTACTGCATCTATGCAGAAGCAGAGTGAGAAATTGTAATTCTTGTTTGTTAGCTTATTAGTTTTTTATATTATTGCAGAAGCTAATCAATGGGGAAACAAAACTGTGCAGTATATTTTTTCTTCTTTTTTAAAATTATGTTTGCTTCATAAATTTGAATCATCAACCTCTTCATACATTTGAATCATCAACCTCAGCTCCAAATCTAAGTTTATATTTACTACATGGAAATATTAATGCATTTTGTTCAATTAAATATACTGCAAATGCCATTCCTCCATGTAATGGCTGACTGTATGAGTACAGTCACACCCCTAAGCAGAAAAATATACCTTTCTCATATTTTTTAAAACAAAGCTATCAATTCACAGCACAGTTTGATAGATTTTCATAATACATTTTTATAATATAGAAGTTCTACATGTCTTTTAGAGATTAATGTGCATCTAGTTTTGTTTCTAAGAAAATGGCATAGCACACAAAGAGCAAAACTATATATATGAAAACCACTCGCATGAAAACAAATATTAAAACAATGCTGGTCTAATGCCTATATATACTTTTAGTAATAATACCACTACTACAAATCAATTCACATTCTAATGCATTCAATAACATATGGAAATTAGTTTTCAGATATTTAGAGAATTGAAAAGTTACAATTATAGCAAAGTATCAGAGCAATAAGTTTTGCTCAGTCATATCAAACCTTATTTCTATCATGAACTTCCAATCTTTTTTCTTTATGTATCTGAATATTTTGCCTATTGCATAGAGTGATGACTAGATGGTACAACTCGGTGAACAGTTATAAGAAAAAATAATCAAATATCACAATGTTTTAGAATATAGGAATTTAATAATATGTCTGAACTTTTCTTTTAAAAGATGCTCAAAAAATACCCAGATGTGTGAGGCATTATCAAGAGTAACAACAGACTGAACTTACAGCAGCATTTACAGAATTCCATAGAGTAAGTACCTGTAACTTCACACATGGCTCAACAGTAGTAGCTTAATGATATAGAAAATTAGCTGACTATCCTTTCATGCTACTTAAGATTCAAGTAAATAAATAGTATGCACTATTTTTCTCTTAAATTGACAACTAAATTAAAGTATCCATCATACTCATATATACATCAAGTGCATTTTCCATATATTCCTATATGTACTATACTTGTGAAACTTTGGATTGCCAAACTTGAGCATAATCTCATGTAGTACCCACTCAAACACACACACAGACATACATATATGTAAGTGTGTATGTACACACACACACACACACACAAACACACGAATTAATATTATAGTTAGTAATTCCTAAAAAAATAAATAAATAAATATCAATAATGATACTACTACTACTACTACTACTAATAATAATAATAATAATAATAATAATAATAATGATAATGAAAAAAAATAATAAAATAATAATAATAATAATAATAATAACTTTATAATTAACAAAAAAAACTAAGAAAATGCAACAGACTGAACTATCTAAAATAATACTTGCATTGTTCTGTAGTATTACTTTCCCTGACAAAATGATTTGTGGAAATATAGAAGACTAGACACCAAAGAAAAGAGAAGAAGAGTTACAGTGAGCCAGGCTGGATAAATAAACCAGCAACTGCACTCAATTACACCACAGGAGAATCAAAGCCCAAACTAAAACTGCTGAGTAAAATACATCCAAGAAGGAAAGTTATGGTTGTAAGGATCACAATATCATCTTACATTTGGCAGATCTCCTTCACTGTCATTGACACTATCATGTTTACATCCAGCTGCTTAACACAATACATCATCCATGACACACAAAGGTAGCAACAATAGCCATTATCAAAAAACTGACACATCCAAAAAGGTCTCATGAATCTTGGCAACTTGGTAATGCATATCTACTAAACTGGAAGTATTCTCTTTGTATGTCATATGTCTGGCTAAAAAAGTTGGGACTGTTTGAGTTATAGTAGTTTCATATTCTTAAATGCTTTGGGCTTTCATTGGGATATTCTTAAAAACCACACGGGTGATAAGTAGAGTTTTCGTGAAGTTTTGTTCTCAATTCCAGTATAAATCTTTCTTAAACTATTACTATAATCATGAAGGCACCAGAGCATGTAAAAATATAAATACCCACAAACAGTCTAGTAAATTTTGAGCATTTTTGATCTAATGGATTTGTCATGAATAGCTTGTTTCCTTGCAAAGCTCTACATGATCTGCTGTTTGGTCATCAACTAAACTCTAGAGAGCAACCACAATAAAAGGAGAATGACTAACCTTTTATGTAATCTTATACACTTAGCACTTAAAGCTGCTATGAAGATAAATGTAATATATGAAGCTTTTAGATGTAAATTATCCACGCTTCTTGCATATCAAGAAGATAGCCAGTTGAGAGTGCAACTGAGACCATAAATACAAAGGAAAAGTTTCCAGGACTTAATACCAACTCTTATGCATGTCTTAAATAAGGATGTGCATATTACTAACTTAGGAGTCCTTTGTGGGCGGATATCTTGTAAGCAATCAATATTAATAGCACTTTGCTTCCTTTATTTGGGGATTATTTCCCTGCCTTCTATTAGCATGAGGTAGATAGACAAGTTTTGAAGGGGTTTGAAATAGATACACCTTTTGATCTCATGGGGATTCGGAAAGAAGGAAGGAAGGGAGCTGCAAAGTGAAAGACACTTCTTGAATTATATGAATAAGTGTTACAGAAATCCCTCTTGAATAAAGCTAAATACAGTATTTTCAACTTTTTTTCTTTTTTTTTATTTGGAATACAAGAATAAACTTGTATCCCTTCAGGCTGTCTCAGAGATACTTCTCATGAGCAATCATGATTCCAGAGTGGAAGGTACAGTAACAGCCTGCATTGCTGTACATTCCATCATCTGTTGGAGCCAACTAGGAGAGTTGGATATAGCTGTCTAGGTGTTCCATATCATATAATTTGTGGATGAGCTTTCAATTGTAAAGGAAGTGAAGGTGAAGGCAAAATAATGCAGACCCTTCAGATTCACACAAAATAAGAACATAATCATACCAAGCACTTCCTTGCTGTTTAATTTATGCCTAAACTATATAACTTTTAAACCTTAACACAGTTAATTCTATGTCATGTGACTTTTAAAGCTATCAGGCAACAATAGAAATTTGGCAACAGAGAACTGCATAGATGTAAAATCTCAGGCCATGTTACTGGTGGCAGGGTCAAGAGGGCTCTCAGATGAAGGAGTCTTTTCTGAGCCTTCACAGGCCTCCTCAGGGGAAGAACATGGTGCCTCACTGCTGGACACATAGTCTGGAGAGATGAGAGGTTCTGGAGTAGGAGGGTGACTTGGTGAGGCTTCTTCTTCTAGCAGCACATGTTCACTGCTCTCTACATTACAATCTAGAAGTGTAGAATGGAAGCTTACTTCCTCTTCAGGAGAGTTACCTTCTGACAGCAGTTTGTGAGGGGTGTCTGGAGCATCTGCAGATGATGAATGTGCAGTGTGGGAACTCCTCCTCCTGACTCTTAGAGGAGTAGGATGATGGATAGTGTCAGATTCAACTAAGAGAGATTTCAGTTGAGCAAGGACCTTGGCCTGGGATTTCATGTATGCCCTGGTCTCCCACATCATCCTCATGAGGCACTCATCATCATGCTCATCCAAGGCAATGTCTTGAGAGAGCTGAGGGTTAAAGCGGAAGAATGGCACATGTAGGGTAGAGCACCAGGCACGGGCACGGTCTGTGACACGACCCTCTGAGCTGCAGGCTTGTTCCACCAACACATTGAAAAGGTTGTACATGGCCTGCAGTCCTCTACGTACATCCAACAAACTAGGGATTGTCACATCCACTGTGTCAACCTGTAAGGAACAAAGGTTTGGGGTGAACATAAATATGGTAGCTATGCTTTTTCTTTGAGAAAAGAAATTCAGAAGCAGGAGAATACCTATTACTTGTTTTGACAATGCAATACAATATTGAAGATAAATATTACACTCTAAGAGACATTACATCCAACATAAAATCCATTTGGCTTACCAACATTACTGGGGGCTTTCCACACCCAAGGGAAACAACCACTGTAGGAGTAAACACTTCAGACTCCCTTCCCTTTGACCTGACTGCCATGTTCCACTCCTCTATCTCTGTCAGGGTGTCCAGTATGGGGTTGTTGCCTACTAGTCCACCATCTAGGAACTTTTCACTGGCACTGCAAGATAGACATAGTTAGCTGCCACCACAACAGACTATTCACCTTGTTGCCATTTCTTGAAGGTGTATGATAAATAAGATTTCTGTAATTATCTTTTAGTAACTGATTCCCCAACAGTTCCCTGAAGCCTTGCAGCTAATTAGGAAATACTTGCTGTAGTTTACCAATATTGCCAAATGAGTAATGAAATAGCAAAAAGATATCTCCCTGGACTATATAGTAAAATCAAACTTTCTACTTTTTATTGGTGCCTATCTATGATAAATTGTCTTGGTAATCAACTTTTACCAACTGTAATTTCTTCAAACATTTTTGTTAATGTCTTAGGGACACGTCTTTTTTCTTCCCTATGTTCCAAAAACCTTAACTACTCCTGGTATCTTATATCTTAGTTTTGTTACTATAGATCCCCATATAAATAATACAAAGAAATAAATACAGGAAGATAAGATGATCTTTTCAAAATATGTTCATTAGTAGTATTTTACCCACCACCAAGCAGATTCAAGCATAAAGAGAATTGTTTTCCTCTCTAGAACAACTGCAGAGCTTAGTTCCCCATGCCTGTTATGGAGGCAGCCCATCAGATCAACCATCTCCATTTATCAAAAGCAATCCAAGTTCAAGTGGCTTATGATGCCAGGTAGTGTACATCAACATTGTTAATACTTTAGGAAAATAGGTTAATATTACCACTATATTGCATTAGGTGTATTAGGTGCAGGATAAGTCTCCCCCAAACACAACATTCATGCCAGGCCAAAGAATTTCAAGGAAACAACCAACCACATGCAGCATCTTTTCTTCTCTTTTTTTTTTTTTTTTTTTTTTTTTTTTACGGCAAGAAATCCCAGAGGTTATACTTGTGGTAATTTCTGCAAAACAGGTTCAGATGTGAGACAGGTTTGATAATTACCAAGGGTCAGCAGAGGACTGACGTACTCTCTTACTGCCATCCTCTTTCTTAACTGTCCTGCCACAGCCAAGAAAGTAGTTACATTAATTCCCAGAAGGTCATGTTGTATGCTAAGTAACAGTATCCCTGATATGCATGTTAACAATTTAGATGTGTACTTTGACTTGTTACTTGTGAGATTAGGGAATTCCAGGGGGAAGAGACTGAACAAAGGTGGGAAAGCTATAGTGTTTGGAAGCTAAGTGAGAAAATATGAGAAACATGACAAATGTGGAGCGTAAACAAAACATAAGAATCAATGTTTGTATCACCCTCATTATCAAATGAGCCAGAATGAAAAGTAGGTAATGTAGACTTCCTGTTCTATAAGGATAGCAGATATGGGGATAAAGATAACAGTATGTAGTGAATGCATGACATGTATATGATTCACCATCCATAATGATGGCTTTAGGATGATCCATGCTAGGGTAAGACTGTCTATCTATATACCACCCTGGGATACTCTTTAAAAGGAGGCAGTCCACATGAGACATTGTCTTGTATTATTGTGGATAAGAAGGCCAAAAAATGGGGCTCCCACTCCCTTCAATTTGGCCCTTTAATTATCTTTTCAACAGTGCCAAAAATACATAAGTATTCACCTTCAATGGAAAGGCTGACCTTGAACCATGGAACAATTTATCAGATTTTGAAACAAATCCACATCTACACATGGATACACAACTTTTTATTTTAGTCTGTCAGATGTCATGTTAGGAATACTTTCTTTACAATTTCCTGTTTGAGATGTGTACTCTTTTAAAGGCAGGGCATTGTAAACACTGTGAAAGACTAGAAAAAAATTCCTGTACCAAAATTCTTATGATAAGATTATATGAACAGCATCATTATCTTGTGTGTAAGTATGCATCTTTAATATTTCACAGAATGGAGAAATATGAAAATTCTAAAATAAATTATACCTTCTTTCCTTCAAAATATAGATAAATGAGTACATTTTTATCAGACTCATAACCAAAGAATGTTTGGCCATAAGCAGCTATAATAGATTTCTTAAAATAAAAAAAGACAATGCTGATATCAAGTGGAATGAAGAGGATAGCTTACCTAAAGTAAGTGGGAGCTGCCCCAGAGCACCGAGCTGCCAGCCATATTTTTTGTTTGTCAGGCGGGTGAGTGTGCATGAAGACATTGTCCTCTTGCATACCTGAAATATGAAAACATTCTATTCTATTCTAAATACTTGTTTCCTACAACAAGTGCAAAGAAGTATCAAATAAATCGATGAGCTGCAGTGTCCATGCTTTGAAAACCAGAAGCAAGAATTTACATTCTATCTCTGAAACTGATCCCAGAACCTAGATTAACTTTACTTATTCCACTATGGATAACAGCACCTGTAAGCTAGATGTTCATACACAACCAAGTCACTACAGAATAACCAAAACAAATGGTCCTCTCACCCAAAACACTCATTGGGGACTCATAATTGCGAAAGAGGTGCAAATCAGGAGGCAGACGGTCAGCAAGAGTGGAAGTGACCATAACTCGAGGAGACTTGATGGTGCTCATGACTGTGTCCTCCCCAAACTCTTTGATAAGGATCTCCTCAAGTGGGCCAGCCTCATAAGGACGTCCTCCCACAAAAACTTTCTCCTTCAGGTTGTAGTAAAGTGATTGTACATCTTGCACAGACTTTCCTGCAAGAAATATAGAAATTAATAGATGGAAAAATATATATGATGCAACAGTTCCTTATGGGGACATCCTTCAAATGAAAATGCTATACACTGTACAGCTAAATAAGTAACTCAAAAGTTTTTACACAACAGTTTTAAATGTAGTTTTAAGTACTGGTAAAGTCAACTCTTATAATCTGGGAGATCAACCAGGCAAAGTGTGTTCAGCTGTCTATACCATCTTGCTTAGATGTACGTTGGATTCACAAGCAAACACATTACTACCCATATAAGACCTTTCCTCATCAGACAGAGGGAATAAAGCTCTTACCCATACATAGCATAAGGGCCAAAAAACCCCCTGTACTAGTCCCTGAGATCCAGTCAAAACACTCTTGGATGGGGCGACCCAATACCTCCTCCATCACAAAGAGCATCTGGGTCATCACGAGGCCCTTGATGCCACCCCCGTCCAGGCACAGCACACGGCCCGTCCGTTGCAGATGGTTTCGGTTAGCCAACTGCCATCTGAAAAAAAAATTCATTGCAAGATAAGCAAAGTTCTTATTTGTAAAAAAAGGCAACATATTATAAAGTCTCTTGACAAATGGGTTTCAAATGTAAATTTTGGGGATGTGTTTATGTTGTAGATATAATTTCAGCACTTTAATTTATCATAAAGGAAGAAATTAAGTAATATAGTCCAATCCTTTTACATCACTAATGACATGATGCTCAAAGTTTTATCTTTGAAAGTCTTCATAACAAGTCTTCATTATGAAGTAAGATTGCAGAACAGAATGTCAAAATTTAAAGATTAAAGATAATATAAAGACCAGTTACACAACTACAAGAGGAAAAGAATAGTTTATAATTAAACTAGCAAGTAACCTTCGCTTGCAATTACCAAAGCAATAATGCACTCATATATCGATACAGACATTTTAATAATCTTATTAGGACCAATTCATAAAAAATACTCAATTTATTATCTGAGTTTTTGTGTCAAGACCACAAGCTGGTAAGCCAGTGTAGTCAGTCCCTCATCATGGTTGCTGCATCTCACCTTATAGATTCAGAAGTTTGTCGCCGGTACAGCTGCTCATCCATAACCCAACGCGAGCGAAGGAGAGGCTTTTCATACAAAGGCACACCATTGAAGTTTCCTTCCTCCACACAGCCATCCGAACATGCTGCAAGCTTCACTGCACACCTGCACCATGACCCAAAAAAGAGATCTTACTCAACATCTCCACTCTGAAAGCTGCTCAATAAAGTTAAGTACAATTTTACTTTATACATTCTCTATATGTTGGTTTCTTTTTGATTTACTTAGGAAGACTTCTCTTTCCACTTAAAGATATGTATATGTTGATCAGGTAAATAGTACAAACTGATATATGAATTATGAAAAAGCACTGCAAGCTAATGTATAAATTACCCTACTTGAAGGAAAACCTTTGAATTATATATATAAAAATATTTCTTTGTTTAGAAATTATATGTAACCATAATTTAATTTTTCAAATACACTAAAAATACACTTTTTATATGTATATGTTTTAAAATTAATATTCTTCTCTTACTTTTCATGTTACATGAACCTGCAATTTTAGAGGAAAATTTTCAGTTGCAAAAATTATAAGAAAATATTATACAGACAGAAAAAGCCAGTCTCACTCACCTTTTAGCACCAACTGTGTGCAAGAGGTAGATCACTCTGTCCCGCTCAGAGGCCTTCACCTTGTCCTCCACCTTACATGCCGCTGCCAGATGTCTTGGTGTCTCTCCCCTCTTGTTTTCAGCATTTATTTCTCCTCCAAAGACAATAAATGCCTGAAGAAAAGCAATTTTCTGATTTCTGAAGATATTCTAGTCATGACATTAAGATAGTAGGAAATTGCAAGTAGCAAGTCATGTCAAAGTTTACCTAAAGCTATGTACAACTGAATGACTGGAAGTTGGGAAAGAAAATCTCCCACCACTTGTTTTAATTATAGAGAAATTTTGAGTGGCATACATTTCAAAAGATTTCATCATTATTATCTTTGCTCTATTTTCCTTTCAGAAACTCCTTGGTAAGGATATGTTTTCTTTACTAGAAAGACATGAATAGTGATGCACTGTTTGCCCATTATGAGTTACTATGTCGTCCTTCACAACCTGAACAAGAGTAGTGGAGCAGAGTCCTGCGGCCATGTGTAAGGGAGTGATGCCTTCCTGGTCAGCGCAATTTGCTTTTGCCCCCCGACACAATAAGGTCACAATGCACTGCATTCTGTTCCGCAGTACCTGAAAGTGTAATACTGTTAAGAATCCCCTACATTATGACTACTATGGTCACTATTAAATGAAAACAATCAATGTAGCTCTGCTACTTGAGGTACTTTGCAGTGAGATATGCTGGCCAATCAATCACAGATCAAGGAGGAAAGACATATAGAATAGCCAGTATTTGGACAAGCTATTAATGAACAGTTACTTGATGGTCAGGATTAGTTGTAATAAGAAGAGAAAGTAGGTCGCTATGTGTAATATAACTGTTGTATTCAAACATACTGTAGAGTACCATACAAATTCTCACCAGCACATGTAAGGGTGTCTGATGCAAGGAATTTAAGAGGTTTGGGTCACAGCCAATATCAAGGCAGAGGTCACAGAGCTCCCTTGTTTTTACCCAGTGAAGCAAGCTCCCTCCTTTGTGCAAATCCTGTAAGTAAAATATAATTGGTAGAACACACTGAACATTCACAAATACTGATTTCATAAAAAAAATATGCCTATCATGCAAACAAAGCAAAATAATAAGATTTCCTTACATAAAAAGACGATAACATAGTATTTATTACCTTTGAGCTGACATCCTTGGACTGACACAGCTTTTCTACTTTTTCCCAATATGAGGGGTTGGTGGAAGGATCCACCATTTCCTCGCGATGATTTATATTGGCTCCAATTTGTATGAGGTGCTTGATGTTCTCAAGTTTACTGCACTGAGCTGCCAAGAGAAGGGGTGTTTCCTGATCATGATTTTTTCTGTTCAGCACAGCATGGAACTTGACCTTCAAAGCCTGTGGATAAGAGTGGTGGTAGCTAACCTCTTAAACATGAATAATATTACAAGAAGTTACTGAAATGTACATGTTAGTCAGTACAAACAATGATATATATATATATATATATATATATATATATATATATATATATATATATATATATATATATATATATATATATATATATATATATTGATTTTGAAATTAAAATTAAGATTCTCTCTCTCTCTCTCTCTCTCTCTCTCTCTCTCTCTCTCTCTCTCTCTCTCTCTCTCACCTGAATCACTGCAACAGACTTAGTGGCTGCCACATGCAAGGGAGTGTTGCCTTTAGCATCAGTGATGTCCAGTGTTGCCCCAGCTGCCATGAGTGCTGCAATGATCTTCTCACTCTCATTCTCCACAGCCACATGTAGAGGATAGAGGCCCTCCTCTGCCTCAGCCACATTGAGATAGCTGCAGAGACACTTCATGATTCCACACTGCCAGGTTTCTGCTTCTTCACAAAGATTATATATTCAGAATTTTTTGCCATCGTTTGTAAATGCAACACAACATATACTTATCACTGTTAATGTTCTAATATGTACAATTTAGTATGAACAATATTTTGTCAATACATAAACCAAAGTAATAATGTACTTGGATCAGCAAACTTTTTTATCTTCAATTTATTGACGCCTTTGACTTTCGTTAATTAACTTGGTACCATCTCATCACAGATAGTTTACATACTGTCAATTTCTTGCTACACATGGTTGTCATACAGTGGAATATTTTGCTAATAACTTAAGTTAGACTCTCAAATTTTTAATCTCTTTTATCTTAGAAAAAGGTTATAGACCATATTGTGCTAAAGATTTTTCTAAAATTCAATCTCTTAACTAATGGCAAACAGACAGATAAAAAAATTATCTCAAAGCTAAAAAAAATCTATTGACAAAAATCAATCAGGCAGCAGATATAATTTCTCTATGCATGGCTACCACACACAATGCAGTGATGTGCCTCTCCCATCTCACCTCAGCACCTCCTCATTCTTGAGAGCCTCTAGGAAGCCAAAGTGTGTAGTGATGTGTGCCACATGCCACGACGTGTGCTCTCGGTGGAAGTCTAATATCTTTTGCAAGACATTATGACAGAGAACTTCCTTCCCACAGGAATCCACAAGAGGCACCAGGATCCTACGGTATGCCTCATATGCTTTCTTGGCCTCAGTCTCCGTGCATGTCCTCAGAAGGCTGCAGAAAATACTTTTGTGTTATTCTACACACTAATAGGTGAAACTTATAGCTGGTAACCATTCACATCATTAATCAAGCATGATCATCTAGCACTATATTAATTTCTTCCTGACTGACCATAACATAACCTCATAAATTACAAATTTTCACAATGAGGTAGAGAATAGTTTTGCACATAATTTAGCACTTAACAATACTCAAGTGATTATTTCTCAACATGTAATTTCTGAATCTGAATAAATGAAGCCAATACCACAATTTGACCACTGTGCTACAAACACTGCCATCACCACCATCTGAGCCAAACCTTCCTGTGTCACAACACACCTGTAAGCATTGCGAGAACTGTTAATCTCCTTGTGTATGATGAGCTCAAATGCCAAATTTGGATCCTCCTTTATGTCATCTTCAGCAAGTGGAGCAATGATAAAGGGACCTTCAACAAAGGTAAAAGCCCGATTGGCATAGTCATTCCAGTTGACACTGTTCACCTGTAAGAGAAAAGAAACATCAGATAAGAAACCTACAACTAACAAACTGAAAATAAATTACAATCACTGTATATCAAGCATTACATATATTGTGTACACTTTATATACATGATCAAAGAAGTATTTACTGAGACTTGTTTCTTAATCTGAATATTTAGCAGTCTTATTACAGATTACATTAAGTAAAAATAAACTGCATACAAATATTCAGTGAGTTGATACGCACAAAGATACCAAAGGCAAATGAAATAGTTGTGATGATCTTTCAAGACAGCCTAATAATTTCACCATGACAGCAATATGAAGAGGAGAATGCAGGGGACTATTTCCAGTAAGACAATGTGCAGTAAATCCAAACTATGAGAAATGAGATCGACTAACCTTGGTAGGCTGTGGGCCCCAGCCAAGGCCCCGTGCCAGCTTCCCAAAGAACTGTGACATCTTGACATGCAAGCTGTCCTCACATATCACCGCATCATCAGATAGAAGCTGTAAAGTCAAATTAGTGCTGTGGTCATTTGCACCTTATATATCAATTTATGAAGGCTTGGTTAAAATTGTCACTTATTGGGCAGCAAAATACAAAAAAATTATTAATAATCATACAAGTGGCTGATTGTAATGTAATTCATTTAATTTCAAAATGGGAATATTTAATTTTTTAGTACTTTTATGAAAAAAGTGTGTAGCTTATGAAAAAATATGTAAAAGCAAAGTTATCTTGCTGCATTTCACATATAAATGATGCATTATGCAGCACTGCATAGCGTGAAATTGGCATGTCTAATGTCCCAAATCACAGGTCATTCTTGGGCAAGGTGTACAGTTCCTCATGCCACAGTCATCATCAAGCCTCTGGCCACCACTAGCTACTGATGAATCAAATTTTAGATGGAGGATCTCCATGAAAGACAATGGCTAGAATTCCAGAAGCCTAATTTGCAGTATATGTCTTAGTTAATGGCTATGTGTAAACAAGAAATCTCCTAACACCTCACCAACATGAAAACTCATCCTTTCTTTTTCTTTTTTTCCTAGAATGTTAAGTATTAGCAAGGAAGCTATCTCCATTTCATTTTGTGACCAAAGAATGGCACTCTCCATTACAAAATCATATGAAATTTTTTTTATCTCTCATTAATGCAAGGGATGGACATGACTAGGTATCAAATCCAGATCTTCAGCATTATGGGTGGCACCTGTGCACCTGCACACTGCTACAGGCAACAAAATACTCATAATTATCATTTACAGTAAGGACCTAAAAACTATTCATAATACAATTAACAATAGGGACCTACAAAACAAAATACCTACTGCAAGTTCCACTGATCTAACATATCTGATATATCTCTTTCTCCTCCCTTCAGGACATCCACAAATGGGTAGCAGTAGCTACAGATGAACCTCTATCTCTTCTTGTAACTACTATACTTATGGTCACAAGGACAGAAGGCTGCATTATAGCACTGGCATCCTATCCATTAATACTGCATCCTACACTTTGGGAATACTCACCACTAATGATAATTCACATACACTATGCACACAGGCAGCAATGGTGAATAATGCTGAATAGACTCAATATCAAGTTATGAATAGTAAAATAATAAATGTTGCTTGTATATATTATTAATAGTGATATGTATTCCTAGTGTACCACATATACAAATTTGACAATATTGAGAAGTAGATTGCTAGAGTAAGATATTTCAACCTTCAGTCTTTGTGTCCATGAATGTAATACCTCTATGATACACATGCTTCTTAGGCTTAACCTTCCACTTCTAAGTGGTCTTTCTCATCTGTTAGCATCTTCAGTTTCTCTCAACATGACCAAACCATCTTATTGTGTTTCTTTTCACCCATTTCACCACTCCACACTTTACTGAAGTTGCACAGGTGCTCATATCACTACTACTGCTACTGAAGTACAGTGCATCTATATGCATCTTGCCCTGTACCTCTTCACACCATCACGCTAATAACTGACCTCAGTGCGAGCATCCACGGCGTCTTCAAGCGTATCCATAATGTAGTTCAGTTCTGCCTATAGTGAGGCACTGTTAGCTATAGTTCCTCTTGTGATGATATTAATTTGGAGTTAATGTACAGCTGTATATCAGAACCATGTCGTATTGCAACAAGCCACACTCATCCTAACATCATCAAAGATGATTAGAACATTACACTCAATACTTCTCTATGACATACATTTTGAAATTTTGAAATGTCAAGCGCTTGCATATACACAGTCTTGATCATGCATTACAGAAATGCAGATAAGTATATAACAGATTACACTATGAACTCATTCTATAGTTATCATCAGTAAATAGTTATATATACTGTAAGAAAAGGTTTTATGCATGCCATCACTATAAATATCCCTTGCTAGAGGGGCCAAGACCTGAACTAGAAACCACAAACCAGGCCTTCCACATTCAGGCAGGCAAGTCATCCTTGCCACACAGATCTGGACGGTGGACCAATCGCCTGAGCATAATACTCCATTTGGAGGTTGTCATTGACCAAAATGTAATAACACCCTCAACAACCCTTGTTACTTTTGAAAGAAAGGAGATAATTACTTGTCTAGAAATATGCAAGGCTACAATGGTACCATTGCATACATAATGTCACAGCTTCTCAGTTATTTATGACCAGTTAATACTGCTAAAGGAAAAGTTAAGATAAAGATAGAGATGAAAACTTATGCTTAACACCTTTGAATCCTTTATGGGGAATTAACGCTTATAAATCATCTCGCTTGGCAACAGAGAACACCTCTTATCTTATCGCTCAATCATGTAAAATAAACAATTTTCCGAGATTTATTACGTATCATCATTCCATCTGACCAAATTACAACCGGTACAGAATTTCTTTCACATGTTGCATCACTCAAACTTTCCTTAGCCATATGTAAAGTTCCCACAGCCTCACAGAGACATTAGGTTTGATTAGCGGTACCTTCACTCTCCGTGGTAGCAGTCAGTTAGCAGCCAGGCAGGTGAATCATGATCCATGTAAGCTGTTGTTTCCCAGTCATTCACTTCCACGTATATTCCATCATTATTCTCTTACCAGCTGCCATTTTCATTTCAGATTAGTTTTCCTTCCACGTTTTTGCACATCTAGTAATGACTATTGTTATATACACGTTACGAAATATCAGAGTATAAAAATATGGTGCAATATTTCACGCACTCTACTTTGTTTACGTCTAGCAGCCGATCACGCCTCGAGGCTTTCTAAAGGGCCACTGGGAGTGCCGCTCTGCATTTTTTTATCTATTATTTTCCCTGGTTATATACTTATGATGGGGCCTGTATTCTAGTGTTCTTTGGTTATTTATATGTAGTATGAATATTAAGACTGGCTTAAACGTTCTATTTCCTTTTGTTCTCGGGGATTTCATAGTGTGTGTGTGTGTGTGTGTGTGTGTGTGTGTGTGTGAGAGAGAGAGAGAGAGAGAGAGAGAGATTACCACGTTGGAAGTTATTTGATAATTTGTGATTTATGGTAATAGTGAGAGTTGCAAATAAGTAGTTCATGTAAGTAAGGGCCGTTGCGAAGACTTCTCCGTTCCTTGTTATGGTCGTTTTGTTTACATACAAGTAGGACAGTGAGCGATAAAAACAGAACAGGCAATTCAGAAGAATCACTGAGGGTCCGAGTGAGCAATGTGACTTTACCATGAGGGGGAATGTAATACCTGTTAAGCTATAACTGTAAAAGACATTGTAACTTGTGACGCAGGTGGTGTTGTTACTGTTCCCTTTTGTCACGTGGCTGTTTGGGGTATAATTTGAGGTGTATTATGGCTAGTGACAGTGACAGCTCCGATTGTGGGCTTCTGAACCAGGCCTTGCCCACCCCAACCTTGTCAAGTAACTTCAGACCCGTCGCTGCCCCAACATCAGCAGAGGAGTATATTCAGCATGTTGTGTAAGTGTCTTCATGTTCCTCTCCTTGGTCTTGGTGTCAACAGGCAGCTTCCATGATATAGCTAGGGAATATGGAGATGAACTTAGGATAAGAATTACAAGAGGTCCAAATATGACAAAATAGACTTTTTAGGAAATATGAAATTTGATCTATTTCAGTTGCCTCCACGAATTAAATCAATACAAACTTAATCTGACCTAACCTAACCGTAAGTCAAACCAAACTTCAGGACCTAATATGTTGTAATTCTATTTCTGGAGCAATGTGTTGATTTTCAAAAGCATCAGTATTAGTCAATAATAGCCGGCTTCTCAAAAACAAAACTTCATATAGCTATGTTAAGTACATTGAGTATATATACTACCACAGTGTGTAATCATGTCATGGGTTACTGACAGACTAATAGTAAATACTAACCATTAATTTCCATTGCATATTTTGAATTATGCAATTGACAATGTTCTCATCACCTTAACAATTTACAAGCACATACAGTATCCGCAAAAAGTATAGAGCGCCCTTCCCCCTCAAAGGAAAAAAAACACAAACATAATGAGAATGTTATGAAAATAAGCAATACTAAAGTTTTAGTACTTGGTCATCTGTCCTTTAGCTTTAATGACCATTTGTAGACATTTTGGCATTGAATCAGATAGGTTTCTGAAGTAATCCAGCTCCATTTCTGTGGTCCACATTTTCAAAATCTCGTGGGAGAGCCGTGGTACAGATGATGTGTTGCAGGTTGAGAGCCGATTTTTCATATAATTCCAACAATTCTCAATTGGATTTAAGTCAGGAGAGTTACCTGGCCATTCAATAAGCTCAATATTATGATCAGACATCCATTTAATAACTTTTTTGCCTTGTGACGTGGTGCATTATCCTGCAAAAAAATTCTCACATCCATGAATTTCATAAAAAGGCAACATATGGTCATCTAGCACTTTGATATAGTTGTCAGCTCTCATTGTCACGTTTTTTGGAAGGTAAAACAACTGTGCACGACCCCTTGTACCACTAAATGAACCCCACACCATCACACTGTCAGGATGCTTCACTGTTTTGCAGGTGTACTGAGGAGAGCAACGATTGGAATTCTTGGGATGTCTGATCCTCCTTGGCCGTGGTCTTACACATTTGAAGGTACTTTCGTCACTGAAAAGGATCTTCCTCCACTGTTCAGCAGTCCAGTCTTTGTATTTGCATGCAAACACAAGTCTTTTCTTCACCATTGATGGTGTGAGGAGTGGTTTGGCAGCAGGCTTATACGTGGGTAGGCCAAGCTCCTTCTGCAACCGATGTTGTATGGTTCGTTCTGACACTCCTTGCAGCAAAGTCGGATGGCTTCTTTTGAGTTCACCTGCTGTAATCTCTGGATTATTGAGTGTTTCACGTTGTAGGATGTTGTCAGTACACTTAGAGGTCTTTCTAGGCCTTCCAGGGACAGGTTTTCGAGGTGGTACGACATTGGGTGGGAGACCACGAGAGGTAGCGACCAGACATCGAATGGTGCTCTCACCCTGCCCTATGCGTCTTGAAATTTCTTTCGTCGACACATTTTCAGTCTTCCAGGCCAAAATACGAGCCTTTTCCTCTCCACTAAGGTTAGTAGGAACCATCAGGATGAATGTCTCCTAAAACTGCAGCGCCACAAAGCGTAACAATGAAAATAGGGGGTAGGAGGCAGGAGCAAAATGTAACATAAATTCCCTTCATAAGAGCTCGATGAGCACTAAGGCTGGAAAACACAAGCTGAGTGTGCTGCCAGATAGCCAGCTGAGTTGCCAAATGTGAAATTATAACAACCAGATGCCTGACAGCGGCGGAAAACGCAACAAGTTCAGAGCGCTTTTTAGCATCAATTTCAATGGAGAGCGCTCTATACTTTTTGCGGATACTATAGTTAAAGTTTTTCTTTTTTTCAGGTGGGAGGCTCGGCAGTGTAAGGCTGTAGTGACAGTGGACTTGGAGGAACACAAACTCAATAAACCCATTGCTGTTGTGCAGGTGAGAAAGCCATTGGTAAAAATATTACACCTGGCTCTGTGTTTCAGAACAAGCTTGATTCTTTTTGCTCAAAATGTGATTCTTTTTCTAAAGGAGATGATATTTTTCTGTGTAAACCCATAGAAAATAGTTATTTACTTAAATTTGTCATCACATTAACAAATTTAAAGAAAGTGCATATTTTTAAAGTCTGCACTTAGAATAAAAATATCAGCCTAGTGTCATGTCAGCTACAGTACATTATTGGTTTTGTGCATTAAGGTAATTTGAAAAAGACAAAATTAAGTGTTTGCACAATATTAAAACTATCTTTGCTACTTCCATAACAGTGGAAAAGTAAAAAGAATAAGATTTAGACCATATTAGGCCAATTATTTTAATTGTCTATGAAAAAATAGTCCTCAGATATAATTATGTAGAATGTGTAGTATTCATTCCTACAAGATCATCATATAGATTGTGGGAATGTATGAGAGGAATGATACCTATAGAAAATCATTTTCTACATTAGAAGCAAGTCAAGGCTACAGCACCCAAGGGCTTCACTCCTTCTCTGGAGAGTCAGCAAAACCTCATGGCATCATTTTCCAAGCTGCGAGCACACATTGCAACTCTCCGAGCCTCTGGAAAAATACCTAGACCTCCTATTGTTCTGGTGAGTGTGAACCCAGTTTAAAATGAGATTGTCTATACACATTTATCCATATTATCACTAATATTGTTTTGTTTTGGCCATCCATTCTGGTAATAACTTAAAACATTGTGTTTTCACAGCCTGGCATCAAGAAGAGAGAGGAGTGGTGCAAACTGTGCTTTGGCAATAGTTTTCAGTTAGCTCTTCTGAAGCAGTCCAGCCAGGACTCCATGCAGCCACAGCTAATTGAAGGCCAACAGCCCTTGCTTAGCATACTTCTTAACATTAAGCAGGTTAGTTAGAAAAGTTAAAAAGATGAACAATTAGCATTTGTTGATTTACTATCAAAAGGATTATTAATTTGTTGTCTGTAATTCTTCTTTTACTTTTTATTGCATTCTACTTTTCAACAGAAAGGGATTGAGAATCTGCTTGAGTGGCATGCCCAGTGGCTAGAGGTCCTTGGATTCTCAGAGGCTCAGGGGCGATGGTTCTATGCATTGCTAGCTTGTCTGGAGAAGCCCCTCACACCAGAGACTTGCTCACAAATCAGACACATTGCTATGATGTGTGCCAAGATCAGAGCTTCCTTAGTAAGGGCTTCCCTTTCTTATTCACTTAATAGAGATTGATTAAAAAGTTATGCATTTCTCCTTAATATCATCAAATTGCATCCTGTGCTTGAATCCAAATTAATATCTCATACCTTATATTTATCTTGCAGGAAACGGCAGACCATCCTCACCTCTCCCAGCTCAACGTGATCATTTGCATAGTGGCTCGTTACTTTTGTCAAGAGGACCTTGTTGACCATTAGCCATTGCCTGGTTGTCATCTTTCAGACACTAGTATTTTATTGCAGAAATAATCAATGCGAACAGTATTGTGGGTATAAATGATATTCTACTCTGGTAAGCCTCTCTCTCACCCATGATTTGTTGATTGAAAGAAGTGTGATGGTAAAACAATGGTGTAATATTCTTTGGACATTGTTCTAAGAGTAAGGAAGGCGTCATATTGAGTGGGGTCTTTTCTGTAATCAGACAAGTTAAGGGAGTACTACATGTGAGGTTTCCATGAAAGACCACTTCAGATGCAAAGATTCCTCAGACTGAATCAATTCAGATAAACGAAACTTTGAATGGCAATTTGCCTAACCACTTGAAGATCTACAAACACTGCAGGAGATGCTTAAGACTTTATATTGTATTTAGATATATACATCAATAAAAGTGAGTTTGGAACAACATGTCTTGATATGGAAATGCAAACCCACAGCTCAAGGTTGGTATGTCTTGTTTTAGCAAATCACAGCTACACCACTCACCTTCATTCCTCTTCAGTGAAGAAGTAAGCAAAGGAAGTATGTAATTTTAAGAGCATACACACATTGCATTTTAGAGAATCTTCTGTTTTGTAAGTAAAGAAAAAGCTCACGGAAATTTATCTTAGTCAGCCTTTTAAATTGACAATTTATCTCTCTCTCTCTCTCTCTCTCTCTCTCTCTCTCTCTCTCTCTCTCTCTCTCTCTCTTTAAACCTAAATCCTATTATGACGCACTTTAAAAAAAAAGAAAAGGTGATTGTGTGTTGTATATGGAAAATAGGAAGGTATAAACCAGGATCGGTGGTCTGGCACTTCTCCCCACTCACCAGCGTTTGACATTCGTATTTTTAGACCTTCCGAAATTTTATCTTTGGAAACTTGTAATGAAGGTTATGATAATCTCCGGAGGTTACGGTTATTTACCATATAATCAGTTACAGCTAGGAAATATGAGGCTGGGAGTCCAGATCCAAGCTACCGTACATGTCCATAGAGCTATTTATACCTTGAAGGGCAGCGAAAATAGTCGACACAATATAAATATTGGATATTGGTTTAGGTATGGCTAAAATGCTCACACTGGTCTTTACATTTATTTAAATGCCAACCTCGCTGACATGGCCCTTTAAAAAGGGGTTAGGGTGGTACCGTACTACCATTGAGAGTCTGGTGGGGGTATACACATAAATAGGATCAAATGAAAGACTAGGCTTGTCTTTTTTCTCTCTTTTTTAACTTTTCTGGAAGAGTACTCTTAAGAAAGATCCCTGAGTGAAAAACAGCATACCAGTAAACGCGAATAACGATGCATTATAAAGTTAATTTTTCCAGTGTTGGCACCTCTGGCTGCGGGCTCCGCGCCACCGCTCCCGCCACTCTGTTTTCCCGCCAAGTTTCATTTGTGGTGGTCCCCAGCAGCTGTTGCATGCCGCTTTGCCCTGTCTTCTTTGAAGTTTTCTCTCTGCTGCTGCCTGCTTGTATTTATCCTTCTGTCAGCAACACACGAGGTAAGAGGGTGTAGTGACGTTGACATTTACTGCTCATGTGTTTGTGTATTTCATGTCGGGAGGAGCAGCAGGAAAAGAAGACTGCGAGTGTTTACAGTGGGGCAGGCAGGACCATTCAGGACGCCAGGGAGGCCCCTCGTAGATAGTTTTGTTTGCAGTGTAGTGATCTTCTGGGCTCGTTGTATACTAACCCGTAGCTCATTGAGGAACAAAAAAAAAAACTGAATTCATTAGGAAGGTGGATGGTGGGTTTGGGCCTGAAGAGCCGTGGAAGGTCTTGTGGGTGCCATGATTGTCGTCCTCGAGGCACTTAACATAACATAGATAATAGGATAACAAAGGGCCCATCCTGTATCAGTCGCACAGCGACCTCGTCATCAGTACGTAAAGATACACTTACAAGTACACAATACATTATATACTAATTTTAAATATTTGGCCCATTAACAGGGCCAAGTCCTGCAGCGAAATAAATTTAAGTGCTTATCTAATCTGTTTTTAAACATTGTCAAACTAGTGCTATTTACAACCCTCTCTGGCAATGCATTCCAGAAGTCTACCACCCTATGACTAAAGAAATATTTTCTTATATCTAACCTGCAGCCTTGCTTTCTAATCTTCCTGCCATGATTTCTAGTACTTCCCTCCTCTAAGATAAAGAAAGATCTCACATCTATGTAGTTTGTATCTGAGAACATTTTAAATAACTCTATCATATCCCCTCTTATACATAACCTCTCAAATGAAAACATGTTTAATTCCTTTAATCTATCTCTATACTCCAGAGGCACTTTAATGCTGGTATCATCCTAGTTGCTCTACTCTGAACTGCTTCTAACATGTTGATATCCTACCTATAATGGGGTGACCAGGCCTGTATGCAATACTTTAAATGGGGCCTAACATAGGAATTATATAAGCTAGGCACCACTTCCTTACTTTTATAACTAACATTTCTATTTATAAAACCCAGGATCCTATTTGCCCTATTTCTTGCTTCTAAACATTGCTTTGAAAATTTCATAGTCCTGTCTATCACTACTCCTAAATCCTTTCCCTCCTCTACTGCCTCTAGCCAACATCCCTCCATCTCATAGCTAAAGTTTATGTTGTCTACCTAAATGCATAACCTGACACTTTTTAGAATTAAACTCCATCTGCCACCTGTCTGCCCATGCTATCAGCCTGTCCAGGTCTTGTTGTATTCTGTAATTGTCCTTTTCACCCTGTACTGCACATGCTATCTTAGTATCATCTGCAAACTTTGATACTTTGCTACTAATTCCTATATCTAAATCATTAATGTACACCAAGAAAAGAAGAGGTCCTATAGTCTTTCCACTCTATGAAGTCCGTTCAGGGTGGGGTAGGTATGGTCGTTTACAACTAGCCATGCTGCCAAATCAACTGTCGTACATGTGTCTCTCTTATTTATCATCCATGTGCTGTTTGAAAGTGATATTTTATGTATTGCATGTATAGTAAAGGAAGTTACATAGTACAATGAGTGTCTATGTTTATGATGATAACGACGATTTGTATAAATTCTATGGCATGTGGCAGCGTTTTTTTCCCATGTTGCCACGTTGGTGGTGGTGGTGGTGGTGTCCCCTTTCATCTCTCTGCTGGGTCAAGTCAGGCCAGGCCAGAGTTGCCAGGTTGGAGTATATATATATATATATATATATATATATATATATATATATATATATATATATAGTTTCCGCCAATATATATATATATAAACACACACACACACACTACTATGGAAGTTAGAGGAGAAGGGTGGCTTAAAAGGAAGCACATTGAGATGGATGAAGAATTACTTAAGGGGGAGAGAAATAAGGACGATAGTTAAAGATATGAAGTCCAAGTGGAGAACAGTAGACAGCGGAGTGCCACAGGGGTCAGTATTGGCACCAATACTTTTTCTCGTATATATAAATGACATGCCAGAGGGAGTGAACAGCTACATAAATCTGTTTGCGGACGATGCGAAACTGTGCAGAGTCATTAAACAAAAAGAGGATTGTGAAATACTACAGGAAGACTTAAACAAGATCTGGAAATAGAGCAAAAAATGGGAGATGGAATTCAATGTGGACAAAAGCCATGTCATGGAAATGGGAAAAAGTGAAAGACGACCAGTGGGAATCTATAAGATGGGAGATGGATTAACTCTTGCATTAGAGAGTTGACAGAATAGGGATGAGAGGAAGAAGAAAGCCTTGTGCAGCGTGGCCGCAGGAGGAAGGGAGGCATGCAGTTAGCAAGATCAGTAGAACAGTTACCATGAAAATAGCAATAAAATATAGAAAGGGATGCAACATTTCGGCGGTGAGAAAGAGACTGAAGACGGTTAGTCAGAGGAGGGGAGTTGATGAGACAAAGAGCTTTCGATTCCACCCTATCAAGCAAAGCTGTGTGACTGGAACCCCCCCCAAACATGCGAAGAGTACTCCATACAGGGATGGATAAGGCCCTTATACAGAGTAAGCAGTTGGAGGGGCGAGAAAAACTGTCGGAGACGCCTCAGAACACCTAACTTCATAGAAGCTGTTTTAGCAAGAGATGAGATGTGAAGTTTCCAGTTAAGATCATGAGTAAGGAACAGACCGAGGATATTCATTGTGGAAGAGGAGACAGTTGAGTGTCATTGAAGAAGAGGGATAGTTGTCTGGAAGGTTGTGTCGAGTTGATAGATGGAGGAATTGAGTTTTGAGGCATTGAAAACTACTAGATTTTCTCTGCCCCAATCGGAAATCTTAGAAAGATCGGAAGTCAGGCGTTCCGTGGCGTCCCGCGTGATCTGTTGATTTCCTGAAGGGTTGGTCGTCTCTGAAAGAATGTGGAAAGATGTAGGGTGGTATCATCAGCGTAGGAGTGGATAGAGCAAGAAGTTTGGTTAAGAAGGTCATTAATGAATAATAGAAAGAGTGGGTGACAGGACAGAACCTTGAGGAACACCACTATTGATAGATTTAGGAGAAGAACAGTAGCCGTCTACCACAGCAGCAATAGAGCGGTCGGAAGGGAAACTTGAGATAAATTTGCAGAGAGAAGAATAGAAGTCATAGGAGGGCAGTTTTGAAATCAAAGCTTTATGCCAGACTCTATCAAAAGCTTTTGATATGTCTAACGCTACAGCAAAAGTTTCACCGAAATCTCTAAAAGAGGATGACCAAGACTCAGTAAGGAAAGCCAGATCACCAGCCATACTGGCGATCAGACAGAAGATTGTGAAGTGACAGATGTTTGAGAATCTTCTTATTCAGGATAGATTCAAAAACTTTAGACAAGCAAGAGATTAAAGCTATAGGATGGTAGTTTGAGGGGTTAGAACGGTCACCCTTTTTAGGAACAGGCTGAATGTAGGCGAACTTCCAGCAGGAAGGAAAGGTAGAAGTCGATAGACAAAGTTGGAAGAGTTTGGCCAGGCAAGGTGCAAGCACAGAAGCACAGTTTTTGAGAACAATAGGAGGGACTCCATAAGGCTTCCAAGGGTTTAGGCCAGCGAGGGCATGGAAAACATCATTACGAAGAATTTTGATTGTAGACATGAAATAGTCAGAGGGAGGAGGAGAGGGAGGGACATGCCCAGAATCGTCCAAGGTGGAGTTGTGAGCAAAGGTTTGAGAAAAGAGTTCAGCTTTAGAGACAGAAGAGATGGCAGTGGTGCCATCAGGATGAAATAAAGGAGGGAAAGATGAAGAAGTGAAGTTATTTCAGATGTTTTTGGCTAGGTACCAGAAGTCACGAGGAGAATTTGAGTTTGAAAGATTTTGACACTTCCTATTTATGAAAGAGTTTGGCAAGTTGAAGAACAGACTTGGCATGATTCCAGGCAGAGATATAAAGTGCATGAGATTCAGGAGATGGAAGGCTCAAGTACCTTTTGTGGGCAACCTCTCTATCATGTATAGCACGAGAACAGGCTGAGTTAAACCAAGGTTTAGATTGAGAAAAAGAATGAGGAATGTACGCCTCCATGCCAGATACTAACACCTCTGTTATGCGTTCAGCACAAAGAGATGGGTCTCTGACACGGAAGCAATAATCATTCCAGGAAAATCAGCATAATACCTCCTCAGGTCCCCCAACTGGCAGAGGCAAAACGCCAGAGGCACCTTCGCTTTGGGGATCCTGCGGAGGATTGGAAAAATAGGACAAGATACAGAAATGAGATTGTGATCGGAGGAGCCCAACGGAGATGAAAGGGTGACAGCATAAGCAGAAGGGTTAGAGGTGAGGAAGAGATCAAGAATGTTGGGCGTGTCTCCAAGACGGTCAGGAATACGAGTAGGGTGTTGCACCAGTTGCTCTAGGTCATGGAGGATAGCAAAGTTGAAGGCTAGTTCACCAGGGTGGTCAGTGAAGGAGAGGAAAGCCAAAGCTGGTGGTGAACATTGAAATCTCCAAGAATGGAAATCTCAGCGAAAGGGTAGAGGGACAGAATGTGCTCCACTTTAGAAGTTAAGTAGTCGAAGAAATTACTATAGTCAGAAGAGTTAGGGAGAGATAAACAGCACAGATGAATTTAGTTTGAGAGTGACTGTTAAGTCGTAGCCAGATGGTGGAAAATTCGGAAGACTCAAGAGCGTGGGCACGAGAGCAAGTTAAGTCGTTGCGTACATAGACGCAACATCCAGCTTTGGAATGAAAATGAGAATAGAGAAAGTAGGAGGGAACAGAGAAGGGGCTACTGTCAGTTGCCTCAGACAGCTGTGTTTCGGTGAGGAAAAGAAGATGAGGTTTAGTAGAGGAGAGGTGGTGTTCCACAGATTGAAAATTAGATCTAAGACTGCAGATGTTGCAGAAGTTAATGTAGAAAAAGTTGAGGGAGGTGTCAAGGCATTTGTGGTCTTCAACAGGAGAGGTGTCCGACCTGGGGACATTTTTGGTCCCCTCCCCAGAGGGGGACTCCGAGGCGTTGTTTATTTCGGGTCCCATTTTTCTTTTAAATTTTGATTTGGAGTGAAGGGTGTATGTGTGGTAAGTGCATGTAGTTTTGTGTGAAGGAGAGCTGTCTATAGAGGGTAGGCTGTGACTACCCCCTTGAGTTGTGAGACACAAAGGGAAACATTCAACGAGATCACAACTAGCTTTAATGGAAGGTTCACAGCACCTCCTGAACTAGTGCTATTAGATCTCACTGGGAGTAAGTTATTGTTTCAGTAGGTGTCTACTACCTCCTCCAATCTACCATAAGGTTGTCTACATCTGCTGACTGGTTAGGTGGTCTATAAAAAGCTCCTACTCTAATAACCTTACTTTTGTTTACTCTAACATCTAGCCATAAGGATTCTACTCTGTTATCTACCTTAATACCATTAACCTGACTGGAAATGAAGGATTTTTTTTACATAAATAACTACTCCTCAAATCTAAGAGCTGACAGAACCACTCCCAACTTTTAAAAGAGGTTGTATGATATGTTCCATGGCCCGTCTTGAAGTTGCTAGCTTTATATAATATTACTGAGGTATAAATTTATTGTTTAAGGTAGAATTCTTTGACTTCATGGTAATGTCCTGATGTACACGTCCCTCCAGCTCTCCTCGAGTCATCGTGAGTCGTTTCTTGGCTTCCCCTTCGCAGTTCTTTCATGCAGCTAATTTGACATCACATATATGAAGCCACGCTGTTGGTCAACAAAGGAAAGAGAGAGAAGAGCAATAATAAATGGAAGGGAGGTTAAAACAGGAGATAGAAAAATGGATAACAAGTGGAGAAAATGAAAATAGAACTGGTAGAAAAAATAGATAACAAATGGAGGAAATGAAAATAAAACAAGATAGAAAAATGGATAACAAAGAGGAATAGTAGGAAATGGAATGAAAATATGATGAATAATGGAATAGGAGGAAGTGATAATGGATAACTAATAGGGGAAGAGAATAACAAATAAGGGAATAGGACGAAATTGAAATGAGGATATGGCAACCAATAAAGGAACAGGAGGAAATTGTAATAAAACAGCATATTGAAAATGGATAATGATTTGGGGAAGAGGATAATGAATAAGGGAATAGGGGGAAATGAATGCAAATGATAATGAATAAGAGAATCAAAAATATGATAGGTATCTAATCAGTTGTGTGAAAGAGCTGCAAAGGGGGAGCCAGGAAGAGGAGAGTTGGAATGATGTATATATTAGGACAGTGCCGACTTCTTTACAGGGAACTTGTGGGGATGATTATATTGTTTTTACTTTACTTATGATTACTAAATTTATCATTGTATTAATTTTTATTTTAATAATATGTAATCATTCCTTGCTTCTTCAACTGGAGCTAGGAATCTTGTCAGAAAAGCAAGCAGTAGTCCAGGAATCAAACTTGGGAACATCTGCTTGCTTTGTGGCTTTATTAACCATGACAGTGCAGTGCTCTCTGATGACAAATTACACATCTGCTCCCCTTTTGGTCACCACATACCTAGACCAGGGTAATGTGTATCCTACAGATCCTGCTTACTGTGTCATGTATGGGCTAGGGTAGGGTTCATCATTATTTTCTACATGCAAACCAGGAAAATCTTTAATCGGGACTGTTCCAGCTAATCTGAACCTTATGGCTTAATGGACTTAAAATTATTACTAAACCTTCATCAGGTGTTTCTCTAATGTATATACATATTATGCATAGAGTATAACCAACTTGAAATTCACATGAATTATATATGAAATGAGGAAAAGATGGCAGGGCCGGAGCAAGCAGGAAGTCTGGTCTAACCATCCCATCAATATCACAGAAGCAGCTGATTGGCACCTCATATATATATATATATATATATATATATATATATATATATATATATATATATATATATATATATATATATATCTCTCTCTCTCTCTCTCTCTCTCTCTCTCTCTCTCTCTCTCTCTCTCTCTCTCTCTCTCTCTCTCTCTCTCTCTCTCTCTCTCTCTCTCTCTCTCTCTCTCTCTCTCTCTCTCAAGTTACCAACCAACCAAGATGGGTTAAATTTCAGGACTATCCCAGCTTATCCAGGACATAATAGGTAACTCTAGGCTAGAAATGCTCCCCAACAAGCAAACACTATATGGAGATCAGACCTATAATGGGACCATTATATCAGTAAGCAGTTATTGACTTGGCTATTGTTGGGTCAGGTCACTTGGGGTTTAGGGTGGTAATAGTGCAGAGAGGTAGGCTTACCCTTAGTACCAAGTTAGTCTGTTTCCACTTTAGTACTTTATGCTTGCCAGGTAATTTTGTTGCCTTGTAACCTCAGTATCCTGTGGTAATGATTCAGATTTAAGTCATCAATATATATAACATTTATATATGTTCATTTACTTACTTAATTATTTTATTTATTTATTTATTTTTTTTTTCCAGATGCCAGCCAAACAGGAATCAATCACCTTCCCCATTCGCAAAACAAAGTCCTCAAGAAGCAAATCTGGGAAGTTAGCAGAACAGAAAGACAGAGAGGATGCCAGAAATAATGCATACAATTGTGCTGAAGTAGTTATTGATGAAACAATACTAAATGACTCAAGCTCTCAAGAGATCTCATCACTAAATCAGACAATTGGCCTGAGTCCCAGAGAAAGTGTAGTGCAAAGAAGAACCTCATCAAAAATTCAGTCCACAGTCCACAGCACTCGCAGGTCATCTCGAAAGAAGTGTCCCATAAGTTATCGTGAAACTAGTCCTAGCCCTCAGAAGAAGCAGTTTAATGTGTACAGCAAAGACACTCCAAAGAAATTAACCTATGGAGAAGAGTCATCACCAGAACGTGTCTCTACCAGTGACTATCTTGGCACATCAGTAACACCTTGCAAGAATACCAGCTCAGTCAGAAATGTTCAAACATCATCCAAAACAAGAGAATGTGTCACCAGTTATCAAGAGACAAGTTCCAGCCCAAGGCAACTACCACTGAGGAGAAATAGAAATTTGAACCAAGATGGAAATTCCACTACCCTACAGAAGTTATCCCCAGAGGCTGTCTCCCTTGGCTACAAATGCTCAAGAACCCTCAGTAGATCAGAAACACCCACTAGAAATGCCAGAAGTAGAGACAAGGATCAAGAGCACCTGACTCCAACTAAGAGAAAAGTTTTATCACCAGGTATATGTTGCTTCAGCACCATTTTGTCCATTAGTTATACCAATGCCAAGCTAGATATTATTGTCTAGACTTAAGGATATACTAATAGGCAGTGGTGTACTGGATAAGGTGGTGAGCGTGGGATCAGGCAGATGTCCACGCATAGGTTCAAATCCCACCATGTACCACTTTGAAATTTGCTATTTGTCAAGTGGTTTAAAGTTACCTGCATGTCACTATGATACCCAGGTTCTAGGTGGTTACAACAAAGATGCACTTGGGTGGTGATATGGGTACCACTATAAATAAAAATACCGCTGCCGCTAATGGGTGGAAGCTGAATAGTGCTTCCTATACATACTCTTCAAGTATACCTACAGGTGCTATAGGCCATAACATGGAAATAAAAAAAAATAGCATTCTTTAGCTCCCCAGCTCATTGTTTGATATTTCACTTTAATATTCATATTTTTCTCTCAATTTAGGATCTTTTTAGGCATAGATGGGAATAATGTTGTAGAGAATCTTTTATAGTCATCTTCAGATGCGTAAACTTTAGAATTATTATATTCATTACATTATTCATTATATTGAACAATTGTTTTTAATATTACATTGTTTCTTATTACAGATGCAGCAGATTGTTTCAGTCCTACGAAAAGGCTGGTTGTAGTCTTAAATGGAATTCCAAAGGAATATTCTGATAAACTTCCATCTATGCTTAGTCCATCATCCAATCACCAAAAGGTCCCAGAATTAACCACACCAAAGAAAACACAACTGAGCACACCACCTATTCCATCTCAGGTGAATCCATCTGGTTCATCTCTCATTCCATCTCAGATGGGTTCACATGACACTTCAGTTACCACCGGCTTACCGGTGTCAATGATAGAAAAGCCTCACTCATCCACAGTTCACTCACTGATTGGTGTGCCTCAGGCTCCAGCCCACACTGCTCAAGATTCCAAAGCTACAGAAGAGCATCATACATCTACAGGTCCTTCACTGATTGCTGTATCTCAGACTCCAGAGTGCACAGCTCATCACTTCAAAGCTGAGTGCAAAAGTCCATCACGCTCAGTTGTAAAGCGCCTTAATATGAACAGCCCTGTAAAATCTCCCATGAAACCTTTGTTGCTTGCCAGTCCGAGGAGGTCCCCTCGGAAGCTCAACAATGAAAATAAAGCTAGTCCTCAAAGAAGCTTGATGAAGGCCCTTCAGTCACCCTTGCACTCTAGCAGTCCATCTTCACTGGTGTCAAGACTCAGCCTGGCCAGTCCCCCTAGTTGCAAGAAGAATTTGGCCATGGGTCTTTTCAAACCAAATGGTATGTGGTTTAAGATCTAATACACACATGAATTACATTGAAACATGCACTGTGTGAAAGATGCAAATAATAAATTGATAGTTCTTCCTTCCTTATCCTCTCCCATGTTTGGGCACCTGAGGATCTTTGACTGACTATTTTTTTTGTTTCAGTTAGTGCATACCGTTCACTGCGGCAAAGCCTTAACACTGGCACGCCATCAGTTCTAGTGTGTCGGGAAAAGCAAGCAGATGAAATAAGAGAATTCCTTACCCACCACCTCACTCAAGGCAAACCAGGTTCCCTTTACATCTCAGGTGCTCCAGGAACTGGCAAGACAGCTTCACTGAACTCTAATCTGGAAAGCTTACAGGTGAGTTGAGCAACTTTGTTGTTTTGGTAACCATTTAAGATATAAGATGGCTTTTAGGTAATGACTGATTGAAAACACAGTTCATAGTTGATTGTGAATGACTACTTGATTTTATTTTATTCTCTTTAATTCTTGCAAAAATTCACAGGTGAAGAGAATTAAGACAGTCTTCCTGAACTGCATGACCCTCAAGACAACAGCTGCTATTTACAAAACCATCGCCTCTGAGCTAAGCCTGAGTGTGTCTTCCAGTGAGAGGGAAAACAAGAATGCAATTGAGAAGGCACTTACAATATCCAGGCACCCCATGTAAGTAGTTCAGAATGTTCCACTTCAGATGCACAAATTGTAGAAAATACCATATTCTTTCTTGGGTCTAGCTACAGACCATATACTTTTTTTGAGGTTCTGTTGCTCTCTTTCACCACCAATCACATATATGTGCTACACCATGCCCCACCCTCTACCCAGATTGAGGAAGTCTCATTAGCTTATTTTGTTTTATTTTTTTAGCCTGTTGATGTTAGATGAGGTGGACCAACTGGACAGCAAGAATCAGGAGGTGCTATATACCATCTTTGAGTGGCCAGCGCTGCCTTGTTCCTCCCTAGTGTTGGTGGGCATTGCCAACTCTCTTGACCTCACTGATCGTATCCTCCCACGTCTTCAAGCTCTGCCAAACTTCAAGCCAAAGCTGCTTCATTTCCCTCCCTACACCAAGGCAGAGATTGTCAAAATCATCACCCATAGAATAAAAGAGGTAAAGTTGTGTGAGCCTTTAGTTTTAAGGAATTAAGAATGAGAGTATAGTGGAGAAAGTCATAATAATAATCTTGTGGATCTTAGTTTTGGTCATCATATAATTTCATTTACTTTATTATTGTCATTAATGTACTGAGAGACCAGGCATTTCATTGTGAAACTTCATGAAATTATTATTTAACCTCAGGCAAATCTTGGTGAGGTGCAAGTGATTCGTCCAGCTGCTATTCAGTTGCTGGCAGGCAAGGTGGCATCCATTGCAGGGGATGTCCGGAAGGCTCTTGATGTCTGCAGGCGGGCAGTGGAGCTTTGCGAGACTCAAGCTCGCAAGCAGGCTGTGCTGAAGCCTTCCAATGGTATAGTATTTTGTTTTTGATGGAAGCATAGACATTCTCTCTCTCTCTCTTTTTTATTTATTTTTATGGAACAGCAAAATGCTTTATTTACTGTCCCTGTGCATATCCATAGTTCTATCATTCCTCTTCTAGCCTTCCCTTATATACTTTATTGATTAATCCATCCATTTGAACACATCTTTTATACCTTCAAGAATTTTGTATCAATATACCAAGCCAACCTTCATAGAGGTAGGCACTCACACATACTGTGACACCCACTAATCATTTAATTCACATCTTTAAAGAAACTAGGATTAGTTGTTAAAACCCTATTTCTTTTTCTTACAGCCAGTCCTCAAAAAGCTTCCAAGACATCGCTGGACAGTGTTGTACCAAAGATGGTAGAGATACCACAGATTCTCTCTATCTTCAATGAGGTGTATGGGTCCCGTGTGGTGTCGGCTGTAACTAACGCCCCAGAGAGCTTCTCATTACAGCAGAAAATCTTGATTTGCTGCTTGTTATTGATTCTCAAGCATGCAAGATCTAAGGATGTAACACTTGGGAAGGTATTTGATCATTCTTTATTTTAAAAAAAATATAGTTAAATATAAAAGTTCTTAAATCTATATAAAAGTTCTTAAATCTTAATGTGTTTTTAACCAGAGCTTCATTCATTATGGAGATCTGTTGAATAGACTAGTGCCAGTCCTGAAGCCATTGGCTGGTGGTCTGCAAAGAAATTTAAGAAACTGTTATTTAATGACAGATTTCTCTATGAATAAGTTGATTATGTTGACAAATAAATATATTTATCAGATGTTTCATAGTATTTGCAATTGTTATGATGATGGTTTACATTTAGAAAGGTTTCAAAGATAAATGGTCATTTGTAAGATGGTCTATGCCCACAGTGGAAATGCATTGAAAGGTCTAGCATGAAAAGTGGCTGCTTAAGTGAAGATTAGGTAGATACAGGCTGATTAAAGCTAACTCATATTGCCTCATGCATTATTGGTGTTTACATATGTAATTCATTTGAAGCAACTGACATGAACCCATTTCTTTCCAGTTTCATGAAGTTTACACACGAGTATGCAAGAAGCAACAGGTTCCAGGAATGGATCAAACCGAATTCCTTTCCCTCTGCACACTCTTGGAGTCAAGAGGAATGCTGCAAGTAAAGCGTAACAAAGAAATTCGCAGCTCAAAGGTATGAATGAACTCAGTGTTTCTTACATTACAAATTACACATTCTACCTTAATAGATGATCTTATGCCATAATTGCAATTAATTGCATTGACAAATTACTTGTTTTGTTAGCATCTGTAACAAGACAAGTTACTAGTAAGGAGAGTACAACAGTTGTTGTACTCTGTTGTAATACATTCCAGTCAAGCTGATATTGTTGGGTCCGACAGACTTGAGTTTACTTGTTCTTCATAAGGTGAAGAGATTTGTGGAGGAGGGATCATAAGTCCTGTATGCACTTCACCTTTCAGCTTGGCAGATCAATATTATTATCCACAATGAGTCAAAAAGATGGCAACTGGCAGGTGCAAGGCAAGGCTGTCCCTGGATAATTCAGGACTGCCAGGCTGGTGATGGGGTGCAGGCAGGTCCTTGACAAATCACTAAATCACCACTGGCACCAGACAAAAACAGGCTCATACCTAAGAGTTACTCTCTTGGCCAATAATACTTGGATTATACAGACATCGAGAACAGAGGATGGGGAGGCACACCATGCTTAGCCCCTCTCTCTCTCTCTCTCTCTACCTTTGTGTCACATTAGCATACTGATGAAAAGGATAATGGCAAATATTTCTTTTTAACCAACACAAACTAAGGAACTTATAGTGTATCTACTCCCAGAGTGATTTATGAAGGGATAAATGAAAGTGGCAGATGGATACCTTTTGCCTACTTTGAAATAAAGTAAATAATTCATTAGTACTAATATCTATATCCCATTTTTACCAGGTTTTGCTGCTCCTGAATGCAAGTGAAGCTGAGAATGTCCTTGGTGATCGCAGTCTCCTGGCCACCGTCCTGGAAGACAGAGAAAGCTTAGGAAAATTGTGCTCTCAACAGAAGAGGTAGTTATGCATCAGGGGGAGGAATATTCACAATCTAGAAACCAGTGTTCATGTATGCATTTTTATTTATATCATTTGAATTCATTACTATTCACTCTTATTGACTTTAGGAGACTTTTCTTGAGTATTTTATTGTTTTACTATATTTCATACCATAGATATATATCATAAGGATCAACATACACTGCTGTTCAGCTCATGAAAACCTAAGAAAAAGTTAGGTTTAGTTTAAAAAGTTTTCTTGCATCTACAAATGTTTTAAAAGTTTTCATGTATCTATAAAATGTATCAGTTTTAATTATATGTTTTTATAAATCTGAGGTATTTATCATTTTACCAGGAAAATTGTAATTATGTTAAGTTAGATTTTAAGCAAGGAAGATGGAGGGGAATGATAAATGAGGTGTGTGGAATTAGAACAAATGAGATACAATGAAATGCAAATTGCATCCTCTATTAAGAATATTTAGCACTTACTTGCTGAGAAGTTCAGTCGTTCCCTGAGTAAGTGGTCTTCAGTGGCGTTATACTCTGGCGAACATCTTTCCTGTCGTGATTGCGTAGTGCTTCGTAGGCATGCTGGAGTTGTATGGCTGCCTCAGGGTGAGCAGAGGATGGCAGAAGAGTGCACTCCCTCTCCAGCACACTGGCCAGACCCTCTAGCAACTCCCCAAAGCCATAAGAAAGTGCAGCACGGCGCACTCGATTCAACTCCTGTCCAAAGATCATGGTGGGATTGGGTTAGTAAGAAGAATCCCTTGTCTCATGCACAATTATCCCTGCAGAATTAAATAACATTCTATACTACAATATGAAAAAGCCAGAATAACAAATTATTTAAGTTTTAATTGATTTGTGTAAGCTCATTTATCCACAAAATTTTCCTGTTATTTACAAGCCTATTGTATCTTGAAGCTAAATTTGGTAACAATGACTAAAATGGACTATTCATAGCACACCTCTGACAACACTTTCCTCCTCCCCACTCCTGTGTACCTTGTAAAAGCTCTGGGTCTTATCCGGCAACTTGCGGGCATGTCTCAATATCTTTTGTATATCTGACTGCAATCCACCCTGCCGTACCCACACCACTGAGTTGAGGGCATAACTCTTCTTCTCCTGAACCTGTAATCAAAGTATAGAGGTATAAAATTCAATGGTACAAGGGAAAGATTAAGATTACACAGTGACATAGGGAGTAGGTTAAGGCGATTATATTTTACTAGTTTTCCTTTTAGAACCAATTATGTACAGCAATAATATGAGATACATACACTAAAGCAACCAAGAAGAAAAGAGCAAACAATGTATATAGATATGCAAAGGTAAAGTTCCTGAACAAGTTGATAAATTACATACATGAAATAATATAACTTGAGCAAGTAAAAGAATGCATTTACAGTAGCACATACACTTGCTCACTTACAAGCACAGACAACCACAGCATCACCATAGTAAAGAATATAGTACATTATTCATGATGCTGTAGGCACAAAATGACAATTACCAATAAAATGAGGTAAGTTCAGAGATGATGAAAAAGTAAAGTAATGAAAGTGGAAGGATGAGGAATATGCCAGAGAAAAGGATACTTCACTGCACCTTTCTGTAGATGAAGTTTAAAAAAGAAATAGAACCCCATCAAATATAGACTAGAGATTGTAATAGAAAAATTGGATATAGAAAAAAAGAGATGGGGTAAAGCAATGCAATGGAATACCTACCTTGAGTGGAAAGGGTGAAGAGGAGTCTGAAGGACCATACGGATTCACGGGCAGCAGATTAGCTGGCCCAAGGTTTGAAAGTTTACCCATCCATGGTATGACATCAATTCCTGTTGAGTAAATTCTTGTTATAATAAAATCAAGACACTATTAGATTGTGTTCAAATATTTTGACACTAATCTGTGAATGATTGGAACTGCTTCATTTAGTCATTCTGGGAGAGGTTCTTAAGAACAAGAGCATGAACAGACCAACAGACATATTGCAAAAAAAGATAAGAAACAAGCATCTGGAGACTGTTCTACAGACCACGAAATTTCTGAAGAATGTCCAGCACATGAGTTCCTGACTTTCAATATTCATTTTCTTAAAGGTAAGTTTTGTTTTTTTACTTTTTTTCATGTCCTTATAACTTTTTTTATTTTTAACTAATTAGCTTCATTTTTTTTCTTTTCATAATTTATACAAGAAATACAACTTTTACCTGCTGAAATTTCTAATTTATTTCTTTTAACATAGATATTTTGCTTTCTCTAATTTTCATTAAAAAAAAATGCTGCATATTTGCAATTTTTAAATTATTCCTTTCATCAAAAGTACTAAAAAAATTTCTTCTGTCTATCCTACTTTAGTTAAAAAAAAACAAAAAAAACTCATACATGTGTTATAATTATAATAGTTAAGCTAAAAATCAAATTTTATTTTATTTATTTATTTATTTATTTTTTTTTTCCTTCAACAGGTATTGCCATAACATTGAAAGTTCATGTTTTACATCAAAGAGAATAAAATTTGATACATCCTATAGGAAACCCAAAAGTTTTATAGCATGACAATAATTTCCAGAACATGTTCAGAAAAAAAAAAAAAAATTATACAAATAGTGTAGCTAATCAGACAGTACAAAATCAAATAGATAGGAACTCTTCAGCTGCAGCCATTACTAGGCACTACTCACCAGGCACAAAGAGTGAGAGCATTAAGTTGGATTTCTTCTTGTTGTCTGCCCAGGAATACAGGATGCCATACCACTTCTCCCCCACCTGACACAACGCCACCATGTTTTCACGCTATAATCATGTAATAAGAATGGCAACATGTTAGTAATTCTTCATTGCAGGGCATTTATTTCATCACTGGTTTACATTAATTACAGAATATAGCTACACAAAATCTATTTAGCCTGTGAATATGGATTTCTCTAAAATCTGAACCAACAATAACTAAATATGATTCAGGGTTAAAGAGCATAAGGTTTACTTCACCTTAGCTACATACTATTTAAAGCCACCTATTATGATTTAAAAACTTGCAAACCCTGCAAAGTCTCACCTTGAGTCCTCCGTGAAGCAAGACACAAAAGGAAGGAATTTTTCCCTCATCACTGCCACCACTACCGCCCTCATCATCACTGCCTGGTTCACTCTTGGGCAGCATCACCAGGTCACCTGCAGCAAGATTCAGAAGTTACTGTACGGTGAATGTGGTGCCTGGAGAATGACATCAAGAGAAAATATTTATAGTTGTTCATTTTAAAAGTTGAAGGCATGGGAACACACAAACACGATGACCAGTGGGAATTTATAAGATGGGAGATGGAGTAGAACTAGAAAAAGTAAAAAAGAAAAAGGACTTGGGAGTGACGATGGAAGAAAACAATCAACCGGTAAGTCATATTGATAGAATTTTCAGAGACATAACTTGCTAAGGAATATTGGATTAGCATTTCACTACATGGACAAAGAAATGATGCAGAAATTGATAAGTACTAAAATAAGACCCAGATTGGAATATGCAGGAGTTGTGTGGACCCCCCATAAAAAGAAACATAAAGAAATTGGAGACTACAAAAAATGTCTACAAGAATGGTTCCAGAATTTAAAGGGATGACATATGAGGAGAGACTGAAATCTATGGATCTACCAACCCTGGAACAGAGAGAGAGAGAGGGGATCTGATAAAAGTTTATAAATTGATTAACGGAATGGATCAAGTGGATAATGAGAAACTAATCCTGAGAGAAGAATATGACACTAGAAGCACAAGATCGTATAGTAAGAAACTGAGGAAGGGAAGATGTCTAAGAGATGTTAAAAAATATAGTTTCCTGCAAAGATGTGTTGAGACTTGGAACAGTTTGAGTGAGGACGTGGTGTCAGCAACAAGTGCATAGTTTTAAAGAAAAATTGGATAAGTGTAGATATGGAGACGGGGCCCTGTAAAACTACAACAAGGTAAATTACACACTAATAATGGTTCATGATAATATATGTGTAGAGGAAGTGGAATATGGTGATGATATGGTGGAAGTAATGGGAGTATCAATCAAAACAGGAATTAAAAAAAAGAAAATTAGTTACGCATGTGCCACCTAAGACAAATAAATACATGGGGAACTGAGGAACATAAGGATATGCAAAGAGAGATGAATAAGATAATATGATATGAAGGGATGGATGAATAACTATTAGTAGGAGACTATAACTGTAAAAGAGTAAACTGGAGAGAGATGGAAGTAATGGGTAATGCTGGACAATGGAGTGAGGAGGTGTTACAGTTGACCATGGTAAATACACTGGTTCAGTGGGTGGAAGAATCAACATAGTACAGGGGGGGGAAGAATAATCATCATTGCTTGACCTAGTATTCACAAAGCTAGAGCCCCCTTCCAGCATACAATACCTTAGTCCAATGGGAAGAAGTGTTCATGTAACATAAGTGTTGGAAATGCAGGAAGATGGGATAAGATACAGAGAAGACTACAAAAAAGAGATTAAATTATACAATAGCAGATTTTGAAAAGTTAAAATATTTTTTTGCTGCAACTGAAAAGAAGAACACTATGAATGGGAAGACAATACAGGAGAAATATGAAATATTCATACAGAAATATAATGAAGGAGTGAAGAAATATGTACTTATCTATAGAGTAAAGAAAAGTACAATAAGTCCTCGCTATACGGTAGTTCTTTATCCGGTAAATTCACAGTTACGGTATTTGGGAACTACTACCCTCGATTCAATGTACAGTAAGAAAAATTCACAGATACGGTATCCACTCGTCATCCGAGGGCCCAGAGCGGGGCAGAAGGGTGATGACGTCATCCACGCCATACCTCCCCACCACTCACAGTACTGACTTTAACTTGACCATCCTTGGAGCCTGTTATCTCTTCCTCTCCCCCCTTTTTTTTTTTAACTACATTACATATTACTTACATGCATTACTAAATAGATGAATAAATGGAATATTAAAGGGTCTATTGTAAGCACAAATATATTCATAATAATTATGGCAAACATTTAAAGCCTACAACCAGTGGCGAACCATGCAGCAACTCATAAAGGGCATGGATGGGCCTGGCAAGCCCACTATCAGAGAATGGTGGAAGTCGTATAACATCAAGCACGCCTTAGATAACATCAAGTCATCTTGGGACGAAGTGAAGGTGTCTGCCATGAACTTGGCGTGGAATAAAGTATGGCCAGAATGCGCACATGACTTCCCAGGCTTCGCTTTTGGAAAGCCATGCTGAACTTCTCTCAAATGATGAACTTATAGAGCTAGACAAGGCATCACAGGAGGCAGAAAAAAAGGGCGACGTGGAAGAAGAACCTGTGCATGGCCTGGACATCAAAACTCTTAGAGAATGTCTTGGTGGTATCAAAAAAGATCTGGAAACCCTGAAGGAACGTGACCCAAAACCTGCCAGGAGTAGCAAAGTGGCTCATGACGTAGACAAAAGTGTCAAGATCTATCAAGAAATCTATGATGAAAAAACAAGAAAAACCAAACATTCCTTCATCTGCTCGTTCTTCAAGCCAGTAAGACATGCCGTCCGTCACACCTGCCGACCCTGCTACAGCTGGCCCTTCCACATCCGCTGTGGACGGTTCTACAGCTGGCCCTTCCTCCATATCCTCTTTCTTCAAACCAGTGAAACGTGCCGACCCTGCTACATACAGCTGGCCCTTCCACATCTGCTTCCGACAGTGCAGATGACGACATCTTATCCTCTTCTGCCCACTCAAAGAAATATGAGCAAGGGCTGAAATCCCTACTGTCCCTTTGCCTCGGGAAGGACATCATCTGACAGAATACATGGCGAATGAAAGGTAAATAAAAACATTTTCTGTTTATTTCTTTTGTGCAGTACTTTACATTTTTTTTTATGACTATTTTCATGTATTTTAATTTCTGTATGGGTGACTTTTGACGTGCTGGAACGCATTCCCTATTATTACATGTTATAATGGGTTTGGTATACAGTAATTTCGATTTGCGCTAAGGTTTTCGGGAACGCATATGTACAGTAAAAAGAGGACTTACTGTATACACGTTTGGTACAATGTAAGATGTATAGAAGCTAAAAAGGCGAAAGATAAGCCTTGGAAGAAACTCAAGAAGCAGAGAAATGAAAATAACAGACAGCAGGATGCGAGAAATGAATATATATGAGTAAGGAGAGAGGAAGAAAAACTTTAAGAAAGATGTGGTGCGAAAAAGTGAAGATGATCCCAAGCTTTTCTACAAATTTATAAGTGGTAAGATGATGAATAAGGAAACAATAAAAAAAAATAATCAAAGGAGGGAAGACATACCAATGAGTGAAATTATGAATGAAAGCTTCAAAACTGTGTTCATTGAAGAAGAGGAATTTGCAGAACCAAGTAGGACACTGCATTGCCGAGGATTGCACGAAATCATTATGCACAAAGAAGATATTAGAAGACTACTAGATAATCTCAATGTCAGAAAACCAATGAGACCAGATGGTGTGTCAGGCTGGGCACAAAAGAATATAAAGAGCAGCTGTTAGATCCAATTTGGGAAATGGTTATAAGTTCATTAAAAGAACTTTACTCTCAAAGGAGTAAAGTCAATTGAGCCATTAAATTACAGAACAGAGTCACTTACAAGTGTTAACATAGAAAAAGTAAAGTAATAAGTTGAGTGCCACAAGGGTTAGTGTTAGCCCTCATTATGTTCTAGGTTATATGTAAATGACATACAAAATGGGGTAAATAGTTATATTAATTTGTTTGCTGACGATGCAAAACTGCTAAGAGTAATCAAAACCCGAGAGGACTGTTTGCTGCTGCAGGAAGATATAAACAAAATCTACGAGTAGAGTAAGAAGTGGAAATTAGAGTTCAATGCCAAGAAATGTCACGTAATGGAATTGGGAAAGAGTAAGAGAAAGCTAGTATGAAACTATCTGATGGGAGAGTAACAAATAATGAAGACTAAAGAGGAAAAAGATCTGGGAGTGATTATACAGGAAAATCTGGACCCCGAGAAACACATAAGTAGTATATTTGGATTAGCATATAAAATGTTGACTAATATCAGAATAGCACTTCAATTCATGGAAAAAGATATGATGAAAAAAATTATTACGAGCATGATACGTCCAAAGCTGGAATATGCAGCAGTGGTGTGGTCACCAAGCTCTAAAAAAGATATAAGATTAGAACAGATCCTGAGGATAGCTACAAAGATGGTGCCAGAACTAAAGGACCTAACATATGAAGGGAAAAACGGAGAATCATAGTCATGTATGTGCTAACAAAGACAAATACATGAAGGGGAGAAGAACATAAGAAAATGCAAGGAGAGGTGATTAAGTGCTTCGATAATATGATAAGAGGAGATGGAAAAATACTGTCAGTAGGAGACTTTAACTGTAAAACTGTAAAAGAGTAAACTCAAGAGATGAAAGTAATGGGTAATACTGGATCGTGGAGCGAGGAATTGTTACAAGTAACTATGGTGAATACACTGGATCAGTGGATAGAAGAATCAACACTGTTCAGAGGAGAAGAAAAACATCATTGCTTGACCTAGTATTCACAAAGAAGGTGGAGCCTCTCCCAGCATGCAGAACCTTAGTCCGATGGGAAAAAGTGACCATGCAACACTAGTAATGAAAATGCAGGAAGAAGATATGACAAGATACAGAGAGGAATACAAAAAAAGAGGTGATTAAACTATGCAAAAGCAAATTTTGAAAAGTTAAGACAAATTTTTTTTGTGAAATAGATTGGAGGAACATTATAAATGGAAGGACAGTACAAGGGAAATATAAAATATTTCTAGAGAAATATAACAAAGGAGTGATGAATTATATGTACATATTTATAGAGTAAAGAAAAGTATACATGCTTGGTACAATGGCAGATGTGCATAAGCTAAAAGGGAAAGAGATAAAGCTTGGAAGAAACTAAAAAAAACAGAGAAATGAAAACAACAGACAGCAGTATAAGAATGCAAGAAATTAATATATTAGAGGAAGGAGAGAGGAAGAAAGAAACTTTGAAAAAGATGTGGTGAGAAAAAGCAATAATGAACCCAAGCTTTTTTTACAAGTATATAAATGGTAAGATGAAAAATAAAATAAAGCAACAGAAAAAAGGAGGGAAGACATACCAAACAGCAGAGGAAATGAGTGAAATAATGATTGAGTTTCAAGACTGTTTTCAATGAAGCACAGGATTTTACAGAACCAAATAGGACATTGCACTGTCAAGGCTTGCAAGAAATCATAGTGCACAAAGAAGAAACTGGAAGACTACTAGAAAATTTGGATGTTAGAAAAGTGATAGGACCAGATGATGTGTCGAGCTGGCCACTAAAGGAATGTAAAGATCAATTGTCAGAACCAGTCTGGGAAATGGTTACAAGCTCATTAAAAGAAGGGAGAGTACTACTGGAAAGGAAAAGAGCCAACATAATCCCAATATTCAAAGGAGGAAAGTCAATTGAACCATTAAATTACAGACCAGTGTCACTTACAAGTGTTGTGGGCAAAATATGTGAAATTGTTATCAAAGAAAAATGGATTAAATATCTGAAAGAAAACAAGTTATATCATACAGACAATTTGGGTTTAGAACAGGAAGGTCATGTGTGTCAAATTTATTAAGTTTCTACTCAAGAGTAGTGGAAGGACTGGAGAGCAGAGATGGATGGGTGGACACCGTGTACCTGGACATAAAAAAAATGCTTTTGATAGCGTTCCTCATAAGACTACTTTGGAAATTGAAGAACATAGGAGGAATGAGAGGAATAATATTAGATTGGATAAGGGATCACTTGATGGACAGAGAGATGAGGACTGTGATAAGGGATACATACTCATCTTGGAGTAAAGTATAAAGTGGAGTGCCACAGGGATCAGTGTTAGCCCCCATTGTGTTCCAGGTACATGTAAATGACAAACAGTATGGAGTGACCAGCTATATCAATTTATTTGCTGATGATGCAAAATTGTTAAGAATAATTAAGAACCGAGAAGACTGTTTGCTACTGCAGGAAAATATAGACAAAATTCATGAGTGGAGGAGGAAGTGGAAGTTAGAATTCAATGCCAAGAAATGCCATGTAAGGGAATTAGAAAAAAAAGTAAGAGAAGATTTACTATTTGATGGGAGAGGAACAAATAATGAAGACTATAGAAGAAAAAGATCTGGGAGTGGTTATACAAGAAACGCTGAGCCCCAAAAAACACATAAGTAAAATATTTGGAACAAAGTATAAAATGTTGACTAATATTAGGGTGGCATTTCACTACCTGGACAAGGATAGGATGAAAAAAATTATTACGAGTATGATACGTCCACAGTTGGAATATGCAGCAGTGATGTGGTCGCTGAGCTTGAAAAAGGATGTAAGAAAATTAGAACGGATCCAGAGGATAGCTACAAAGATGGTGCCAGAAATAAAGGACCTAACATCTGAAGAAAGGTTGAAGGAAATGGGACTGCCAACCTTACAAGATAGAAGAGAAAGAGGGGACCTAATAACAATGTATAAAATAGTTAATGGCATTGAAAAGATAGACAAGCAAGACCTGGTGGTAGTAAATTAAGCTGGAAGGGCAAGAGGACATGTAAAGATTAGGAAGAGGCAGTGTGTGAAGGATATTGGAAAATATAGCTTTCCTCATAGAATGGTGGAAAAATGGAATTCACTGAGTGATAAAGTTGTTACAGCACTTAATGTGCATAGTTTAAAAGAAAAATTAGATAAATAGAGATATGGAGACAGGACACTATGAGCCCTGCTCGAACCCTGTACAATACAACTAAGTAAATACACACCTTTGGCTGAGAGAGGCAGCACCAAATGCCTGGAGAATGCAGGTGGAGAGGACACATCACCAGTGTTGAGGAAGCCCAGGACATGTATGGTAGGGTCCACACTGACTCGAACCGCCTCAAAGTCATGATGTCGGCAGTATGGCTGCACAACAAACACAAGTGAGTAGCAGAGAAAAGTACATACATCATGAGCACAATTAAAGATTTTGATCACACTATAAAAAACACATGCATACAAGGAAATCACACGCTGTTGATTACCAAGAAGAGATAGGAGATTCTTTAAAGAACTATGAACATTACACCCACAAACAGTCCCTCACATTTTCAACCTAAGTCTTACCACCAATGTAAAACACAGCATACAAACCTGAGGGGGTGGGGAGAGAGTGACGGGTGCTGAGAGATTGCCACAGTGAAGAACACCCGAGTAGGATGAGAAGTTGTTTTTGACGAGTTGCTCAAACATCTCTGTCACTGACTGTGTTTGAATGCCAGGAATTATAAATTGTGCAGTATGCAGTGGATCTTAATTGGCATCTTGCTTTTGTCTAAATCACTTATTAGAGAGAGTAAAACAAAGCTCTCGAATGAATAATCAAATATCCATAATCAATATCATTTCGAAGATCTGATAATCATGATTTCATAATTTTTTTCATTGTGGCAAGAAAAATTTTGATACACCAGTACAACACTAGTAAGATATGACTCACTGGTCAGTCACACATCACTGGATGTGTTGAATGATTATACCATTACTGATCACAACTGAATGAATGAAAACTTAGTTATTCATCCCTAACACATAGAGCAAGAATAGCTGGGTATGCTGCAAACCTCCTTACCTTTCTGGTGAGCTTCCCCTCAGGGATCATGATGTCTCCCTCTCCATTGAGCTCCACCAGACGCTGGTAGATGGGCCGGGAGGTCTGCCAGGAAAAAAGGACTAAGTCTGAATCCGCAGTTTACATTTAAGTTGAGTTTACATTCAGATTTAAGGATCCAAGAAGTCTTGGAACATTATCAAATAACCTTTTATTCTTAAAGAGTCATCTATTCTTATTTTACCAATAACTGCAGAAAAAAGTAATGCTCACAAGAGTTAACAATCAGACAACAATGAAGAATTAATTCACAAATACTAAATATTTTCCTGCACTACCACACTTCCACAAAGACTTACCTGTAAGCAAGGTTCATCAGGGTTAGCTATGCAGATGATATTGAGTTTGGCAGGGAAAGGGAATGGAAGAGGGAACTGGGAGGCTCCACGGGAGTGTGATGCCATCAAGGTCTTCTGAAGGTGGTGTTGCCCAGTGCCTGCATTACCATCTGTTACCAATACAATCTGAAAAGCATAAAGGCACACTAACCAAGTATTCTTCTGAGAAAAATGTAATATAATCATGAGTTGTTAATTCCCAAGAGCCACATTTCTTGCTGTGCATGTTGTGTTTAGAGAATATACATTTATGTGGAAAGATTTGAAGCACATTTCAGAGAAATGTACTTCAAACCAAGATAGTTTGTTATTTGTGCCATGGTTTAGCCATCAGAAATGCTCGAAAATATGTTATCTAAAACTTCAGTATGACAGTAAGTATTATGGATGTATTGTGCTAAAGTGCAATACAACCTTGATTACTCTTTAATATAACAGTGCAATCTATATACAAATCACAACTTAAGACAATAATACATTGATATTATGTGTGATACTGTGAAAATTTCACAGGACTTTCAGAATATGTCCTTTACCTCAAAAGAGAGATTAAGATAGACTATTATTTGATGCATGTGGCAACTCAATTTTGACCAAAGAGTTGCTGACCTCAGTGCAGCAATGGGTGCAACTTCTCTGCTGTGAGATAATAATGAAGAATGCATGTGCTTTACACATAAATATGAGAAGGGAAGTACCTGACAAGGTGTTCCATTGCCCCACTCTTCCAGAATGTGCTGAGCAGCCCCTACCAGCCCCACCTCTAGGTTGGTTCGGTCACACTCATCTGCTAAGGTGAGGGCATTCTTGATTCCCTCAAAGTCCCGGGTAAATGGCATCAACACTTTGTAGGTTGATGAGAAGACAATCTGTAGGAACAAAGTAAATCAGCTTTTCATTTATTTTTTTCTTCTTTTAAGTCAGGTTAAGATAAAGAAAACGGAAGTTCTATGTGCAAATAATCTAGTCAATTTATAGTTTTACCCAACCAATAATTTTCCAATGTACCTCATATTTTTCAGATAAGACATGTAATGAATTGATTCATGTTCAACATCATTTTCATCATAAATTAATATTTTGAGTTATGACTTTTTTCAACTCCAAGTTATGCCTACCTCTCATTCCCAAAGATCTTGGAGGATCTGTGGAAAATAAGGGTTTTTGGATGGGGAACATTAAATTGAGTAATGTACGTTGCAAAAGTTCCCCAAGATCGTTGGGGATGAGAGATAGGCATAAATTGTAAATGAAAAAGAGCTGTAACAGGAAAAATATTCATTTGCTAGAGAATTGATGGTCAATTTGCAGTTCCAATCAACCAATGAATCTCTGATGTGACTCATGTTTTTCTGTTGAGAAATGTAGTGAATTGATAGATGGAATATGTCATTTCCATCACAAATGAAATTTATGAGTTATGACTTTTATCAACTCTAACTTATGCTTACCTCTCATTTCCAACAACCTTGGGAAACCTGTGGGAAATTGGAGTTTTTGGTTGGGGGAACATTAAATCAAGATCATAAACCAACAAAACTGCATGAAAAAAAATCTCTGAAAATAATTGGATGGTGGCAGTGGTGGCGGCGGCAGCCACAGCTACATAAGCATTGCTTTGTTATTGTTGAGTAACGTTGCCAACAATTTGTTACATTGGTTCTAGGTCTGAGTGGTGTGGGGACTCTGCATCGCAGACTGAGCATCGCAAAATTGCTCCTGCGACACTTAGTCCATTTCGTTGGCGGACCAAGCGTCGAGAGGAAGCAGGTAGTAAACTTAAGTTGCCTGAGATCCCAATACACCACAGTTCCTACCAGGTGGTTTTAATCCTTTAATTGCTCACACACCACATGCTCGCTGTATCTACATTCCATAGACATCTATTCAATTTTCCCCATGTAACCTATCATCACACACACACACACACACACACACACACACACACACCCGGTAGCTCAGTGGTTAGAGCGCTGGCTTCACAAGCCAGAGGACCGGGGTTCGATTCCCCGGCCGGGTGGAGATATTTGGATGTGTCTCCTTTCACATGTAGCCCCTGTTCACCTAGCAATGAGTAGGTACGGGATGTAAATTGAGGAGTTGTGACCTTGTTGTCCCAGTGTGTGGTGTGTACCTGGTCTCAGGCCTATCCGAAGATCGGAAATAATGAGCTCTGAGCTCGTTCCGTAGGGTAACGTCTGGCTGTCTCGTCAGGGACTGCAGCAGAGCAAATAGTGAAACACACACACACACACACACACACACACACAATTAGTTTGCTTATCAACAAAACATTAAAACATCATTCCATATGTGTACATAATAACAAGAATTGTCAAATCATTTATATATAGTGATTAGGGAATACATTCAAGGTCAAAAGACAAAAACATAACTATATTAAAATAAGAAAAAGTAATAAACAAATAAATAACCATCACTACCACCACCAACAACTACCACTAAACTCAGAATCAACAAATATCATGGTATAATAATTATGTTTCTCTAGATTCTATACTTGATTCCATCTATGAAGTTGGTACTAGGTGTGGCAGATTCTGGTGCTGCAATATCAACTGCCAGTTACCAAAACAAAACTGTCTTCCTCTCTCTCTCTCTCTCTCTCTCTCTCTCTCTCTCTCTCTCTCTCTCTCTCTCTCTCTCTCTCTCTCTCTCTCTTATTTAAACATTATGAACACTACAATACAATAGGGAGCTAAGGTCTGTAGCTAAGAATGTACACTGACACTGTCATTCATTTCAAAGCTACTCTGCGGGACGGCTTGTGAGCGAGAGAGTCACTTCACTGTCACTATCAGTCATCCATACCTCCCTCGTCACTAACTGGCACTGTCACTATCAGGCACAGTTACACCATCCCTTCATGACAATGTCACTGTCAGGCACACTATTATTCTTTCTGTACTTTCTAGGCACTGTCACTGTCAGGCAATATAATCGTTACCCCTCTCTCTCTCTCTCTCTCTCTCTCTCTCTCTCTCTCTCTCTCTCTCTATTCATCCCTCCCTCCTTTCCCATGTACCTATCAAGGTCTTCTCCTTTTCTCTATATATTTTCCAAGAAGTTCGTCAATCCTCCTCCTACAATAAATTTATCAATCAATCAATCAATCAATCAATCCTCCTCCTCCTCTTCCTCCACTTCTTAACTTGATTTATTTTCTCCTCCTCCTTCTTCTCCTTCTCGTATCAATACAAATTAAAATAATAAATAAAATGTAAATGTATATATTATATATATATATATATATATATATATATATATATATATATATATATATATATATATATATATATATATATACTACGGGATGTAGGCAGTGCTGCAGACTGAGTGATTCCCGTGTCCTCTCTTCCCGGTTCCCTTTGTGGTCTCATTTATACAATTGAGCAGCTGCAGCCTGCCCTCTAAAGACAACTTCTACTACTTCCTACACTACACTACAACACCTTACACTTTTACACTCTCTTCAAATCAAAATTTAATAATGGCTTCACCACGCCCTGCCTCGGAGTCCCCCTCTGGGGAGGGGACCATAAATGTCCCCAGGTCGGACTGCCCCTCTGCTGTCGACCTTGGGTGTCTTGACACTTCATCTAATACTTTCACTATCAATTTCTGCAACATTCGTGGCCTTCGTTCTAATTTTCAATCTGTGGAACACCACCTCTCCTCTACTAAACCTCATCTTCTCTTCCTAACCGAAACACAGTTGTCTGTGACTACTGACAGCAGCCCTTTTCTGTTCCCTCCTACTTGCTCTATCCTCATTTTCAATCCAAAGCTGGATGTTGCGCATACGTGCGTAACGACACCACTTGCTCGTGCCCACAATCTTGAATCTTCAGAATTTTCTACCATCTGGCTAAGACTTCAATGTCACTCTCTAACTAAATTCATCTGTGCTGTATACCTCTCACCTAATTCCTCTGACTATGTAAAATTCTTTGACTATTTGACTTCCAAGGTGGAGCACATCTTATCTCACTTTCCTTTTGCTGAGATCTCCATTTTAGGGATTTCAATGTTCACCACCAGCTTTGGCTTTCATCTTCTTTCACTGACCAACCTGGTGAACAAACCTTCAACTTTGCTATCCTTCATGACCTAGAGCAGCTAGTGCAGTTCCCTACCCGTATTCCTGACCGCCTTGGAGACACGCCCAACATTCTTGATCTTTTCCTAACCTCCAACCCTTCTGCTTACTCTGTTAAACTTTCCTCTCCGTTGGGCTCCTCCGACCACAATCTAATTTCCGTTACCTGTTCTATCACTCCAGTGCAGCCTCAGGACCCGCCTAAGCGGAGGTGCTTCTGGCATTTTAACTCTGCTAAGTGGGAGGAACTAAGGCAGTACTATTCTGATTTCCTTGGGATGATTATTGTTTTCATGTCAGAGATCCTTCTCTTTGTGCCGAGCGCATAACAGAGGTGATTATCTCTGGCATGGAGCTATACATTCCTCATACTTTCTCTAACCCTAAAGCTAAAAAGCCTTGGTTTAACTCTGCTTGTTCTCGTGCTGTCAATGATAGAGAGGCGGCTCACAAACGGTTCCGTAGCCATCCAACTGCTGAAACTCATGCCCTATATATTTCTGCCCGTAATCATGCCAAATCTATTCTCCAACTTACTAAAACTCTTTCATCAATAGAAAATGTCAAAGTCTTTCCAATTCTAACTCCTCTCGAGATTTCTGGCATCTAGCCAATAATATCTCTAACAACTTTACTTCTTCGTCTTTCCCTCCTTTACTTCATCCAGATGGCTCTACAGCTGTCTCTTCTTTTCTAAAGCTGAACTCTTCGCTCAAACCTTTGCTACCAACTCAACTTTGGATGATTCTGGGCATATTCCTCCTACTCCTCCACCCTCTGACTACTTCATCCCTAAAATTAAAATTCTTTATAAAGACGTTTTCCTGGCCCTCTCTGGCCTTGATTCTCGGAAGGCTTACGGTCCGGATGGAGTCCCTCCTGTTGTTCTCAAAAACTGTGCTTCCGAACTCGCTCACTGCCTGGTCAAACTCTTTCATCTGTGTCTCTCTACTTCTATTTATCCTTCTTGCTGGAAGTTTGCTCACATTCAACCTGTCCCTAAAAAAGGTGACCACTCCAATCCTTCTAACTACCGCCCTATAGCTTTGATTTCCTGCCTTTCTAAAGCCTTTGAGTCTATCCTTAATAGGAAGATAATGAGGCATCTATCAGCTCACAACCTTCTCTCTGATTGCCAGTATGGTTTCCGTAAAGGCAGATCTACTGGTGATCTTCTTACTTTCCTAACTGAATCTTGGTCATCCTCTTTTAGGGACTTCGGTGAAACCTTTGCTGTCGGCCTTGACATATCGAAAGCCTTCGATAGAGTCTGGCACAAATCTTTAATTTCTAAACTACCCTCCTACGGATTCTATCCTTCTCTCTGTACCTTCATCTCCAGTTTCCTTTCCGATCGTTCTATTGCTGCTGTAGTAGACGGTCACTGTTCTTCCCTAAAACTATCAACAGTGGTGTTCCACAGGGTTCTGTCCTATCACCCACTCTCTTTCTATTATTCATCAATGATCTCCTAAATCTGACTCAATGCCCTATCCACTCCTATGCTGATGATACCACCTGCATTATTCAACAGCGTTCAACAGACGCCCAACCCAACAACAATTAAATGACTCAAGGCGAGATGCTATAGGACGCCTAACTTCTGATCTTTCACTTGTTTCTGATTGGGGCAGAGAAAACCTGGTTTTGTTCAATGCCTCAAAACTCAATTTCTACAACTATCTACTCGACATAACCTTCCAGACAACTATCCTCTCTTCTTCAATAACACTCAACTTCCCTCTCCTCTACATTAAACACACTCGGTCTATCCTTCACTAAAAATCTAAACTGGAAATTTCACATCTCTACTCTTGCTAAATCAGCTTCCAAGAAGTTAGGTGTCCTGTGGCGTCTTCGTCCATTTTCTCTCCCTCCCAGCTGCTTGCTCTGTACAGGGCCTTATCCGCCCGTGTATGGAGTATGGCTCTCATGTCTGGGGGATCCACACACAGCTTTACTAAACAAGGTGGAATCTAAAGCTTTTCGTCTTATCAACTCTTCTCCTCTAACTGACTGTCTTGATTCTTTAAGTCACCGCCGCAATGTTGCATCTTTATCTGTCTTCTACCGCTGTTTTCATGCTGTCTGCTCTTCTGAACTTGCTAACTGCATGCCTTCCCCCTCCTGCGGCCTCGCTGCACAAGACTCTCTACTTCTTCTCATCCCTATTCTGTCCATCTTCCTAATGCAAGAGTTAACCAGTATCTTCACTCCTTCATTCCCTACACTGGTAAACTCTGGAACTCTCTACCTGTGTCTGTATTTCCACCTGCCTATGACTTAAACTCTTTCAAAAGAGGAGTGTCAAGACACCTCTTACGTTAACTGGACCCTCCTTTTAGATTTTTTTGTTTTTTCTCTTTCTCCTACTTTCCTCTTAACAGGGCCTGGCAACCAGCGGGATTTTTTTTTTCCAACACTTTGTTTTCCCTTGGCCAGTGCCCTTGTAATGTAAAAAAAAAAAAAAAAAAAATATATATATATATATAGACAGGCAACCCCCGCTTAACGAAGGAGTTTCGTTCCTAAAAAACTCTTCATTAAGCGAAACTTTGTTAAGCAAACCGATTATAACAAGTTTAACCCCTGACTTGAACTTCCATTGAGAGTAAGCAAAGCGAGAGTGCATCATAGTACAGTGAAAGGTTTAATGAAAGTAAAAATTATGAAGTTTAACATTTAAGGCAGTTAAATTTAATTTAAGTCATTATTATGTGCACTAATGTATGTATGTATGTAACTTTATAATGTTGATCTTAAATTTATGAAGGGAGGAAGAGTGAAACAGGAAATACACTAACCGGCAACAAAGGGCGCATCACTGTACCGCATACAAAACTTATGTACCACATTTCCACAAAGCTTTCCATTTTATCCAATGTAGAGTCACGAGTTCAGGTGGTTCTTTTTGCTTGCAAGGAAGATACAGTCTCACCAGCCTTCTTAATAGTCTGCTGACTTGAAAATAGTAGAGACAGTATATGGAGTCAAGATGGTGGCCAGCAATGGTATAGTTTTCTTGCCTCTCTCGTGTCTGTGAATAATATCCAGCTTCACTTCGAGAGTAAGAGACTTCCTGGTCTTCTTAGGAACGCTAGGCCACATAGCAGAGCATTTTGGTGGTAAGTTGAGCGAGTGAAGACGATCTGCTGCTGACGCTGTTATGGGAGTGAGTGGTGCGTGTGTTGTCCACAAGAGGCTTGATCTTGATTCTACAGGTGTCCCAGGATTTTTCCTGAGGCAGGCCTTAGTATTTGCAGCTCCTGGTGTATTCAAAAGCTTGTCATCTTGCGTGATACGGCAGGGGTTTCAAACTTGGAAAAAATTACCTGGATAAAACTTCGTTAAAGCGAGTTTGGTGTTCGTTAAACGAGCAGATGGTAGTAAAATTAAACCTTCATTGCGGCGAAATTTCGTTGTGTGAACCTTCGTTAAACGGGGGTTGCCTGTATATATTTATATATATATATATATATATATATATATATATATATATATATATATATATATATATATATACAGTAAGTCCTCGTTATATGGTAGTTCTTTATCCGGTAAATTCACAGTTACGGTATTTGGAAATTACTACCCTCGATTCGATATACGGTAAGAAAAATTCACAGACACGGTATCCACTCATGTCATCCAAGAGGGCCCAGAACGGGGGAGCAGGGGTGATGACATCATCCATGCCACACCTCCCCGCCACTCACAGTACTGACTTTAACTTGACCACCCTTGGAGCCTGTTATCTCTTCTCTTCCCCCTTTTTTTTAACTTCACTACATATTACTTACATGCATTACTAATTAGATGAATAAATGGAATATTAAAGGGTCTATTGTAAGCACAAATATATTCATAATAATTATGAATTATGGCAAACATTTAAAGTCTACTACCAGCGGCGAACCATGCAGCAACTGATAAAGGGCACAGATGGGCCTGGCAAGCCCACTATCAGAGAATGGTGGAAGTCGTATAACATCAAGCACGCCTTAGATAACATCAAGTCATCTTGGGACAAAGTGAAGACGTCTACCATGAACTTGGCATAGAATAAAGTATGGCCAGAATGCGCACATGACTTCCCAGGTTTCACTGATGACAACATCGGTGCGATTAGAAATGACATAGTAAATCTGTGTCATAGGGATGGCTTCGATGAAGTTGATGATGATGATGTTCAAGATCTTTTGGAAAGCCATGCTGAACCTCTCTCAAATGATGAACTTATAGAGCTAGACATCACAGGAGGCAGAAAAAGAGGGAGAAGAGGAGGAAGAACCTGTGTGTGGCCTGGACGTCAAAACTCTTAGAGAATGTCTCAGTGGTATCGAAAAAGATCTGGAAACCCTGAAGGAACGTGACCCAAATTCTGCCAGGAGTAGCAAAGTGGCTCATGACGCAGAGAAAAATGTCAAGATTTATCAAGAAATCTATGATGAAAAACAAGAAAAATCAAACACTCCTCCATCTACTCGTTCTTCAAGCCAGTCAGAGATGCCGTCCCTGTCACACCTGCCGATCCTGCTACAGCTGGCCCTTCTACATCCGCTGCCGACGGTTTTACAGCTGGCCCTTTCACATCCGCTGCTGACGATTCTACAGCTGGTCCTTCCTCCATATCCTCTTTCTTCAAACCAGTGAAACGTGCCAACCCTCCTACAGCTGGCCCTTCCACATCTGTTTCCGACAGTGCAGACGACGACGTCTTATCCTCGTCTACCCACTGACCAGAAGATAAGTAAGGGCTGAAATCCCTACTGTCCCTTAGCCTCTGGAGAGACATCATCTGATAGAATACATAGCGAGTGAAAAGTAAATAAAAACATTTTCTCTTTATTTTTTTTCTTATGACTATTTTCATGTATTTTCATTTCTGTATGGGTGACTTTTGACGTGCTGGAACGCATTCCCTATTATTACATGTTATAATGGGTTCGTATCTGTAATTTCGATTTGTAAGGTTTTCAGGAAAGCATATGTACCGTATAACAGGATTTGAGGATTTGCTATATATATATATATATATATATATATATATATATATATATATATATATATATATAGAGAGAGAGAGAGAGAGAGAGAGAGAGAGAGAGAGAGAGAGAGAGTCCGTAATCCACTCAGACTGCACTGATTCAGCTGCCACTCCCTCTAATCTTTATACCTTTTGGGGATGGGAGGGTTGTGGGCATTCCGCAATGCAGAGTCCTTGTGCCTCTCAAACCTAGAACCTCTCTCTCTCTCTCTCTCTCTCTCTCTCTCTCTCTCTCTCTCTCTCTGTGTGTGTGTGTGTGTATTTATCTAATTGTATTTACCTAATTGTAACATACGGGAAAAGAGCTATGCTCATATTGTCCTGTCTCCATATCTACTAATGTCCAGCTTTTTCTTAAAATCATGAATATTCCTTGCGTTGACCACTTCCACGTCTAAACTATTCCATGCTTCCACCCTTCTATGAGGGAAGCTATATTTTTCACATCTCTCCTATAAGTGGCCATTTTAGTTTTTTCCCATGCCCTCTCGACATTCTTTCATTCCACATACACAGATCTTCCCTATCCATTTTTTCCATGCCAATCTTCACTCTGTATATCGCTATCAGGTCTCCCCTTTCTCTTCTGTTTTCCAGGGTCGGAAGTTGCATTCTGTTCAGTCTGTCTTCATAAGTCAAATCTCTTAAGTCAGGCACCATTGTGTGTGTGTGTGTGTGTGTATTTACCTAGTTGTAGTTTTACAGGGCCTGGGCTTTATGCTCGTATGGTCCCGTCTCCATATCTTATATATATATATATATATATATATATATATATATATATATATATATATATATATATATATATATATATATATATATATATATATATATATATATATATATATATATATATATATATATATATATATATATATATATATATTAGGTAATAACTTTTGACTTTTTTCTCAAATTTGATTTCCTGTAACATGAATGAATGAACTTTTGCTTACAATTGCCCGAAATGATGTTTATTCCACTGTGATATCAAAAAAGGTCACGCACAAAGCACTTTGAAACCTGTGCAATTACTGTAAATAAGGGCTGAATTGGGTAAAGATAAGGAAACATTCACAGATGTTCTCTTTGGCACTACTTTCTCAAAAGTAAAAATTTAAGTACCTGAAAGATGAAATAAATGTTGTTACTAATTATTTCAGAGAGGGTCAGTCTAATTGCTGAGGAGATAAAAGCTTTATGGAGTACAACATTAAACTTCCCCCATATATCAGATCAAGCCATTCATGCAAAACTGGAAAAACTCTTGCAGGAATATGACTATTGCAGAAAGAAGCAAAACTTTGATCCATTAAATGAACTGTTTGATGTGACCAAGGTGAAAGGTCAATGGTTTTGCAAAGAGGATGAAAATCTCTATAGACTGCAAATTGAGAGCAAAGGTCAGGTGGGTTATTCCACTGGCAAACCTGCCAGTGCCAAGACCATTCACCCATCCAAGCGAAGGAGGACATCAGAAGTTAATGTCTCTGATTCGGCAACTGCATGCAGCTCAGTAGCATCAGATTCTTCTGAAACTGTCACAGCCTCATGCGACTCCAGTGAGGACAGTTCTTGGGAAGATGAAGCCGAACCATCAACAAGCACAAGGAAGCATCATTCCACTGGTGTTGCAAGACGACTTGTTACAAGCTCAAAGCTATCAATCCACGGAGCAGCAAGAGTGTGCCGTCAGCTCAGTAGTGAGGGCATGGAAATTCCAACCCCAAGTCAGCCAGGAATCCACAAGGCTATCTACAGGAGAGCTGCTGAAGTCAGGCAACACTTGATTGACACACTTCATCAAGAAAAGTGGAGTCTACACTTTGATGGCAAAAAACTGAATGGTGTTGAACATCAAGCAGTGGTCCTAAAAAATGAAGCAAGGGAAATCAAATTGGCTGTACTTCAGTTGAAGGATGGTACCGCTGCAACCATTGCCAAAGGGCTTCAGGGTGTCTTGCAGGACTTCAACTTGTGGGGATCAGTTCATATGATCGTTGCTGACACAACAAGTGTCAACACTGGGAAGAAGACAGGTGTTGTGGTTCTACTACAGCAGATGTTTGAAAAGAATGGCAATCCAAGACCCAAGTTCATCAGTTGTCAGCACCATGTGCTCGATCGCATCCTCCGTGTAGTAATGGACATTGAGCTCCATGGTTCAACCAAATCCCCACACATTGAGTACTTCTTTGTCAATGACTTGATGAAAAAGTATGACCAGATGAAGGCAGCTTTCAGCAATGGAAAGGCTGAGATCAAGGAAACAGGCGGTTGGAGAGATGACATGAAATTTCTGTACCATCTCACACGTGTCTTCCGTCACTTCACTGAGAAAAATGACATGCCCTTTGTGAACTTCAAGCAGATTCCTAATATCAGCAATGCACGCTGGAACTCCCGTGCCATTCTAGCCCTACTTGCATTCATTCTCATGCCTGAAAATCGAATCAGACTGCGAAAAATTTGCTCATTTATTTCGTACCAATGGGCCGACCATTGGTTCAGTGACCAGTTGTTCCGCAAAGAAGATTTTGATGAACTATCAGCTGCTTTGGATGGATATCCAAAGGCTCTCAAATGCCTAGAAACTCACTGGAAAACAGAAGCATCACCCATCAACATCGCCCGAAGCAACCAATGCTGCGAGCGAGCAATTAAAGTTATGCAGGACTTGCACGAGTCCTGCCGCAACAAGGACAACCTCCCTCTCAGATTCATCCTCTCCAATGACATTAATTTGACTAATTGATTTGTTACTGTATTTTCTTAGCTTTTGTAATACTATACATGTTACTTTTAAGCTTTTTGTTCAGACTGGATTCTGCTTTGAGTGATGTCAACAATTGTACGAAAACTGTAATATTGAATTTTTTTAAATCATTTTGTGCGTGAGGTTTTTCATCAAAATGACTTAGAAATGGGATTTTAATTATTCTTTCATAAAAGTTCATCACATAATGGCACAGGAATATGAGGTTGTAAAAGTTATCACCCTAATATATAAAATCAAACCAAACATCATAACTTAGCTGGGGAGAATAGCCCCTCCAGAACCCCCAAGGACTGCTAAACAAACTCTAACATTAAAGCTTTCAAGCACTGTCCTGGATCCCGTCAAAAGTTACTAACAAACACAACATTCTAAGCTCCTAGAAAGCCTTGTAATGCTTTTCTTTAGACAATTCAAAGTTTCTCCCACTAAACAATTTTTTGATATGCATTAAACTGAGGTTATAATGATGGGTTTGGTTAGGTTAGGAAGGCAGTGACATAGTGGATAAGGTGGCAAGCTTGGGATCAGTTAGACATCCATGTGTAGGTTTGAATCCCACCACGTGCAGCCTTGAAACTTTGTCATTTGTCGAGTGGTTTAAAGTTACCTACATATCACCATGATAACCAGGTTCCAGGTGGAGGTGTAATTGCCTTACACCAAAGATGCACTTGGGTAGGTGATATGGGCCCTAATATGGTTACCATTATGAATAAAATTGCTTGTGCTGCTAATGGGTGGAAGATGGACTCTTCAAGTATACCTACAGGTACTATAGGACATAGCATAAAAAATAAATAAATAAATAAAATCTGTCGGGGTGTCTATAATCTTGGGTTTGGTTAGTAACCCTTGGTGAGGATCCAGATGTAATGTTGGGGAATAGCCTTTGCAACAGACCCAAATCCAGCCATAGCGAATTGTTGGCAATGCTGCTCAGCAATAACAAAGCAATGATCACCGCAGGCGTGCACACCTCCGTTGTCATCATGAAAGTATTTTCAGAGATCTTTTATGTGAATTTTGTTTTTTTACAATTTCTTTGCAACACACATTACTCAATTTAATGCTCCCCGTGAACCCAAAAATGCCGATTTCACACAGGTTTCCCAAGATCATTGGGGATAGAGGTATGCATAAGTTGGAGTTGAAAAGTCATATTTTATTCATTGGCATATAGAATGCATGAGCATATAAGACACACCCTCATTTCAGCAGGTCAAATTCAGGACAAAAGTTTTTAAAGCATTTAAGCATATACTGCTGAAAGCAATCTAGCAGCATATTACACAAGCAGAAAACATTGCTGCAAGAGCAAGTTGGTAGTACTGATAAGCAATAAGGTTAAACAAAGTATCTCAATAGTATTGTAATTATAAAACATACCAAATGAAACAAAAACACATCTAAAGCAGAAAACATTGCAAAGACACCCTAACTATAGCAGAAAACATTGCTGTAAAGTCCTGTGCCCTTCAGTTGGTCTTCTTGTTGTTGCCAGGCACATATAATTTTTTCTGTAAGTAGTGGCCCAAAAGCTCTTGCTGCTGCTCTGTTGCCTTGTTCCTTGGCATAATCTACCACTTGTAGTTTGTAGGAGATTGTGTAGCTCAGTCATTTTCTTCCTGCTGCCATAATGGTGAGGCTATTGATGTGTTTTGTGATCATGAACATATTGTTACTTCTCACTGTCAGATGGCATTGAGTCAGGATTCCAATCAGCCGATATTTCTATACATGCATTACAGCCTCACAGGTTAGACTGCTTTCATTTTTTATAATTCATTTTTAAAGTAACAATACTGGTAATAATAATAATAATAATAATAATAATAATAATAATAATAATAATAATAATAATGTCAGCAATAAAATAATTGATGCACGCAATTAGGATCGGTAGAAGTACTGATCGTAAGCTAGGTTAGTGAGCGTCAGGGAGATTAGCCTACAAGAGGTCTCAACTCCTCATATCAGATGCAGGGCATTTTTTTGAGTCAAAATTTTAGGAAAACAGTATATCCTATATGCCATCAAAAAGGTACCTTGAAAAATGTTAATTTGCAATAGAAATGATATATACGTAGACTATCTACCATCAATCAATTCAAGGTTAATATTTACTATTGGTCCTTGTCAGTAGCGCATGACACGACTGTATGTTGTGGTAGTACATTCACTGTACTTCACTATTATGAAGCTTTTTTCCACATGCTCGGCTATTACTGACTCATAATGTCAACAATAATAGCTACCAGCAATAAAATAACTGATACATGCAGTTCTAAGGGTGGTATTGGTGCTTTTGAAAATCAACACAAGTCAAAATAGAAAGTTATATTAGGTTTAAGTAAGGTTAGTTTAGTCTTAGGTTGGCTTAGATTGAGTTTGTTTTGGTTTAGTCAGTTGGGGACACCAAAAAACGTAGACTAAATTTCCTTTTTCTTAAAAAAGTCTAAGGAAATCAACAGTTATATAAGAAAGTTCCTCTTTAATATACTTATCAAATTCACTAAATTTTCACCAGAAAAACATAAACCACATCAGATTCATTGATTTAGTGAAACTGCAAATTGACCAAAAGGATACAGAACATCAATCAATTCATTAATCTCACCAGAAAAACATGCCACACATCAGAAAACTGTTGGTTGGATGAAACTATAGATATCATTTTAATGTTACACCAACAAAAACATGGATTTTGTTACCCTTCTCGTCTTATAGAGGTCTTCATTCTAAGTAATTTGAACTGACACATACCAGTCACAAACCATTTATGATGTTGATAAAAAATTTTAAATTTACCACTTTTTGGGGAAAGTGAGCGACACCCACGCGTGTGATGGATTGAAGGGCACTGAGGAAGTTGGAACGCTGTTACTTTTGTTCGTTCGTGTGTGTGTGTGTGTGTGCATTGTTACCTACATTATTTGTGCACGCTTGAAATGAATGGCGATGATTAGGTCTTTTGTTTGGGCATGCAGCCACTGACCAATAAAAGTAATACATAATGAATCTAACCAATCAGAGCAGTTTGCAGAGAGAAGCAATGATATTATTTTACTTTAACATGAACAGCAAGTTGGTTCTCATTACCCTTCTCATCTTAAAGAACTTGTTCTTCTGATCAATTTGAACCCATACATACCTGTTATCTATTAATTTCTTTGAAGATTAAACTCACTGTTATGTCAATGGCAGGAGGTGATGCACCACCACGTGCGATGGACAGGCGGGCATTGAGGAATGCTGTTTTGGTGTGTGCGTTCACGAAAACAAAGTGCATATTTATTCAAAACAGGTAGAAATCTAACATAAAAAAGATCATGTTTCTGTAAGAGCCAGAAGGAGGGGTTAAAAAAAACTATGGATTTGCGATGGAAATGAAGTGCATACTCATTCAAAATAGGTCGAGATGTAGCAGAAAAAAATTATATCATCAACAAGTGAGCTGTTCATGCTACTGTAAAATCTACCAAAGCAATTCTATTTGAATTCAGTCTATAGAAGATATCTGAACGGGCAGGGTGTTGCCTCGATTATATCCATCGCCAGATTTTGCAAAAAGAAATAAGGTAATGACTTTATATTAATTTCTTAGCATTGCCAGTCAGATTAGGCTGGTTTGCTTTGGTTAGATCCATTTAATTGTGTTAAATAAGTCAAAATATACCACAAATAAAAATTATTCATTTTACCACAAAATCGTGTTTCCATAAAAGACAGGGGTATTACTGCAAAGTTTCACTACAATCAGCTACGTGTTCTTTACCCACCTCAAGAAATAGAGCTCCTGATTACGAGTAATTTGAACCCCATATATACTAGGTGCAACCTTTTTGAATGGCAACACAGATTTTTTTTAAATTTCAGCGTGTTTTAGTGTTTTGGTGATCAGCCATGACAATAGCCTCCCACATCAAACCCTGCCGCACACTGATGGTGTCACACGCTCGCGGTGGCTCAGCAGGCTCCGTGACATACCTTTGTCTGAGCATGCGCTTAATTGTTTATGCTGATTGGTTCTGTTCTTTAAAACTGAAGCGGCGGTCAATGTAAAAAAAAAAAAAGCATAATCATTTCCACCAATCACGACGGCCCCTGAGGTTAGGTTTAGTTAGGTTAGGTTAGGTTGGGTTCGGTTAAGGTTAGATTAGGTTTGGTTAGGTTAAGTTTAGTTAGGTTAGGTTAGGTTAGGTTAGGGTTAGGTTAGGTTAGGTTGGGTTGGGTTGGGTTGGGTTGGGTTGGGTTAGGGTTAGGTTAGGTTAGGTTAGGTTAGGTTAGGTTAGGTTAGGTTAGGTTAGGTTAGGTTCTTTTCTGGACGAAACAATTTTTTTCTGGTAGATTTCAGCTTGTTTTTAATTAATTCACCAGTTGTTTTTTTATGCAAATTATAATATGTTTCGGGGCTGTAAAAAAAAAATTGGTTGAATTGCGCCAAAACAAGTGGTATTTTAATTAAAAGCAAGCCGAAATCTACCACAAAAAAATAGTTTCGTCCAGAAAGGGCAAGGTGGTGAAACTCTGTAGGTTTACCAAGACAAGGGGGAGGGGTAGAAAAATACGGATTTGCAGCAGAAACGAAGTGCATATCCATTGAAAACAGGTCGAAATCTACCAGAAAAAAATAAAGATTCATCCAGAAGTGAGCTATGGGTGTAACACTAAAAATTTACCAAACTATAAATTGACCACTAGTCTTGCAAGAGGTCAAACAAGCATGAATGGAAACACTGACTAAACACTGACTAGTGAAACAAACTCCAGCCTGCAGTGCTGCATGAAGTGGTCTAACACTATGCTGCACCCGAGCGCTGCCAAGTCCTTTCGCAGCAACTGTCCTTCCCCGCCGCCTTCCTTCTCCTCGTCCTCTTCCTCCCCGCGACTCATCGACAGCGACACGTCCACCAAAAGCACTGTCGGCATGTTCAAAAGTTTCCTAATGTTCTGTAGATTTGAAAGACACGCCGGCCACCCAGCGCGGACCAACAGTGCCACACAACTGTGTACGGACTTCACACTCAGAATGTACAATCTCCATCTAAGTCCCAAGATCTTTAGTAGCTCACCCTAGGACAGCCTTTTCATGTGTCATATACGTTTATTTTACGTATTCACTTAAAATATATATGATGTGAATAGAAATTTAGACTTATTAACACGTTTACAAAATAATATCAACGTTTGTCCGAAAATAAAGTTGATACATTCCGTATATCTCGGGCAGTGTTGCCAGGTGCAGAATAAATACCTTATTTTAGGCTAGTTTGAGCGCTACCAGAGTAACATTATTTAATTTCTGAGTAATAATACTTCATCATCGTACATATCATAGTAACATTTGTTACATATACATACATATTAGTGCTCTTTATATATATATATATATATATATATATATATATATATATATATATATATATATATATTTTTTTTTTTTTCTTTTTTTAACAAAAAGGGTAATTTCAAAACAAATAGGGTAAAGTCAAGGATGAATTTAAAAGTAAAGCTAGCAGCTCGACCTGGCAGCATGCACTATCTCAGATGTAAAATTGTAAATGATGTTAGAAACTTATCACATGTATAACAGAGATTGTATTATTTCTTCCTTCGTTAAATTGACAAAGTGGCCACATTATTTAACGAGAGATCTCTAATTAATAACCTTGCTGGGAGAGTCTTAGATCCTGTCACATAAAAGCTATGGACTGTAATCCCACCTGCCCCACATAGGCCACTGTTCTTCAAACTTTTTTATTTTCCATCATAACCCTGTTTGATTTTATATACTCCTTTCACGATTCAGTACGCGTATTCTATTGCACCATACCTGTGATAATGATTCACACACACACACACACACACACACACACACACCGTGGTGACCGGGTGAATCACACACACACACACACACACACACACACACACACATTGCATGCCTCCTACTCACGCGGCTAATTGCTGCACAAAACTATATTTTTTTCCCACGCCTTTTCTCTCCACTTCTCTATTGGAAGAGTTAACCGTATTCTCAATCACTTATCCCTTTCTCTGGTAAACTTAAGAACTTCCTGTCTGCTTCAGTTCCTTCTTCCTATGATTTCAACTCTTTCAAAATTGAGGTTTTAAGATCGACACTTCATCATCTGACATTTCTATTCAGCAATCTTTGATTTGGAAACTGACGCTTAAGTGGAACTTGCTTTCCTCATAATTGTGTCACTCTTGAGCAATATTAATTTTCTCGATGCAAAATGCAACTCATCCATGGCTGATGTGGATTACAATAGCATTAATCTTACTTGTAGAGGATTTGGTCATCGCTGCCGGGCACGCAGGCAGTCTGCTGCCAGAGCGTGTAGGAGGAGTTGCAGAGCCCCTTTTATTCATTATCATTTTTAATTTCATTAATTTGTCCATCTTGATCGTCGCAACTTCTATATCTTCGTGCGAACTACGGAGAATGACAAGAATACCTTACATCACTTCCAATTCCGTGGTCACACTCGTAACAAATTACATTATGTGAAGTGTTACTGGAACTGCGTGAAAGGCTGCGGTAACCGGTTCCAGTCATTAGATGTATCCCGTGACCACCGCAGGCGGAAGGGCGTGAGTGAGCGCTATTGAGTTGAGCGTGTGGAAGTGTTGCAGCCTGGCGTGCGTTTGGGAACAAGCTAAGCTGGAGGGAAGGCGGGAGTGCTGCGAGGGAACAGCCCAGCCACGCCATCTTCTCATCGCAGAGGTATTTAGGCTACAATGGCCAATCAAGGAGAACGAGAGGGGGGGTGTCAAGGGAATAACATTCATCCTTCCCTTAGTTCGTGAAAGTATGGACTAAGGTAAAGTTAATTGAACCGGTTGTTCCTTGGCGTGAATGGAAAACCATAACCTAACCACGCTAATCACACAGAAATCACTCTACCAACAAGCCTATAATAGACTGTCTCTACGCCGAAGCAACAACAGGTTACAATTCCCTCATTCTAGCGTGCCGCTAGTTTCCGTATTACTATTAGCGAGGAAGTGTGAAGTGAAATGAAATCAGTAATGCAGAGTTGTGAAATGATACCCAGAACAGTCGTATTGGCTTAATTCACACGTTTTGTGTTTAGTGATATGAACTGAGGATAATATGATGTGAAATCTTGGGTGAGATAATTCACTAACGTAATTGTTGGTAGAAAGAAGAAAGAATTTTCAACTGCATCTTGTATCATCGATGGATTTAATTGAAGAGTTCAATTTGTGTCTGAAATATTTCGAAACAACAGCCAGCGCTCACTGCCAAGATCACACGTCAAGTCACTCCTGAGAGTATGAATAGTAAATATACTTGATAATGTATATATATATATATATATATATATATATATATATATATATATATATATATATATATATATATATATATATATATATTATATATAAACCTGAACCCGGTGCTGATTACTATGAACTTAAACATATGTGTATTAGCTTAACATGTAGTTAACATGCCAGTGAGCTAAAAATGTGATCTTGTCTATTATAATAAAGTTTCTTCTTCCAGGTAAGGCAATCCACAAAACCAAGATTGCTTCATTCGTTAGTAATCATTAAAAAAAAACGGAAGAATAACTTCATTCTGTAGTTTCCTGGTTAGAGATAACATACGTACAGTACATACACTGTTCCTTGTTGTATGCATCCAACAATACGTGACAGACGTATGTGTAGCAGCTTAATGTGAGACACGCGGCGCACCCACTCCTACAGAGTTGATTCCCCTGAGAAGGCAAGGTATGACATTTCATTCTTCCTTTGTGAGCAGGCGATAAGCGTCTATTCTGTGTGTGTCAATGTAGAAACAGATTCGTGCTCACCAACCGTCGACATGGCGTTAGGATCAGCCTTATGAATCAGCTCATTGCAAACAGCTGGGCTCTTTTAGACTACAGCTGTATGTAGTAGGAAGTGATGTGCTGCTCTGGGTTAGTAGAATCAGTACTGGTCCCTTACTTGAAATTGATATATTCAGATGCCAACCCGCTTATTTCTTATAAGTTAGTTTTTACCATTTAACTTTTCTAACTTTTAAATAATACCTTATTGTTGTTATTTATATCTTTAATTTGACATTGTTATAATGTTTATGCAATCTTATAATGAGCCGCCAATGGCACAAATGAAATTGTTTTTGATCACCTTACCTTTTACCCTTTAGAAGATGCCTGCTCATGGTGAAGATCGACAACCTCGGGAAACGGACTCTCTGCTGGCCTCCGAGGAGGATTCCTCAGACAGCTCTGATGATAACTATTTGAAGGTATCAGGAGAACTTGTGCCATTGCTGTCAGTCACTCATAATCTGCGAAACAAGAAATTTCTCTTCCTCATTGACGCATAATTGTTTCTTTCCTCATGCAATAAATGCAATTCGGTTATCCTTTACTAATTATCTGAACTAGAAATTACATATTTAATTTATAGTTAGAATAATTTTCCTTAAAATTAAGTTTTCTATGATACATTGATATTTATTCCCTCCCCCAAAAATCAAATTATTGACTCTATAGAGAGTCCTCTTCATCAAGGAACTACAACAAGAAGACTGGACCCACTTTCCGGGCAAGCGAATCAGCTATGGCACCTGCAAGCAACGGGTCGGCATCACCCTGACTTGGCGTGACCTGAGCGTGTACGTGCCGGAGAAGAAGACCTGTTTCACAAGACACCATAACCAATACCAACCCGTTAAAAAAGTGCTCTCCAACGGTGAGGATAAGTGTGTGTGTGTGTGTGTGTGTGTGTGTGTGTGTTAAAATAGTAATATTCCTCTCTTGAAAGATCCAAAGTCGTAGAAAGGAGATAAAACGGAAATTGGTAGTCAGCTAGTCAGTGTTCACGCACATACACACTCAATATGCTCCTGTTCCTTGTTATGACATGGACGACTTGATTTTATTCCCGCAGTGTTCGGTGCGGTTCAGTCTGGGAGTTTGCTGGCCATGATGGGAGCAAGGTAACCTGTTTGCTGGATGTGTTTGTCTTATCAAGCTTGTAGTTTATGTGCTAATGTAGACTAAACCACAGGTAAATATATGAATGGACAGTTGAGAAAAGATGTCAGGTAGTGCCATGAAGGAAAGGTCCAGCACAGTAATGAAAATATTTAAAAATGTAGTGGCATGAAGGGGGAGGCATTTCGTTCTGAGATGCAGGAGGAAGAGCTGTCTTATAGAATGGCAAAAGAAGATTATTATCAAGAGATGCAATGTTACAGTTCCCTAAATAATCAAGTGGATGTTTTGTGACTTTCACGTTACTCCGCAGCGGAGCAGGCAAGACCACCTTGATAAACGCCCTGGCACACCGCACCACCGGCAAGATGGTGGTGGACGGGGACATTCTCATCAACGGCCACAAGGTCAATGAGGCGCTGTCCACGCTGGCCGGATACGTTCACCAGCACGACCTCTTCCTGGGCTCAATCACTGTTAACGAACATTTAACCTTCATGGTAATGTGTGTGTGTGTGTGTGTGTGTGTGTGTGTGTGTGTGTGTGTGTGTGGTACAAAATATAATGAACATTTAGACTATTTCTTCGAAATGAAAATTTGTAATTGTTCATTCAACCTCTAAGCACGCTGGCTAGTTATCCAGGTGTTTCTAAGCATATTGCTCTGAATGCCCATGAAGTAATAGAAAACAAATGTTTTCACTTGGAATTGCTCAAATTCACTTGGGAGATGCGTCATATATTTTCCCTGAATATCTGTTTACAATATTTACTTCTTGACGTGCCATTAACAAAAAGATCCTAAGCTACACTTATTGCTGGAGTGGATAAAAGTAAAGTAATTTAAGATGAATTTGTGCCAAAGAGGTAGGAAAACAAGGAAGTGCTTGAGTCTCCTCCTCTCCAGACTCGACTGAAGATGGACCGCCGCACCACAGCCAAGGAGAGGCAGGCACGAGTGGTGGAGCTTCTCAACACTCTGGGACTCGCCAAGGTGCAGAATACTCTCATCGGCACTCCTGGAAGTGAAAAGTCCCTCTCCGGCGGGGAAAGGAAGCGACTAGCCTTTGCCACAGAGGTAATTCACCAAGTCCCATGTTCCTGTCCTTCACAGTGATTATTGCCCTTCCATCCTGCATACCTTCACGTTTATACTCTATACTTTTATTTTCTTCATTTTTTATTGTGGCACATTTTTATGATTTGTAAATCTACATGTATCTCTTATTTTGATTATTTGTCATTCGAGAACGAGACAGATAAACACATACAAACAAAATATATACTATATATATAAGGTCGAGATGATCTCACACATATATTTATGTATGTGTACGTACGTACATACTTGACAGATTCTGACTGACCCACCACTTCTGTTTTGCGATGAACCAACCACGGGTATGGACTCCTTCAACGCAAAACTGATGGTGAAGATCATGCAGGACATGGCCAAGCGAGGCAAAACTATCTTGTGCACCATTCACCAGCCATCCTCAGAGATCTTTGCGATGTTCGACAGGTTACTTCTTTTAGCTGAGGGACGCGTAGCATACATGGGCTCGTCTGCTGGTGCTCTACAGTTTTTTGAAAGGTAAGTCAACAAGAATCATAAACATGAAAATTGCGTATAACATGATAAAAAAAGAAAAGACTTATTTGTACATGCTGGTATAGCTTAACGTTTTGAAATTGATAAAATTACTCTCTCTCTCTCTCTCTCTCTCTCTCTCTCTCTCTCTCTCTCATATGCAGCGAGGGTTACAAATGTCCCTCTACCTTCAATCCTGCTGACTACTTCGTGCACACTCTGGCAGTCTTCCCTGGCCACGAAGGTCGCTCCCAGGCACGCATTGATACAATATGCCACGACTACACCATGTCTCCATACTACAAACAAATCGAAATGATCATTCAACAAGAGGAAGATATTCGCCTCTTGAATCTGAAATATGGAAACAGCGTAAGTGTACAGCGAGGATTTATAACAGGACACTTGGAATCCTTCTATACTACTGAAGTCTATGATTACTTAATTCACTGTCTTATATCATCACTACATGAAAGATCAGTCTTGCGTTATTTCAATTCCTTTCTTGAAATCGTTATCATTGATTGTTTTTGCCAGTGATAATTGTTCACCTCATGCAGTGAGAGATATCCAGCCTGGTGCTACTTAACGTTTTCAGTTTATAATGTTTAGCTTTAATTAAGATACTAATATTTTTTACTGAGCATCCTTATCGTGTTGCAGTATGAAGAGGAATTATTCCACAGGAACACTCCGTAAGTATACTCAAATCAAGAACTTGTTGGAACGAATGACCGAATGACCAACTTGCTCTCAGAGACTCTTAATTGGAATTTCATGATCAATAATGAATATATATATATATATATATATATATATATATATATATATATATATATATATATATATATATATATATATATATATTAGATAGATATATGTATGTGAGAGTGGAATTACTGGAAGGGAGAAGAGAGACGCGAGGAGCAATGAATAAAGTAATCCGTGTTACCGCCGCAGTGAGAGGCCTGGGTGGCTGGTGCAGTGGTGGTGGCTGACGTGGCGGGCACTGCTGGACTCCTACAGGAACCCCACCGTCCATTACATAAGAACAGTCAAGAAGATTGTGAGTATTAGAAGAGTAGTCCAAGTAGGTGTTACTAATTATTATTACTGATTTACTATAGCCCTGGTCATAAAGGCTGTGGTTGCTTCACCATTATTGTAGTGGAACATTTACTTTTGGTATCCAGATTGCTATTTCTATAAGGTGTTCACGTTAATTTTTTCTTTCATAGGCCTACCTTTAAATGTTTGTGCTTACTGAAAACACTTTTTAATTGGCAATTTTTATTTTTTGATTGAGGTTTGACCGAATGACAAATGTAGAAGACCACAAAAAAGGGAAAGAATTAAGCTATAGGATAGTCTGAAGTTCTTCGTCACTGCAGATCCTATACGCAAATAAATCATGTTTATGTTTGTGATTCTTTTTCAGTTATATAATTAGAATGATCGTGCTCGTACCATGCTTGAAAGAACTTTAAAAAAATAAGGTACTAAATTTGCCTATTCTGTCGCAGATTTCCGCTTTCCTGATCGGACTCAGCTACGCACAAATAAGGCTGAATCAAGCAGGCATTCAGGACATCCAGGGCGCTCTCTACTTCTTTGTGACTGAGAATTCTTTTCCTGCACTCTATGGGGTCCTTGATCTCTTCCCAAAAGAGATGCCACTCTTTTTCCGGGAGCATAGAAATGGCATTTACCGCTCAGACACTTACTACATCTCTAAGATGATCGCCCAGGTATGTGAGTGACCAAACAAGCCAAAGTGAAGAACACCTTTTTACTGTCAGAAGTTAATACATAAGATAACCAATGACAAAATCAATTTATCACACTGTTCGCAATATAAACGACATAATTCTATATTAGCTCTTTGTTGATTCTCCTTGGTTTTTCCAGATGCCAGGATTCATTGTGGACCCCGTTGTGTATTGCCTCATCTGCTACTGGCTGATTGGTCTGCAGCGACATTTCTACCATTTCGCCTTAACAGTTCTCATCAGTATCGTTGATGCTCTAACAGCATCAGCATGTGGTATGTGGACGTGGAAGGATTTTACTCATATTTCGAAACATCATTTCTTGTATATATATATATATATATATATATATATATATATATATATATATATATATATATATATATATATATATATATATATATATATATATATATATATATATATATATATATATATATATATATATATATATATATATATATATATATATATATATATATATATATATATATAATTCCATATTCAAAAATGATATGATTGAACTCTGCTCTATGTATCTTTTAATTAGACAGTCTACTTTTATTTGACTCTTCTTGTCAGACATACAAGTCGTTTACTGAAGGATTCTATTTCACCACAGGAACGATGATCTCCACTGGCTTTGAAAGTCTTCCCAACATATTGCTGTTTCTCATTCCCTTCCAATTGATAGTCCTCATCTATGGCGGTCTCTTTGCTAACTTAAAGTAAGTAACTAACTGACAGGGAAATATAACGGGAATTATTCAGCATGGGTTTGTCTCATGTGGAAACCATTTCTTTTTAGCATCAGTGACTGAATCTGTTTCAGATCCCTGCCCTGGTACACTGCTTGGCTCAAGTTCATATCCTGGTTCATGTACAGCAATGAGGCGCTCACTGTCACACAGTGGAAAGACATCAAGAACATCAGTAAGCAACATTACCTCTAAATCATTCGAGGGTTGTCAACATTGAAGTCGCATCTGCTCAGTGCCAGGCTTGTCTTGAAACCATTTGGAATGTAGGAGAGTGAATGTGACTGGAAGTTACCCAGCGGCATGATCAATTATTCCCAGCATCATTACTCTAAGTAAAGCTTTTCACTTCCAGCATGTGAGATGCCACCAGGGGTGCCCTGCTTCCACACTGGTATGGAGGTGATTGAGAAGTACGCCTTCAAGCCATCCCACTTGGCCTATGACTTCGTGATGATGGCGGTGCTCTATTGCTGCTTCCACCTCCTAGGTTTTGTTGCACTCCACGTGAGGGCAAAGAAAAAGTAGCCCAACACTCGCTGGCTACCGCTGTGCCTCTTATCTATCCACGTACCACAGAGATCCCACGTGATGTGTACGGATAAGTCATGACCAGTCTTAATATACACATAATTTGCTTAGTGGATTATTGCAGTATGATAATCGTTACTTGAATAAATCTAGATGTCTCTATTGACCAAGAGTTACAGGTACTGAAAGGTCTGAGTTGCTGGATCACTCCTTCCACTGCAGGTAATGCCTTTCAAAATGATACTCTTCACCTGGACATCAGATCACGCTTGAGGAAGCCTTAGTAGTGGAAAGTTTGATTAATGTTTCTGTTTCGAAATGGACACTGTTCTTTACATACATAGTATTGGTAAAAATAGCTTTGTTACAATATTGTTTTCCTTTGTTTATCTAGACTCAGAAATAAGGTAGAAAATATATTAAAAATATATGGTAAACATTTTATGGAAACTCTATGCTCTTTCAATGTCAGAACAGAATAATGAATTTCATTAAGTGGACTGCATCCTCTACAGTTATAATATATGGATCTTTTGGGAATTTCCCAATGTATGATTCCTCTTAGAAAGGCGAGTTCACACGTGTAAATATGCAACTGGAATTGCTAGCCGCTAAAGTTTTCGGCTGGATTGTGGTGCCTAGCGGGTGGAGAAACCAACAGCAAAACAAAACCAATGCATGTTCGTTTGTCCAGTCGTTAGCGGCCTTGTTTACATCGTGACGTCACGGAAGACGTGAAAATGTCTGTGTCCACAGGCAGAGAGGAAGATGTTGGAGGAAGTGAGGGACAAATAGCATGTTTGGGACCCGAAAAATGAGTACTACAGCAAAAACACCTTACGTAGAACTACATTCGATGAGTCGCTGCCACTCTCCGATGACTTTCCCTCTGTGCAGGGTGCTGTTGGAAGTGAGGATTGAATGCTTGCGATGATTTAATTAGATCGCAGTTGTGCACAGTATTTTGTGAAGATGAACACTCTAATAAGAAATATAGGCCAACCAGCCGAAACTTCGCAGCCGCTAAGTGTGAACATGTTCCGGTTAGTATGACTCTGTCGATACTTCTAGCGACTACCATTTCCAGCCGCATATTGACACGTGTGAACCCGCCTTAAACTTAGTATTATGGCGGCTTACGAGGTAAATGATAGATTCTTCGGTCAGAGGATTTAAGTGTTACAGGCATGTTGTCTTTATATTTATTGTCGTCTGTCTATTAATGTACTCCCCATCATTGATGTACATATGTACATATGTATATATGTATATATATATATATATATATATATATATATATATATATATATATATATATATATATATATATATATATATATATATATATTGCTATTATGTGTAAGAAGAGGAGAAGTCTGATGCTGCCCATGGTGACAATTACTATTTTACCAAACTTCATATCTCCAAATTTTAATAAACCTATATGTAACTATATCTGATGCTGATGTTGCAAAAAGCGATTAGGAACTGAATGGAAATTCCTTGGTTTTATCTCAACTCTGATGCAGTGTTTTCATTGACTAGCTTGGATAATTAAATAACTTTTCATCAGTGGAAACAAATGTTTTATCTGATCCCTTATTCCCACATATACACATACACAGACTGCAGGCTGATCCATGCGTCGCTACACAACCTCACTTATAACTGCTAATTTGGAGGGAAAAATATTTCCTTAATAGTATCCTAAGATCGGTACCTCCTGCATAGCGTACTGATCCAAAAGTGACAAAAGAGAGAGAGAGAGAGAGAGAGAGAGAGAGAGAGAGAGAGAGAGAGAGAGAAAAAAAAACGGATAATCTAGAAGACCAACATGCCCAAAAGTTAACCAAAGAGGGGGGAGCGTCTACACCAAAGAACGTACGTATGTATTCTTCGTCCACACAATGCACGAGCCGCCACACGAGTCCTCGCCACTCTGCCTGTTCAGCATTATCTAAGCCAGGGTTCTTAAACTTTTTAGCTCGTTGACCCCCCAATGAAGTTTCAAATTTTCTATCGACCCCCTAGCTTTTAATTCAAGGGAAAAACACCGATGCCAAAATCAATATGAGTAGTAGTAGTAGTAGTAGTAGTAGTAGTAGTAGTAGTAGTAGCTATGAAGTATGATAAAAAAAGTATGACACAGTAAGAAAATATGTCGAGGTGTACAAGTACATGTAAATTAATCCTCACTGCAACATACCTTTTCTTCTTTCACTGTTGACATCATTAATGAGAAGGATGTGCCTGGTGGGCCCCAACAAGGGTGCTGAATTAGGGTGCAGGTTGATGAGAGAGATGAGAGAGAGAGGGGTTGCTTGAAAGTAGTGTTGCCAGCGCTGCTGAAATTTCTGAAGTTTACTGGAAAAACTTGACTTTATGTCTGGATTCAATAAATGAACATATTTTCTTAGTCAAATGGTATCTGATATCCTTAAAATTTTTACAAATTATTATCAAGAATTTCAAATAGGAGGATTAAACGGTCCCTTCTACTCCAACAGTAAACCTGCACCGACCCCTGATTAATCATCAACTCCCTTTCGACCTCCTGGCTATTCATCGATCCCTTGGATGTTCCGATCGACCCGTGGGGGTCGATATCGACCACTTTGAGAACCCCTAAAATTCTAAGCTGTCGGAGCAAGGGCATCCATGGAAGCCGTCCCTACCAACGTAGCCCCTATTGTAGAGTTCTGTGAGAGCTTCTTCCACAAAGCCGGAAAAGAACAAATAAAAAGGTGCCTTTGGTACAGGAGATAGCCTGCCAATGAGCGGCGTGCCTACCCGCCGAGGGTGAACCACATCAACTTGCTCTGAGCACCTTATATTTTCCTCGAGCTCATGCGGCTCATCATGGCGCGTGGAACTAGTCTTGTGTAGTGTGGGTTTGAAATGAAGGTCGGCCACAACTTACAATTTCACTCCAAGATGGCGTAACTTTTAGCCATTGAAGATTTATCGAATCTTTAGTCCTACTTTGCTTCACATTACGTAAGTGAAACAAGATGAACGATGTTGTGATCCGGAGAGGAGCGGGACGACCCATTGAAAATGAGGCTGTGATAGGTCGTGACCTGCACTTCAAATAATCCTACTGGGCAGCAGGACGGCAGATTTCCAACAATTAGTTGCTTTTGTACCTAAAGAATTTGCACTCCGTCATGCAAGTGTCAATCTTCTCTTTCTCTCTGCAAAATGCAACATCATTATTCGTAACAGTCAACTTGGGATCACAATGAATTATTTTTCTCATGGCGTCGGTCGTCGCTGTTAGCTTGGACAGTCTACTGTCTACTGTGTTGGGGGGAGGTGTTGCCGAACGCTCCTTTATTCATGAATTCTTTCATCTTCATCGTTGCAACAGTCTCATTTCCTTTTATCTTAGTGCTAACTACGGAGAATGACAAGAATATCCTACATCACACCAAAAGCCGTGGCCACACTCGTTTCTACAGTATCTAATACTTAGATAATGAGTTCCATTGTGTGAAGTGTTATAGGACCGGCGTGAAATGCTTCGGTAACCGGTTCCAGTCACCAGGTGTATCCCGTGACCACCGCAGGCGGAAGGGCGTGAGTGAGACGCTATTGAGTTGAGCGTGTGGAAGTGTTGCGTCCTGGCGTGCGTTTGGGAACAAGCCAAGCTGGAGGGAAGGCGGGAGTGCTGCAAGAGAACAGCCCAGCCACGCCATCTTCTCATCGCAGAGGTATTTAGGTTACAATGGCCAATCAAGGGGAACGAGAGGGGGGGTGTCAAGGGAATAACATTCATCCTTCCCTTAGTTCGTGAAAGTATGGACTAAGGTAAAGTTAATTGAACCGGTTGTTCCTTGGCGTGAATGGAAAACCATAACCTAACCACGCTAATCACACAGAAATCACTCTACCAACAAGCCTATAATAGACTGTCTCTACGCCGGAGGAACAACAGGTTACAATTCCCTCATTCTAGCGTGCCGCTAGTTTCCGTATTACTATTAGCGAGGAAGTGTGAAGTGAAATGAAATCAGTAATGCAGAGTTGTGAAATGATACCCAGAACAGTCGTATTGGCTTAATTCACACGTTTTGTGTTTAGTGATATGAACTGAGGATAATATGATGTGAAATCTTGGGTGAGATCATCCTCTAACGTAATTGTTGGTAGTAAGAAGAAAGACTTTACAACTGCATCTTGTACCATCGATGGATTTAATTGAAGAGTTCAATTTGTGTCTGAAATATTTCGAAACAACAGCCAGTGCTCACTGCCAGGGTCACACGTCAAGTCACTCCTGAGAGTATATGAATAGTAAATATACTTGATAATATATATATATATATATATATATATATATATATATATATATATATATATATATATATATATATATATATATATATATATATATATATATATATATATATATATATATATATATATATATATATATATATATATATATATATATATATATATATATATATATATATATATATATATATATATATATATATATATATATATATATATATATATATTAAACATGTAGTTAACAAGCCAGTGAGCTAAAAATGTTATCTCTTATCTATTATAATAGGATTTCTGTTTCCAGGTAAGATATTAAACAAAACCATGATTACTTAATTTGTTAGTTATCATTAAAAAAAAAGAAGAGTAACTTCATTCTATAGTTTCCTGCTCCTTGTTGTATGCATCCAACAATACGTAACATACGTACGTGTAGCAGCTTAATGTGGGACACGCGGCACATCCATTATTCACGTTGATTCCCCTGAGAGGGCAAGGTATGACATTTCATTCTTCCTTTGTGGACGTGGGGCCTTCAGCTTTTGCCACAATGACTTTCAGACGAAATGCGTCACAACAATCTATCCCTTTCTTAACTGTGGATGTTGAATCAGATTCGTGCCCGCCAACCATCGGCACGGTATTAAGATCAACCTTGTGAATCAGATATGCATCTCATGCTCAAATCTTTGTTGATATGGATAAAATAAGATGAAAGTTAACACAATGTGTCACAATGGTGATGTCTGAAAGAGGCAGTGCACATGCTGGCCCGCGGAGAGAGCTAACCACCCTACTGGGCATTACGTGATAAGGTAGTACAGTAGTGTGAGGGAGTTCATTGATTTATCCCATGCAAATTTTCACAGGAAATGTTGGAATACTTCAGGATGCCATCACTGAAAAAAAAAAAAAAAAATTGAGAACCATTGGCCAGATGTGTTAAGCTTCATATTATTATTATTATTATTATTATTATTATTATTATTATTATTATTATTATTATTATTATTATTAGTTTTTATTATTATTACTATTATTATCATTATTATTATTGTTGTTGTTATAGACGTCTCTGTGTTGCATTAAAGTTATGACGTTTCTCTCAGGAACATGCCCGCCCTTGAAGATCACCAGCTTGGGGAAACAGACTCTCTGCTGGGCTCTGAACACAACTATAAATTTGACTCTTCGGACGGCTCTGACGGTTACTACTACAAGGTCAGGGTTGAAAACAATGGTTGTTTGAAGAAAAAGAAGGAAAAGATTGATTTGAATAAAAATTATTTTTATTGAAGTAGGAATTTTTTTAATGATGTGATTTTTTTCTATTAAATTTTTTTTTGTTTTTTGCACTTATTATTATTTTCAAGTGCTAGGAGGCCATTTTCTCGTATTCAAACTTGGCTAATGTTAAATGAAATCATAACAAAACATATATTACCCAACATGAGTCTCTCATATAAAGGTCATAATTAGGACAATTCGAAATGGTGAGCGTTGAAGAACCATCCACTTAGCATTCCATCATGCTGCTCAAACCCCAACCTTCCCTCTTTGTCTCCTTCACCCAGGAATTAGAAGACTGGACCCACTATCCGGGCAAGCGAATCAGCTATGGCACCTGCAAGCAACGAGAGGGCATCACCCTGATCTGGCGCGAATTGAGCGTGTATGTGCCGGGAAAGAAGACTTGTTTCACAAGACGACATAACCAATACCAACCTGTTAAAAAAGTGCTATCCAACGGTGAGAATAAGTGTGTGTGTGTGTGTGTGTGTGTGTGTGTGTGTGTGTGTGTGTGTGTGTGTGTGTGTGTGTGTGTGTGTGTGTAGCGGCAAGAAATTTATTGAAAAAATGTTGTTTCAGTAAGTTATCAGTTTAGTAAACATTCGATATTTTCCCGTTTCTTGTGATGATACGATCAACTCAATTTTCTTCCCATAGTGTTCGGAGCAGTTCAGCCTGGGAGTTTGCTGGCCATGATGGGAGCAAGGTAACCTGTTTGCCTGTTTGCTGGATGTATCTGTCTACACCTGTGTCTACCTATATATATATATATATATATATATATATATATATATATATATATATATATATATATATATATATATATATATATATATATATATATATATATATATATATATATATATATATATATATATATATATATATAAAATAGGCTTATAGTATTTGTGGCAATGTAGACTGCATGAGCCACAGGTAAATATAAGAATGGATAGTCGAGGAGGAGGCTATCTTTGTAATTGCAAAACAATACTTCTATTAAGAGATGCAATGATGCAGTTCCCTAAATAATCAAGTGGGTGTTTTGTGACTTTCACGTTACTCCGCAGCGGAGCAGGCAAGACCACCTTGATAAACGCCCTGGCACACCGCACCACCGGCAAGATGGTGGTGGACGGGGACATTCTCATCAACGGCCACAAGGTCAATGAGGCGCTGTCCACGCTGGCCGGATACGTTCACCAGCACGACCTCTTCCTGGGCTCAATCACTGTTAACGAACATTTAACCTTCATGGTAATGTGTGTGTGTGTGTGTGTGTGTGTGTGTGTGTGTGTGTGGTACAAAATATAATGAACATTTAGACTCTATTTCTTCGAAATGAAAATATGTAATTGTTCATTCAACCTCTAAGCACGCTGGCTAGTTATCCAGGTGTTTCTAAGCATATTGCTCTGAATGCCCATGAAGTAATAGAAAACAAATGTTTTCACTTGGAATTGCTCAAATTCACTTGGGAGATGCGTCATATATTTTCCCTGAATATCTGTTTACAATATTTACTTCTTGACGTGCCATTAACAAAAAGATCCTAAGCTACACTTATTGCTGGAGTGGATAAAAGTAAAGTAATTTAAGATGAATTTGTGCCAAAGAGGTAGGAAAACAAGGAAGTGCTTGAGTCTCCTCCTCTCCAGACTCGACTGAAGATGGACCGCCGCACCACAGCCAAGGAGAGGCAGGCACGAGTGGTGGAGCTTCTCAACACTCTGGGACTCGCCAAGGTGCAGAATACTCTCATCGGCACTCCTGGAAGTGAAAAGTCCCTCTCCGGCGGGGAAAGGAAGCGACTAGCCTTTGCCACAGAGGTAATTCACCAAGTCCCATGTTCCTGTCCTTCACAGTGATTATTGCCCTTCCATCCTGCATACCTTCACGTTTATACTCTATACTTTTATTTTCTTCATCTTTTATTGTGGCACATTTTTGAGATTTGTAAATCTAAATGTATCTCTTATTTTGATTATTTGTCATTCGAGAACGAGACAGACAAACACATACAAACAAAATATATACTATAGATATAAGGTCGAGATGATCTCACATATATTTATGTATGTGTACGTACGTACGTACTTGACAGATTCTGACTGACCCACCACTTCTGTTTTGCGATGAACCAACCACGGGTATGGACTCCTTCAACGCAAAACTGATGGTGAAGATCATGCAGGACATGGCCAAGCGAGGCAAAACTATCTTGTGCACCATTCACCAGCCATCCTCAGAGATCTTTGCGATGTTCGACAGGTTACTTCTTTTAGCTGAGGGACGCGTAGCATACATGGGCTCGTCTGCTGGTGCTCTACAGTTTTTTGAAAGGTAAGTCAACAAGAATCATAAACATGAAAATTGCGTATAACATGATAAAAAAAGAAAAGACTTATTTGTACATGCTGGTATAGCTTAACGTTTTGAAATTGATAAAATTACTCTCTCTCTCTCTCTCTCTCTCTCTCTCTCTCTCTCTCTCATATGCAGCCAGGGTTACAAATGTCCCTCTACCTTCAATCCTGCTGACTACTTCGTGCACACTCTGGCAGTCTTCCCTGGCCACGAAGGTCGCTCCCAGGCACGCATTGATACAATATGCCACGACTACACCATGTCTCCATACTACAAACAAATCGAAATGATCATTCAACAAGAGGAAGATATTTGCCTCTTAAATCTGAAATATGGAAGCAGCGTAAGTGTACAGCGAGGATTTATAACAGGACACTTGGAATCCTTCTATACTACTGAAGTCTATGATTACTTAATTCACTGTCTTATATCATCACTACATGAAAGATCAGTCTTGCGTTATTTCAATTCCTTTCTTGAAGTCGTTATCATTGATTGTTTTTGCCAGTGATAATTGTTCACCTCATGCAGTGAGAGATATCCAGCCTGGTGCTACTTAACGTTTTCAGTTTATAATGTTTAGCTTTAATTAAGATACTAATATTTTTTACTGAGCATCCTTATCGTGTTGCAGTATGAAGAGGAATTATTCCACAGGAACACTCCGTAAGTATACTCAAATCAAGAACTTGTTGGAACGAATGACCGAATGACCAACTTGCTCTCAGAGACTCTTAATTGGAATTTCATGATTAATAATGAATATATATATATATATATATATATATATATATATATATATATATATATATATATATATATATATATATATATATATATATATATATATATATATATATATATATATATATATATATATATATATATATATATATATATATATATATATATATATATATATATATATATATATATATATATATATATATATATATATATATATATATATATATATATATATATATATATATATATATATATATATATATATATATATATATATATATATATATATATATATATATATATATATATATATATATATATATATATATATATATATAATATATATATATATATATATATATATATATATATATATATATATATATATATATAAATATATATATATATATATATATATATATATATATATATATATATATATATATATATATATATATATATATATATATATATATATATATATATATATATATATATATATATATATATATATATATATATATATATATATATATATATATATATATATATATATATATATATATATATATATATATATATATATATATATATATATATATATATATGAGAGTGGAATTACTGGAAGGGAGAAGAGAGACACGAGGAGCGATGGATAAAGTAATCCGTGTTACCGCTGCAGTGAGAGGCCTGGGTGGCTGGTGCAGTGGTGGTGGCTGACGTGGCGGGCACTGCTGGACTCCTACAGAAACCCCACCGTCCATTACATCAGAATAGTTAAGAAGATTGTGAGTATTAGAAGAGTAGTCCAAGAAGGTGTTACTAATTATTATTACTGATTTATTTAGCCCTGGTCATGAAGGCTGTGGTTGCTTTACCATTATTGTACTGGAACTTAAAAGACGAAGAAGGTTTCAGAGTTTACCAGAGAATGATTAAAAGTATTTGTTAACACCTGGGTTGAAGATGTGGACAGAATGTGGGTTGGAAAAGTAGGAAGCCATGTGTCGCGAATGTGGGTGGGAAAAGTAGGAAGCCTTGTGTCGCGAGACCATTATTTTTCTCTGCGCACTCTTCATGAGAAAAGAAGAATCCGAATATATGAATTAAGATAACTTGAAATAAAAAATTTTTAATTTGCCTATTCTGTCGCAGATTTCCGCTCTCTTGGTGGGACTCAGCTACGGACAAATTCGGCTGAATCAAGCAGGCATTCAGGACATCGAGGGTGCCATCTACTTCTTTGTTTCACAGAATTCTTTTCCCGCCGTCTATGGGGTCCTTAATCTTTTCCCGAAAGAGATGCCACTCTTCTTCCGGGAACATAGAAATGGCATTTACCGGTCAGACACTTACTACATCTCTAAGATGATCTCCCAGGTATTTGAATGAATAGACGAGTAAAGAGTCTCTCTCTCTCTCTCTCTCTGTTGTTGATGCTTATAAGCAGAGTCGCACTGGCCAAAAATAAATGCACGATGTGTTTTGTATTCTTTTTTTCTGATTCTGCTTGGTTTGTCAAGATTCCAGGATTCATAGTGGACCCCATTGTGTTCTGTTGCATCTGCTACTGGTTGGTTGGTTTACAGAGCCATTTCTACCACTTTTCCTTAACGGTTCTCATCTGTATTGCTGACGCCATCACGGCATCAGCTTGTGGTATGTGGACGTCGAAAGATTTTCTTGAATATGTCAAACGATTATGTATATATGTGTGTATCTTAATTTTTTATATCATCACCTGTTCCAGATAAATCTGCTTTAAGTCAGTCCATCTTTCTTTGATTATTTCTTCTTTGTTAAACATAAAAGGTACTTATTGAAGAATTCTCTAAAAAGTTAATTTCATCCCAGGAACAATGGTCTCCACTGCCTTTGAAAATCTTCCTACCATCTTGTTGTTTCTTCTTCCCTTCCAACTGGTGATCCTCATCTATGGCGGTCTCTTCGTTAACCTGAAGTAAGTAGTTTTTTGAAAGATGAATGTATGTATTACCTCACCGCAATATAACATGGGTTATGTTATACTGCCCTAACACGAAGGGTTTGTCTCATAAGAACATAAGAACATAAGAAAGGAGGGAAGCTGCAAGAGGCCGCCAGGCCTATACGAGGCAGTCCCAGTGTGCCTAATCTACCTAATTCCATCTATCTTCCCCATCATGAATCTATCTAACCTTCTTTTAAAGCTCCCTATTGACTCAGCCCTGACTACATGCCCACTGAGACTGTTCCACTCATCAACCACTCTGTTTGAAAACCAGTTCCTTCCCATTTCTTTCCTAAACCTGAATTTTTCAAGTTTAAACCCATTATTTCTGGTTCTGTCCCCGCTACTGATCCTAACAACTACATTCATGTCCCCTTTGTTAAAACCCTTATACCACTTAAATACTTCTATCAAGTCTCCTCTTAACCTACGTCTCTCTAAGGAATGCAGACTAAGTTTTTTCAGTCTCTCTTCATAGGGAATATCCTCATTCCCTGTATCTTTTAGTCATCCTCCTTTGCACTGACTCCAACAGAGCTATGTCCTTCCTGTAATGTGGGGACCAGAATTGTACCGCATAGTCAAGATGTGGCCTGACCAGCGCCAAGTATAATTTTAGTATTACTTCAGGACTCCTGCTTTTAACACTTCTAAAGATGAAACCTAATACTCTATTCGCCTTATTTCTGGCCTCAATACATTGCTTCCTTGTACCGAGATCAGAGCTAACTATGACTCCTAAATCTTTCTCATACTTGGAACTTCCTAGTGCCACGTTATCTATTGTGTACCTATTGTTTGGATTATCTCTACCCACGCTCAGCACCCTGCACTTGTTAATATTGAACTGCATTAGCCATCTATCTGTCCATTCTTTCATCCTATCCAAGTCAACCTGCAAAGCCTTGGCATTCGAATCGGACCTAATTAATACCTGTCTTTGTGTCGTCGCAAATTTACTGATATCACTATTAATTCCACTGTCCAAGTCGTTGATATATATTAGAAATAATAATGGCCCTAAAACTGAGCCCTGTGGCACCCCACTAACTACTTTTCCCCACTCGGAATTCGAACCATTAATTACTATCCTTTGTCGCCTGTCGTCTAACCACGCTTTAATCCAGCCTAATATTCTACCCTCTATACCGTGTGCTTTAACCCTTTTAAGAACCTCTGGTGAGGTACTTTGTCAAAGTATCCCCTTTAGCCCATAAATTCCCGTGAAAAGCCCACATGGTATAAAAAAAAAAAAAACAAAGGCTTTACTGAAATCTAAGTATAGAATGTCATAACTATCACCTTTATCTGCCGCCTCATAAACCTTACTATAAAAGCTCAACAAGTTGGTAAAGCAAGGTTGACATTTCCGAAGTTACGACTTACGACCATGGTACGATATCATGTCGCACGGAATTGATGCGATTTTGATGCGAAAAACCGTTGGAGCCCGAGAAGTGGCATGAATTTTGGTACGATGGTAAGACCTTGGTACGACCTTAGTACAGTTTGGTAAGACTTGTGGTAAGACGTGTGAGACTTTGATGGTACGACATTTGTTAGACTGGTAAAACTGATAGGACATTGGTAAGAGCTGCGTTAGACGTCGTACGTGTTGGTGAGACCATGGTACGACTAGTAAGACCTTACCGACTTTGGTTGGAATGTTTCAGAGAACTCGGAGGGGTCGGAGGTGTGTCATGCTTCTGTATAAAAGGAGGGGCCCTGCAATTTGCAAATCACATTTCTCCTGACCTCCCAAGAAGATGGACGACTACAACAACTACCTGGCTGGCCTCATGCTTGCAATTGTTGCCGTGATTAATTATCTCCTGGAACCCCCTCCTCAAGCGCCTCCTAGACGTCCTAGACGGGTGTGGGCACGGCAGTGGGTTTTAAGACGAGAAGTATTCGGCGACTATGACAATCTGCTGGTGGAGCTTCACCGGGAGGATTCCAGAGGCTTCAAGACCTTTGTTCGTATAGCATCTGATTTCTTCGAGGAGATGGTTCACAAGATTTCACCAGCGGTCCAGAAGAAGGAGACCAGATTGAGGAAGCCTCTCCCAGTGGGTCTCAAATTAGCCGTGACTCTACGCTTCCTTGCAACTAGCAACACATACCAAAGCCTGGAATTCAGCTTTCGAACGTCGAGGAGTGCCATCAGCAGGTTTGTTCTAGTAGTTTGCAAAGCCCTCATCAAGGCATATCAGCCCGAGGCCCTCAAGTGCCCAACTACTGCTGAGGAGTAGAAGGAGGTCAGCTGCGATTTTGCCAGGAGGTGGAACTACCTCAACTGTGGAGGCGCTCTGGATGGGAAACACGTCGCCATAAAGAAACCAATTGGTGCCGGATCTGTCTACTTCAACTACGAAAAGTTCCACAGTGTCATACTGATGGCACTTGCTGATGCAAACTACCGATTCCTCTACGTGGACGTAGGCGCTGAGGGTGGAGCTGGTGATGCTCGAACCTGACCCACACCACTTCCAAACGGCAACCGAGAGATCCCCTTTCACCTCGTAGGAGACGTCGCATTTGTGGCTGATGAAACCGTACGCCCATCTGTCCCAGATCTATAATGAGAGAGTATTTAGCTACAGGTGGTCCTGTGCCCGGCATGTGGTGGAGAACGCCTTGGCATCTTACACCAGAGGTGGAGAATCTTCTCAACAACCCTACTTGTGAGACCCAGAGTTGTCCGCCTGATAACCATCTGTGCTTGTCTCCTACACAACCTACAACTCCAGCGACAACCACCACAACCTCAGAACTTGGACCGTGAAGACGACAACCACAACATCGTACCAAGGTCTCACGCGTCGTACAAAACATGTTTCATGAAACACCAAGGTCTTACCACAACTCTCACGCGCTGTATCACAGGTCTCACGCGTCGTACCACAGGTCTCATGCGTCTTGGCAAAAGTCGCACGAGTCTAACCTGATTCAAAATTGGTAAGACTAGTTGGACTTTTGCCAAGATGCATGAGACCTGTGGTACGATGCGTGAGACTAGTACGACTTCATGTTACGACATGGTGAGACGTCTTACCATCGCACGGAGTCGCACCAAGTTTTCTAAAATTTTAGAAAACTTGGTGCGAACTGTTACAATGTACGACGTTGTACCAATTTTGGCGAGACCTTGGTTAGACCTTGGTACGACTAGTGGTTAGACACGTGAGACCTGAGGTCTCATGCGTGTAACTATGGTCTAACTATGGTCGTAAGATGGTCATAAGTCGTAACCTCGTAAATGTCAACCTTGCTTAAGACACGACTTCCCCTTCGTAAATCCATGTTGTGTGGGATTTACCAAGCCATGTTTGTCTAGGTGTTCCCTAATGTTTTTCACTTTTATTGATCATGTGGAAACCCTTTCTTTTCTGCATCAGTAACTGTGAATCTGTTTCAGATCCCTGCCCTGGTA
>NC_059274.1:5487500-5512500 GCF_017591435.1 Portunus trituberculatus
GAGATCTTTTAGACTAAAGCTAATAGAAAGTTGCTTAAAGTGAATGGTTATAAGGAGTCTTTACAATAAGCTTAGGAGGAGAGGGGAGGGATAGAGGAGGAGGAAGAGGAGGAGGAGGAGGAGGAGGAGGAGGAGGAGGAGGAGGAGGAGGAGGAGGAGGAGGAGGAGGGAGAGGTAAAGTAGAAAGGAGAAAGGAGAAAGGAGCTAGGCCAGGTGTGGGCAAACTGCAGCCCGGCAAAAGAATTCATGCACCCCGACAAATGTTAGTAAATTTGAAAGAGCAAGTTAATAAGCAATGTTGAATAGTATTGAGAGCATTTAATTTTCTTCCTGCAAGTGCGCACTGTTAATACAGTATGCGGCCCTAAAAGATTGTTTTTTTTTAATGTGGCCTTAGCACAGAAAAGTTTGCCCACCCATGAAGGCTGTGCGAGGTAAGTTTTGTTCTTTCACGGCAGTTTTGTCACTTTGGTATGCTTTTTATTAGTTTGGTACAATCCCTAGTTCCTTCTCGTGTAGTGTTGATGGTGGACGTTCATTTGGTACTATAGTGGATGCAGGGTGTTGTCATGAACAAAACATTCCACCGATAGAAAATTTTATACGAGACTCTTGGTTGTTTTCCTTGGCTTTGTCTACACAAATTTTGTTTTTATTACGTGTCGATGTGTACTCAGATTTGAATAGTATCAAGCTTTGGACGTGGGTTGTACTTCACAGTTAACGTTTGTGTTAAACTGTTACAAACGGTGTGCTTGTTGCACATAACATAATATAATGGTTTGAAAATAACTCAGGTATTGGTTGTTGCGAGTGAGAAATCCTGCTTGTGTGGTTAACTAGCGATTGAAATGCCTTTGCTCCTGACGTAATCTATAAGTGTTGGAAGAATGGGTTTTGCGTTGTGCTAAGTTCAGATAACGGAAAGGGATTGGGTTATGATTAGGTGTGATCAGTGGCTAAGCAAACCATGCATAGGAGCCACAGGAATCGCACATTAATTAAAATAGTCATTTCGCTTCACGACCATTTAATTCTCGTCACCGATGGTCAACGAAATGCTAGCATAAGAGTTCCCTGCTTGTCTCCACACGTCACTACTGCTGCTCCCGTGGAATGGATTACTTTTCTCCAAGGAATTGTCTGGTATGTGGTAAACTCCCATTTGTCGCTGCATGGTGAGTACAGAGAGGTCCCAATATATGGAGAGTGGTACGAGGGAAGAATGGGTGGTTTCTTTCGACCTCGGGCACCGTATAGATGTGAATGCAAAGGAGTGATTGTTGGAATGTGCCAAGTGTGTAATATTGGAAAGCATGTGATACTGGAGCATGTGATACTAGAGCAGTGGTTCCCAAACTGGGGGGCGCGCCCCCCTAGGGAGGCGTAAAGAGAATTCAAGGGTGGCGTGAAGTCATCTGCCAGTTTGCTAAAGTTTTTTTTCGCTCCCTTTCAACCAAATGTGTTTAGTTTACTTAGAAAAAATGTCTCTCTGGAATGTACTATTAATTGTTTGAGTGGCTTTCATTATTAAAATTTAATACAAACAGAGATCTGTTTTCCTGAACAATGCTAAGAAATAAATGCAATAAAATAAAATAAGTTCACATGAGCAAAAGAGGAAGTGGGAGGGGGGGGCGTGCGGGTCTACTGGAAGCAAGAAGGGGGCGTCAGGTAAGATAGTTTGGGAACCACTGTACTAGAGGCAAGTATGCCGGAGAAACAAGATGCAAGTGGTGCTTAGGGAATTAAGAGGGTGTTGTAGAGAAGACGAATGAAATGGATGGTATTGAAGAAAGATGCAAATGGTGCTTAGGGGATTAGGGGGTGTTATGGGAAAGACGGGGAGGAAATTTTTTTTTTTTTTTTTTTTATACTATGTGGGCTTTTCACGGGAATTTATGGACTAAAGGGGATACTTTTTAGGGTACCTCCTATCTCAAAGCCCACCCGCTAGGAAACCGTTGCCCTGAGTGAGGAAGCCCAACCTGCACTCAGACCATGGACAGGATTCGAACCCGTGCACTTGGAGACCCCACGGATCCCAAAGCACGCATGGTTCCACTGTACCACGGCAGCCCCCATGATAAGTTGTGGCAGAGAATCTATGGAGAGGCGAATGCAAAAATAATTAAAGCCAAAAGAGGGTGTGGGGTAAATATATTTTAAGGTGCGTCCACACGATCAAACAATGTTCGACGGACAAAATCGTTACCATATCACAGGAGAAGCAAGATGATGTCATAAGCGGTGAAACGATGGAAGTGGATCTGGCAACAAGCAGTGGTACCAGATGAGGTTGTTTACCACTATTTCAACTCTGCTCACAGGGCAAAGACCAGTGGACAATGTTCGAAGGTGATGTCCGTTGGTAACTCAGGCATTTAAGTAAGTGTGTGGCCTTGGACGACTGGTGCAGTACATCACTACCATGGTACACAAGAAAAAAAAACAAGGCCAAAAAAATTGTACTATGCAGCATGATCATTGCTGTACTCTGTGAGGAGGAGGAGGAGACAACAAGAAGGGAATGGTGCAAGGACTGGTTGCACAAACAAAATGAAAGGGGAAGCCATGCAACCATTTTCCAAGAATTGAGAACTGGCTATGAATCGGACTTTACGAACTATATGCGGATGGACCCAAATACCTTCTACGATTTACTGGAAAAGCTTAAACCTTTTATAACCAAGCAGGACACCTGTATGAGGGTGAGCATTTCACCTGCAGCACGTCTGGAAGCAACGCTGATGTACCTTTCCACCGGGTGCTCCTACAGTTCCCTTCAATACAGTACAAGAATTTCAAAACAGTCTGTCTGCAATCATTCCTGATATGTGCAAAACCATCTATGATGTGCTTAAGGATCCATACTTAAAGGTAAGTAATACTTGTTTGTGACAGTGCATATAATATTATGAAGGTAATGAAAATGACTTGCATAATGTGAAGTGCATCCCTACAGTTGAGCATAGACGCGAGATTAATTACATACATTATACATCTTGTTAGGTGTATGTAAAAAAACCTAAGTGCTTGGTGTTTGCCTACTCGTACATTACCCATCTTGAAGCGCAACCCATCAGATAAAACTACATCTTTACACATATGCAAAGTTGTTCATGAATATTGTTTCTAAACCTGGGACAAAGACACACTATGACTTACTTTCACAGCTTTATTGTAAACATATTGATGCCACTTTCAATACAGACAAAATTATGGTCGTACATAATTAGCCAACAACCTTGGATGAAAAGGTGAGCTTCCCTAATTTTCCCAGATAAAGTACCTCAGAAATTAGTTTCTGTGCATGGATCCTATTTTCTTCATTCATCTTTCGTAAATCATTGGTAACAACATCACCAAAAGCACTTTCTTCATCGCTATCCTCCTTCTCCGATCGAGATAGTTCTTTAAGTTGATGAAGTGCTTCTTGAAGCCCCTCATGCCTCTCGTCAGTGAGTAAAGACCTTTTTCTCCCTCGGGTAGTTTGAGTCTGAATGCGTGAAGACTCAGGTGTTGCAGGTTGTACATTATCATGCGATGTACTTGGGACAGGTGTGACAGGCGTTGGTGTTGTATTGGTTACAGAACCATCTTCATTTTATTGAAAATCTGAAAATAGATAAATGCCATTAGTGTATGCCAACGTGTATTATTGTTTTAATTTCCTGTCACACACACGAGAGAGAGAGAGAGAGAGAGAGAGAGAGAGAGAGAGAGAGAGAGAGAGAGAGAGAGAGAGAGAGAGGATAATATATTATATATATAGAAAATGCTTAAAAAAACTTTAATAACATTTTTCTCATATTAACAGACACCCCAAACAGCGGAGGAGTGGAAGCGTGTAGCAGAGGGGTTTTCCAAGAAATGGAACTTTCCTAATTGCATCGGAGCAGTTGACGGGAAGCACATCCTGATAAGGCCACCACCTGATAGCGGCTCCTTCTACTACAACTACAAAGGAAGCCACAGCATCGTGTTAATGGCTGTCTCCAATGCAGACTCAAACTTCATATATGTTGACGTGGGCACTAATGGAAGTGTCGGATGGTTTTTTTTTTTTTTTTTTTTTTTTTTTTTTTTTTTACATTACAAGGGCACTGGCCAAGGGAAAACAAAATGTTGTAAAAAAAAAATCCCGCTGGTTGCCAGGCCCTGTTGAGAGGAAAGTAGGAGAAAGAGAAAAAACAAAAAAATCTAAAAGGAGGGTCCAGTTAACGTAAGAGGTGTCTTGACACTCCTCTTTTGAAAGAGTTTAAGTCATAGGCAGGTGGAAATACAGACACAGGTAGAGAGTTCCAGAGTTTACCAGTGTAGGGAATGAAGGAGTGAAGATACTGGTTAACTCTTGCATTAGGAAGATGGACAGAATAGGGATGAGAAGAAGTAGAGAGTCTTGTGCAGCGAGGCCGCAGGAGGGGGAAGGCATGCAGTTAGCAAGTTCAGAAGAGCAGACAGCATGAAAACAGCGGTAGAAGACAGATAAAGATGCAACATTGCGGCGGTGACTTAAAGAATCAAGACAGTCAGTTAGAGGAGAAGAGTTGATAAGACGAAAAGCTTTAGATTCCACCTTGTTTAGTAAAGCTGTGTGTGGATCCCCCAGACATGAGAGCCATACTCCATACACGGGCGGATAAGGCCCTGTACAGAGCAAGCAGCTGGGAGGAGAGAAAATGGACGAAGACGCCACAGGACACCTAACTTCTTGGAAGCTGATTTAGCAAGAGTAGAGATGTGAAATTTCCAGTTTAGATTTTTAGTGAAGGATAGACCGAGTGTGTTTAATGTAGAGGAGAGGGAAGTTGAGTGTTATTGAAGAAGAGAGGATAGTTGTCTGGAAGGTTATGTCGAGTAGATAGTTGTAGAAATTGAGTTTTGAGGCATTGAACAAAACCAGGTTTTCTCTGCCCCAATCAGAAACAAGTGAAAGATCAGAAGTTAGGCGTCCTATAGCATCTCGCCTTGAGTCATTTAATTGTTGTTGGGTTGGGCGTCTGTTGAACGCTGTTGAATAATGCAAGGTGGTATCATCAGCATAGGAGTGGATAGGGCATTGAGTCAGATTTAGGAGATCATTGATGAATAATAGAAAGAGAGTGGGTGATAGGACAGAACCCTGTGGAACACCACTGTTGATAGTTTTAGGGAAGAACAGTGACCGTCTACTACAGCAGCAATAGAACGATCGGAAAGGAAACTGGAGATGAAGGTACAGAGAGAAGGATAGAATCCGTAGGAGGGTAGTTTAGAAATTAAAGATTTGTGCCAGACTCTATCGAAGGCTTTCGATATGTCAAGGCCGACAGCAAAGGTTTCACCGAAGTCCCTAAAAGAGGATGACCAAGATTCAGTTAGGAAAGTAAGAAGATCACCAGTAGATCTGCCTTTACGGAAACCATACTGGCAATCAGAGAGAAGGTTGTGAGCTGATAGATGCCTCATTATCTTCCTATTAAGGATAGACTCAAAGGCTTTAGAAAGGCAGGAAATCAAAGCTATAGGGCGGTAGTTAGAAGGATTGGAGTGGTCACCTTTTTTAGGGACAGGTTGAATGTGAGCAAACTTCCAGCAAGAAGGATAAATAGAAGTAGAGAGACACAGATGAAAGAGTTTGACCAGGCAGTGAGCGAGTTCGGAAGCACAGTTTTTGAGAACAACAGGAGGGACTCCATCCGGACCGTAAGCCTTCCGAGAATCAAGGCCAGAGAGGGCCAGGAAAACGTCTTTATAAAGAATTTTAATTTTAGGGATGAAGTAGTCAGAGGGTGGAGGAGTAGGAGGAATATGCCCAGAATCATCCAAAGTTGAGTTGGTAGCAAAGGTTTGAGCGAAGAGTTCAGCTTTAGAAAAGAAGAGACAGCTGTAGAGCCATCTGGATGAAGTAAAGGAGGGAAAGACGAAGAAGTAAAGTTGTTAGAGATATTATTGGCTAGATGCCAGAAATCTCGAGAGGAGTTAGAATTGGAAAGACTTTGACATTTTCTATTGATGAAAGAGTTTTTAGTAAGTTGGAGAATAGATTTGGCATGATTACGGGCAGAAATATATAGGGCATGAGTTTCAGCAGTTGGATGGCTACGGAACCGTTTGTGAGCCGCCTCTCTATCATTGACAGCACGAGAACAAGCAGAGTTAAACCAAGGCTTTTTAGCTTTAGGGTTAGAGAAAGTATGAGGAATGTATAGCTCCATGCCAGAGATAATCACCTCTGTTATGCGCTCGGCACAAAGAGAAGGATCTCTGACATGAAAACAATAATCATCCCAAGGAAATCAGAATAGTACTGCCTTAGTTCCTCCCACTTAGCAGAGTTAAAATGCCAGAAGCACCTCCGCTTAGGCGGGTCCTGAGGCTGCACTGGAGTGATAGAACAGGTAACGGAAATTAGATTGTGGTCGGAGGAGCCCAACGGAGAGGAAAGTTTAACAGAGTAAGCAGAAGGGTTGGAGGTTAGGAAAAGATCAAGAATGTTGGGCGTGTCTCCAAGGCGGTCAGGAATACGGGTAGGGAACTGCACTAGCTGCTCTAGGTCATGAAGGATAGCAAAGTTGAAGGTTTGTTCACCAGGTTGGTCAGTGAAAGAAGATGAAAGCCAAAGCTGGTGGTGAACATTGAAATCCCTAAAATGGAGATCTCAGCAAAGGAAAGTGAGATAAGATGTGCTCCACCTTGGAAGTCAAATAGTCAAAGAATTTTACATAGTCAGAGGAATTAGGTGAGAGGTATACAGCACAGATGAATTTAGTTAGAGAGTGACATTGAAGTCTTAGCCAGATGGTAGAAAATTCTGAAGATTCAAGATTGTGGGCACGAGAGCAAGTGGTGTCGTTACGCACGTATGCGCAACATCCAGCTTTGGATTGAAAATGAGGATAGAGCAAGTAGGAGGGAACAGAAAAGGGCTGCTGTCAGTAGTCACAGACAACTGTGTTTCAGTTAGGAAGAGAAGATGAGGTTTAGTAGAGGAGAGGTGGTGTTCCACAGATTGAAAATTAGAACGAAGGCCACGAATGTTGCAGAAATTGATAGTGAAAGTATTAGATGAAGTGTCAAGACACCCAAGGTCGACAGCAGAGGGCAGTCCGACCTGGGGACATTTATGGTCCCCTCCCCAGAGGGGGACTCCGAGGCAGGGCGTGGTGAAGCCATTATTAAATTTTGATTTGAAGAGAGTGTAAAAGTGTAAGGTGTTGTAGTGTAGTGTAGGAAGTAGTAGAAGTTGTCTTTAGAGGGCAGGCTGTAGCTGCTCAATTGTATAAATGAGACCACAAAGGGAACCGGGAAGAGAGGACACGGGAATCACTCAGTCTGCAGCACTGCCTACATCCCCGTAAGTACCTCTCCTGGAGTATTCCACCGGGCGGCAGGTGGGATAACTGTTCTCTCAACCAGCATATTGAAGCAGGATCTGCGGGTATGCCAGATGATGAGGTACTCCCTAACAGCTCAAAAATATTACCATATGTGATCATTGCTGATGACGCATTTTCCCTGAAGCGTCATATCATGAAACCTTTCTCTCATCAAAATCAAAACCTTGAGCAATGTGTGTTTTCCTACCAACTGTCAAGAGCTCTACGCACCATAGAAAACGCATTTGGAATACTTGCTAAAAGATTTGAAGTGCTTCATAAAGCCATTAACCTTGAACGAAAAAAAGTAGAAAAATAGTTCTTGCTTGCACTGCACTACATAATTACCTTCGCAAAGCACCTATCACCCCAAATTTGTGTTCGGATGCAAATATAGAAAACACTGAAGAAATCCCTGGCATGCTACCGCTCGAGTATGAAGAACACACCTCCACCATCAACGGCACAATTGTATTTCAATGAGGAAGGTGCTGTGATCTGGCAAAACAGACATACATGAGGCTAAGTTACAATAACTCATGAGTAAAATTATAATAGTAATGTATCATAGAAATCACCAATGTTGCATATTGAACATACTTTACATTGCTTCGTTGACAAATGTATTATAAAGGTGGATTGTGGCAATAAAGAATATATGGCCATGGTTTGGTTTTTCGTTATTTTGTTTTCTCATTCAAAGACAGGTAAACAGACAGATTTACGACAATTACGTACGTACTCACCTCATGATCAGACACTTCTTCAGGCACATGAGACACTTGGCTATCCATACTTGAAACGGATTCTCTCATGCTGTCGCCATCGTTGAGGAAGCAGAGGTCATAATATGGGGGTGTAAATGTCGTCAGCACCAGCCCCCGACTTCTTTGATTTTTCCAGTTTTCGTAGCTCTCTCCTATATTGACTACGGATAGATTCTATTTTTTTTCTTCACTTCAGAAGTAGTAGCAGATAATCCACTTCTATTAAGTCCTGCCGTTATTTCATTGGTGGCCGCGACACGTTTGTTCCTATCCTTGTACACATCAGCCTTGACATTCCATAAGCATAGATTTTGCCGGTATAGTTCTATTAGTAGCAGGGTCTCTTTTCTGTCCCAGTGGCAACTTTTCTCCTTGACTGAGGTACTGCTGGTCATGTTAACAGGACAATTGAGAACTAGTGAACTGACGGACTTTGAAAATCCTGTAACCAAGTGACTTTGTTTGTCGTGTGCCTGGCAGCATCGTATATCGTATACTTCCACACCAGACAGTGTCTGACCTTTCGATGTTGCGAACATGGACAGTGTCCGGTACACCACTTGGTGCTCGCTTCTGACGTCATCAGCGAGCCTTTCTGCTTTCCACTGGTAATTGGTAACAATTTTGTCCGTCGAACATTGTTCGATCGTGTGGACGCACCTTTAGATGTAGGAATTAATGTGAAATATTGATTGTCGTTTGTTTGCATTTTTTTTTTCTTTTTTGTTTTTCTCTCTCCAGAGGATGTCGGGACGAGCGATCGAGTCACCTGTTCGGATTGGTAGAAAACTATTTGTTAAGTTTTTGTGCCGAGTGCATAGGGATTTTTAAAGTTTTAGATTAGGTAAATATGGATGATGGTGTTGGGTGAAGAGTAGGTTTCGAGGTTTCATGGAGGGATTACCGTAAGTTGGCCTGAAGGGAAGCAACACGATTTGTCTTTAATTTTCAATGGGTGATTGTAATATTGCTCTACTTTTATCAGATATAGTTCTTGTGTCACTTATATAGTACTTGTGAAACTGAATTTTAATTTCATTCATATAGACATTTGTCCTATCCTTTGGCAAATTATATCGGCTCTGTAAGGAGATTGGCAACTGAGTGAGCTTTTTTTTTATATATATATATTTTGTTGCCCTTGACCAATCCTTTTTTTCTTTTTTATAAAAAAAAAGTGAATACCTAGCAAATAATTGTACTGAACTAGTTTGTTCTTGTATTGTTAAGAAGCTTGAGCCACACGTACCTATCCCTGGCAGACCCAGTGTTGCACATTACTACAGTTGTTCAACACTTGTGTACATGACAAGATATACATACATGGTACTTTCGGTGCAAATATGCGATACATTTAGCGCTAATGTTCTTATTTAAAAAGTTTAAAGAAAACTAATTTTGACTGTTACAGATGCTGCCACTTTAAAGACGACCCTGCATATCCTGTGAATAACCCAACATCCTACTGCAAGAAACTGGCTTAATGTTCAATTGGGAGATTAGATGTCATCTGTCTCGCTCCTTCCACTATGAGACTTGTGTCTCACACCTACATTGCTTCCTGCCTATGCATGCTGCCATCCCAGGCTTAGGAGGGATTAGAGACTCCTTCACTCCTTCCTGTCAGTGCTCGCTCATACACTTTTATCAGGTTGTTCTCATCACCTTGTGAATGTACCTGCCTGTGGTGCTGATAGTGTATAATAAATCATAAATAATTTTTAGGTTTATATAAATATGAAATGTAGCTCTCATAATAGGGTTTTTAGACATTCTGAGGAAAGATCCGTTTGATCTATTCAATTCCTATCTTATTTGAAGCTTGTTTATAAACTCAAATTAACTAAAAAATTCATACCGGTAAAATATAAATTTTTGGAAACGGATTAAACCTTAAACTGGGAATAAAACCCTAAAAATTGGGAAAAGAATGCATGCAAAAAAAAAATAAATAAATAAAATAAATAAATAAATAAATAAAAAAAAAAAAATGCACAAACATCCAACAAAGTACTGTATTTAGTACTTGCTGTACTAAGTACAGTATTATGTCAAATACTTGGAAGAGTCTCCAGAGACTAAGCCGATACATTTCGTAAAAGAAAGGAAGTTCTCTCCCTCTACTTCATAATGTCATTACGTTCTTAGAAAATCTCAGGAAAATTTTTTTTTAAATGTATTACTACTTAGTAATACATTACAAAGTAGTAATGTATTACTACTGCGTTGCAATAGAAAATTACTTTACAAAACTGTATAGCTTAAAAGTACTATTAATTTTTATAAATTTACATAGTAATATGTAATTTTCTATTACAATTTTTTAAATCTATATAGCAATTTACTATTACAATTTTTGAAAGCTACCATATTTGACAGCATATAGGAGGCACGTCTTTCCCAAAATTTGGGCAAAAAAATTGCTGTGTCTAACATGCAAAGTTGAGACCTCCTGTAAGCTGACCTCCCTGACGCTCACTAACCTAGCTTACAATCAGTACTTCTACCTACCCTAACTGCATGCATCAATTATTTTGTTGTTGATATTATTATTACCAGCATTATTTTTTAAAATGAATTAATGTAAAAATGAAAGCAACCTAACATATGAGGCTATGATGCATGCTTACAAATATCTGATCAGAACTCCGCCTTGAAGCCATCTGATCGTGAGGAGTAACAAAGTTCATGATCATAACAAAACACATCAACACCCTCACCATTATGGCAGCAGGAAGAAAAAGATTGAGCTACACAATCTCCTACAAATTACAAGTGGTAAATCATGCCAAGGAACATGGCAATAGAGCAAAAGCCAGGGCTTTTGTGCCGCCATCTATGAAAAAATTATGTGTATGCAGCAACAGCAAGAACACCAACTAAAGAGCACATTGAAAGGTAAACTTTAATCTTCATTGCCCAGCCCCACACTGACCAGAACTTGATGATAACATTGCTTATTGCTTGTTTGTGCTGCCAACTTGCTTTTGCAGCAATGTTTGCTGCTAGATTGCTTTTAACAGTATAAGCTTAAATTCACTAAAAACTTTTTTTCCTGAATTTGGCCTGCTGAAATGGGGGTGTGTCTTATATGACCGCATGTCCTATATGTTGTCAAATATGGTATGTAATCGTCTATATAGTAATTTTCTATTACAATTTTCTAAAACTATACAATTAGCAACAATTGACTATCAAAAGTCCAGCAACCTCACCACTTGAGGATTGCCGAGTATTTTTTAACAACAACTTTTTACGAGTAAGTATGTGGTGCATATATTTGACAAAAATGAACTACCTGTACAGAAGATTATGGGTGACAGCGTGACACATGCAGAACATGTAAGGCAAGGTTTGTTAAAGTTTAGGAAAGCAAGCTGATGTTTATTGTTAAGTTTAATGTTGTGGTATAACCAGCCACACTATCATGATGTTCTGACTGTCAGTCATGACAAAGGCTGACTGAATAATACACAATGGCCAAGCTTAAGAATTTACCCAACAGTTGAAACTATATGCACTACCTCACCTTTCACAAAAAAAGAAATTTTAAACCAATAATGCAGTGAATGTTCAGACATTGAGAGGGTGGAGGAGGTGGCATGAGGAAAACACCAGTTTTGCTGTAGCTTCTTCAAGGAAGTCAGTTTCCTTACACCTCCTCCTTCAGTGCAGTGAATGTTATAGTGTCCTTCATCCTCACCCTTATTCTTTGTCTTGCAGTTCCAACAAGTCTCTCTGAAAGTATGTGTGCTGCTGGACGTCCACAAACCTGCCAGAAAAGATAAGTTAACAAATGCCTAAGGAGACCGAAGCATAGAGGGAGAGGAGGAAAGTAATAAGGTGAAAAAGAGCATTCAAGAAAGAAAAAGTTCAGAGATCCTTTTCTCTTGGACTCTTGGTGACCCAATTAGAGCAGGGATTATCAACCTTTTCCTTATCAAGAATTCCCCCACAAATTATAAGACCATCTATCCAAACCTCAAGTAATCTAGCTAAGAGCAGAATATAAAATTAGTGACCGAACTAAATATGCAATGGTACAGTGAAGGATATTGTTAAATCAGCCATCTAAGAACCCCGGGAATGTTAATTTAGTGACCGACACCAACTTAATATGCAATGGTACTCCAAAGGATATTTTTTAGATCACCCATCTAAGTAGCCTTGGAAATCTTGTGAACCCCTGGGAGTTTGGAGATCCCAGGTTGAGAACCACTGCATTATAGGGGAAAGGAAGTCCTGTGTGATGTAGAGCTATCAGTTGCTTATCAAGATTGCATTCATATCTGTCAAGGAATCTGGATGCCATAACTGAAGTGAAACAAGAAGTGGCTGATATTGAGGTAGAGTGAAGTAATTTTAAGAAAGCTTTAGTGGAGAATACCGATATATTTGGTATGAAATGAGTATGAAGTGAAGTAATAAAAGAAAGTAAATGATGATGTGAAGAGATAATAGTGGTTGTGGAGGGAAAAAAAAGGAAGGCATTTGAGGAATGGTTATGAAAGAGATATCAGTCAATGAATGTGGTTGGTAAGGTACATGGTGTTCATGGTATGATATTGATAAAGAGAGTCGGAGAAGGTACAAATGGAATATAATAACTTGTGATGCATAAAGGAGGCTTCAGGAGAGGCAGGTGATAAAAAATACTTAGCAAAAGGAAGACAAGTATTCTGGGCTTTTACGGATTTTCACAACTGAGTGTGTAAGGTCTTGAAGCTTTACTGTGTTTATGGTAGATTGTTAAAAGATAGAAGAGATGCCAGTGATACCATCCTGTTGAAACAGAAAAAGATGAAAAAGCAAAGTTGTTAGTCATATTTTTGGCTTTGTGCCAAAAGTCATGAAGGGGGATAGATCTAGAAAGATTGGGTATTTTCTATTGATGGAGTGTTTGGCTAGTTGAAGGAAAGACTTGCCACAATTCCTGGCAGAAACACAATAGTGATAGACAGCTCAATTACTTTTGTTGGCCACTTCTATATTATGTATAGCATAAAAACAGGCTGTGTTAAACTAAAGTGTGGAAGAGTGAGGAATGTATGCCAGATGCTATCATCTCTTTCTGTCTTTAGCACAAAGATGAGTCTCTGACATAGTAACAACAGTCATTCTAAGGAAAATTACAGTAATACCTCATCTGGCTCCCCCAATTAGCTAAGGCAAAATGGCAGAGACATCTTTACATTGGGGGGATCCTGAGGAGCAATAAGACTAGGATATACTTACCTGGTGGGCCTCCCTCTCCCATTTGGATAGCAAAAGGAAGCGGGAAACCACACTCTGTTGATGTGCCAGCATATAATTGAAAAATATTCTATGGTGGAGTCACTAAATCAAATAGCTGGAAAGTGCATCATTACGCAACAATGCATACTTTACAGTGACTGGCAAGCTTAATCAACAAAATCAAACAATATGTCCCCAAATGAACTTTAAGTATATGTTTAAATGTATCAATGTTATCGTAAGAAACAAGATCTGAAGGAAGATTATTCCTTAAATTGACATATCTCAGAGAAAAAAATCTCCATCTGACTGCAATCTGTGACCTGAAGTTATGGCTCCTTGTACTATCCATGAAAGGACAAGGAAAAAGTTTATCATCGGTAATAGGAGGCATGCCATGGAAAATTTTCCAATATTTAATGATATACCTAAGCAATCTCCCCTTAACAGAGCACTATCAAATTAATCTACAAATAATAGTGTCTTGTGGTTGTGTACAGCAATCACAAACACACACTTCCTTGACAAAGTCCAAACACTGTGAAGACTATCATAACATAACATAACATAACATAAATAATAGGATAACAAAGGGCCACCAGGGCCCATCTAGGTTATCCTGTATCAGTCGCACAGTGACCTCGTCATCAGTACTTAAAGATACACTTACAAGTACACAATACATTATATACTAATTCTAAATATTTGGCCCATTAACAGGGGTAAGTCCTGCAGCGAAATCCTCTACAATTTGTGGTCCCCATACATGGGGATCATGTCTTGTTTAACTATAGTAAATTTCTTATAAAAACTATCATGCAGCGCTATACATAATTATAAATCTAATAAATTTAAGTGCTTATCTAATCTGTTTTTAAACATTGTCAAACTAGTGCTATTTACAACCGTCTCTGGCAATGCATTCCAGAAGTCTACCACCCTATGACTAAAGAAATATTTTCTTATATCTAACCTGCAGCCTTGCTTTCTAATCTTCCTGCCATGATTTCTAGTCCTACTTCCCTCCTCTAAGGTAAAGAAAGATCTCACATCTATGTAGTTTGTATCTGAGAACATTTTAAATAACTCTATCATATCCCTCTTATACATCTCCTCTCAAATGAAAACATGTTTAATTCCTTTAATCTATCTCTATACTCCAGGCGCTTTAATGCTGGTATCATCCTAGTTGCTCTTCTCTGAACTGCTTCTAACATGTTGATATCCTGCCTATAGTGGGGTGACCAGGCCTGTATGCAATACTCTAAATGGGGCCTAACATAGGAATTATATAAGCTACGCACCACTTCCTTACTTTTATAACTAACATTTCTATTTATAAAACCCAGGATCCTATTTGCCCTATTTCTTGCTTCTAAACATTGCTTTGAAAATTTCATAGTCCTGTCTATCACTACTCCTAAATCCTTTCCTTCCTCTACTGCCTCTAGCCAACATCCCTCCATCTCATAGTTAAAGTTTGTGTTGTCTTTACCTAAATGCATAACCTGACACTTTTAGAATTAAACTCCATCTGCCACCTGTCTGCCCATGCTATCAGCCTGTCCAGGTCTCGTTGTATTCTGTAATTGTCCTTTTCACCCTGTACTGCACATGCTATCTTAGTATCATCTGCAAACTTTGATACTTTGCTACTAATTCCTATATCTAAATCGTTAATGTACACCAAGAAAAGAAGAGGTCCTAGCACTGATCCTTGGGGTACCCCACTAACCACTTCCTTCCACTCAGACATTGCCCCATTTAATACTACTCTGTTTCCTATCAGAAAGCCATTCACTAATCCAATCAACTAACCTACCCCCTATCCCATGTAGTCTCAATTTGTACACTAGCCTCCTATGCGGTACCTTATCAAACGCCTTGCTAAAATCTAAATATATAACATCTATGCTATTTCCATCATCTAACTCCTTGGTAATATATTCTAAGATATCGAGCAAATTTGTAAGACAGGACCTCTCTGATCTAAAGCCAATCATGAACCTCTTACCTCATCTAGATTGCTGTTTCTTGAGCCTTTGAGATGATGGCGGCAGCATATCAGTAGATCAGCTGGTCTTAATATACCGGGTCATTCTATCCTGACGTGGCTGTCTTGCAGGCCACGGATCACGGGAACCATTAGGGGCTGCTGACTACAGAGTCTGTGTGGAGGTTAAATGACAGTATTAACTTCCTTCACCTTCATACCATTATTCCTTCTCTTCTTTCTATTCACTTCCTTCTCATCCCTTTCACTCCATTCGTGCTACCTTCGTGATGCAGTGAACAAGTCCATTCCACCACTGAATCCACTTACCGGACGTCACCCACACCCTAACTTGGATAGAATCCACCCACCACAACAATCTCAATAGCTGATATGATGAAAACTTGATAACGTGGCTGCATGTTGTGGCAAGACAGGCATATAATACTGAGAGGTAAAGCTGGAAATGGCTGATAAATAAGGGTTGGGTACACCCCTCCCCCTCTACTTCACAAAAAAAAAATAAATAAATAAAAAAAAATAAAAAAATAAAAAAAATAAAAATGGCACGAAAGGCATTTGGTGATTTATCCAAGGTTATCCCTTGGCTGTGGCTCACCTTAAATAAACACTCACTTTGATAACGTAGTCCTACTTCTGTGGCTCGGTTTCGTGGATTAGTCCAGTAATATGATAAATTGGAGACGTGGAAACACCAACGCAGTCTTGTTCAGGGTCTATTAGTATATTTAACCCTGGTCTTGATATTGTCACCAGAACTTCAAAAACACTCGTGAAATCCTGTACGAGTCACTTCAATCGGAGCCGTTTGAGTATAGAAATCTTATTACTATGTTACTAGAAACGTAAAAACACACTCATAATCCCATGTCAAACCAACCGGAAGCTTTTCAATATGGTAGTACCTGCTTACTCGCTCACCTACTGTCACCACGAGAGACTGAGGAATACTGGGTCTGGGAGTGGGAGGGTTAGTAGCACAGTGGCCACGTGGAGTCGCTGTCTGTCTTTGTGTAGCCACAGTCGCCTTATTAACTAGCATATTACTTGAAAAGAAAGTTTGCCATCAGAGTGGTATTGATACTACTGCATAGATAGGTAGTACAACTTGTCCTATACTCAGATTCGTACTAATAAGAATGATGTACTTAGGTATTGATAAAGTAATGTGAATCCTGCTGGTTCCTCAGTGTTAACGCGCGCGTTAACTAAATATGACATTTTGATCAGGAATGTCATAACACGGCTATGGCTTGTTACTCTACGCTTGTTTCACCTTGATATAACAACCATCAAGCAAACATAACCAATGTGTCTACAAGCTAGTATCTTTCCTTCCATCGGAAAAAAAAAAAAGAATCGGCCCCATAGGATTCCTTTTATTTAACTGATGACATTACAAGACCTGGAAGATTAGCTATTCATTTCTAAATACAACAAACTTCAAAGCACGAGTGGTTATGTAATATTTACTAGGCGTGAGAAAAGGAAAATATTTAGTTTAGTGTCCCCTTCAATTCTGTGATATGCAATAATTAATAGCATTATAAGTCTTTAGGTATTTACAAATTGTGCGCAGGTGTGGTGAAGGTTTGGTAAATGTGGTGTGTGTGTATGTGTGTAATTCACCTTGGTCGCCTGCTGGTCACCCAGCCAGTCTTGCCCATTACGGAGCGAGCTCAGAGCTCATAGACCGATCTTCGGGTAGGAATGAGACCAAATCACACACAACACACACCGGGAAAGCGAGGCCACAACCCCTCGAGTTACATCCCGTACCTATTTACTGCTAGGTGAACAGGGACCAAACATTAAGAGGCTTGCCCATTTGCCTCGCCGCTTTCCGGGACTCGAACCCGGCCCTCTCGATTGTGAGTCGAGTGTGCTAACCACTACACTACGGTGTGTGCGTGTGTGTGTGTGTGTGTGTAATTCACTGTTTGATCTGCTGCAGTCTCTGACGAGACAGCCAGACGTTACCCTACGGAACGAGCTCAGAGCTCATTATTTCCGATCTTGGGATAGGTCTGAGACCAGGCACACACCACACACCGGGACAACAAGGTCACAACTCCTCGATTTACATCCCGTATCTACTCACTGCTAGGTGAACAGGGGCTACACGTGAAAGGAGACACACCCAGATATCTCCACCCGGCCGGGGAATCGAACCCCGGTCATCTGGCTTGTGAAGCCAATGCTCTAACCACTGAGCTACCGGGCCGTGTGTGTGTGTGTGTGTGTGTGTGTGTGTGTGTGTGTGTTAATTATGAAGTGTGTGTGTGTGTGTGTGTGTGTGTGTGTGTGTGTGTGTAATCTGTCACCACCACCACCACTACTACTAATATTAATTATTGTTGCTACTACTACTATTCCTACTAGTACTGCCACCACCACCACCACCACTACCACCATCACCATCACCATCACCACCACCACTAACACTACCACTACTACTACTACTACTACTACTACTACTACTACTACTACTACTACTGCTATTACTACCACCACCACCACCACCACCACAATCACTACTTCAGCCCCTGATGATGGTTGCGTGTGCAATGTTTTGAGGATTGAGTTTGCTACGACTAATATATATATATATATATATATATATATATATATATATATATATATATATATATATATATATATATATATATATATATATGTATATATAGATAGATAGATAGATAGATAGATAGGTAAATAGATAGACAGATAGATAGAAAGATAGATATAAACGCATCTAGGATTGTGTATCTAGAATGTGAGCTTAGGCCTAATAATCAATAGCACGTACAGGCCTAGTGACGTAAAATTGTCACCCCCAAACAGTGCCGCCCGGGGCGGACGACCCTCTCCTCCCCCTCTTAGCTCCGCCACTGAGTAATAGTTGCAGAATCACTTGCTCTCTCTCTCTCTCTCTCTCCAGCATCACATGCTCCATCGTCTCATCCTCTCCCATATTACACACCTGCTGGCACACTTTATTGCGGGACTGAGAACATCTGAAATTCTTTGTATTCACATTCATACACCATACCCTAGCTCGGAGGAGATCATGCCAGGATTCCAATATAGCACCTAACACTCCAGCTCTCTTAATCAATTTACACGATATCTAATTCAATACTGCATTGACCCCTTTGCGTACTGCGTTCACTAAAGTAATCAGCCTATAAAGCTTCAACTCATTCTTACTCTTGTATCCTGTCTTATGCAAAAGAGTCACCCTGTATTCATTCCACATTCTCGACACTCTTACCTCTACACCTGTCACCTGTCAATCACAGCTTCCCTCCATTTTAATGCATCTCATAGGGTATCTCATCTGACCTTTCTGCCTTCCCTTTCTTTTGCCACAGACTGCATGGCCAAGCAGCAGGTGACTTAAGAAATGCACAATTTGCTTCTATTGGATCTGAGTGTCATCATGTGGACCAGCGTCCTGCTACAGAGCACGCTAAGATCATTATAATGTTTCCTACAGTATAGACACTTAATCTGCAAAATTGGTACCAAACACATTTTTATATTATTTCTTAAAACCATAATATACTTCAATGCCAAATATGCAATTTCGTTTTTCTCTGTGCATATGCACTGGAAGACAAAAGGTAGCAGACACAAAAGAAAAAAATGGGACGGCCATTGGAAGTCATGTAGGCCAAGTCGCGCTGGAAACAAGAGAAGAAGGTGAAGGATGGAAATAAAGACTCTGGGGTGATGTCTGACCTCTTTACTTCCATATCAAGTGGACACGCAGGATGTGACCCGTGTCAGAGGGTGGTGGGACTTGGGGGGGATGGGGCACGGCGTTCAGAAACCACCCACGTCCCCAAGGCCCGCCCTGGCAGTGTGAGCGTGTTGTAGCACAATAATAGCCTTTAGTCTAGTAGTACGTAATGGTCACTTTACCATGTGGAAATATCTTGTATTCTGTTGAGACTGGTAGTCCTTTTTATTATTATTGTTATTATTAGTAGTATTATAATTCTTATCATAATTATTATTCTATGGTCACATGTTGGTGGTTGTGATGTACTGATTACTGTTGTTTGTGGTGGTTGGAAAAACTGCATTTGTAAGCAAATTACAAACGCATTAACTGCTAGAGACCACATAATAAGGTCATTCAACTGTTGTGGACCTGGAGTTGCATGTACAATCACAGAAAAGGTTGTGACCACTAGTTATTCTACAAAATTATACAGTTTCAAACCAAATTCCAAGATGATTATCACTCCAACAACAACTATACAACATTTCTCTCAACGGGGCAGCACACCAGCCCCTGAACGCTGCTTACAAAGATGTCAAATGAAGTGTCCACCCTAAAGATCGTCTTTGATTAATTATATTCAAAACTATGCATAACTGTCCAATGAAGAGAAGGTTACTTCATTTACTCATGCATAAGCACACATACTAACCAAGGGAAATGACAAAGCCTAGACCATGTACACCGACTTTTTGGCGGAACACAGTGAAATGGGCTAAAAATAACAGTAAACGCTTCATTCCGTAAAATGATTGAGAACAACTTCAATGGAGAACAAAGCTTGTAGCAGCCGCACCATGGCACCAAAAGTGTGTGACGCAGGTGTATTGCCTGTGCCGGCAGCCACCAGCCTCAAACAACTCGAGTACAAAGCCAAATTCTTCCAGTCAAAACAAGCTGACACATCGAGGCTGACAGATGCCGGCCGCGCAGCATTTTGTCTAAAAGGGAGAGCGAATACAGCGCATTCATCCTAACTAGTCCAAAAACAAAGCCACATTTGTCTCGAGAAGAGTCAGTTTCTCCCTCCGTACAAAGAGCAGTTCATGAGCACCAGTGACGCGTGACGATGGGGGAGTGAGCGAGCAAGTGAGGCCTCGGTCGCAGCCCCTCATAACCCACACTGTACTTTCTCGACCACCTACCTACATTACCTACCTCCTCCTACTTCCTCGGGGCGCGGCCTCGCCTCACTCAAGAGTCCAATTAGTCACTATCTGATAGGCCGGCCCAGACTGTCAAAGATAACACTTCTGAAGACTGGGTGGCCAAGCGTGGGGAAGTTATCTCGGTCGTGGTGGAGAGTTGAGGGCCATCACCATCATCGTGGCAGAAGGGCAGTACAAGGCGAGACGCTCCTTCTCCTCCGGCATCATCATCATCACCATCAACACCACCATCACCATCCTGTCAACTCCTCCTCCTTCTCCTCCCGAGAACGCAACACGAGAAGCTAAACTAAACGCAAGGTAGCGTGTGTGTGATATTGTGCGTTTTTGACCCGTATTAATGGAGAGACATGGAAACTGTCTTTGCTCGAGCGAGGGCTTCTCTACTTGATCGTCAGAGCTAGATTACTAAGCTGAACAACCACGTCATTAAACATTAAATAATATAATAGGCATTGCAATATTACTGTGAAATTGGGAACATAGTAAAGACATTTCTAAACCTAAGTCACAACATCTTTTCAAAGGGAGAAAAACTGGAGGTGACGGAAAAGTAGCCAGGAATTAAAAGTTTCGACACAAACCGGACCATATGAATATCTGCTGTGCGTTGTTAAAATGGCGTAATATTACCAACAATAAATATTGACACTATTGTATTTGTGTTTATATATTGATAACCAGACTTTAACCATCCTAATAAACTCCTGCTAACATTTGTTTTGCCAGGTAACAAAAGCGATTATTGGAGTACAGAACAACAGGGTTGCTCCTCATTATTGAAAGCAGACGGCAAACCAAATGCTTGCAAGTTACTTCGACATACAAATATGGAAATGATATCTTAAAATACCGTCCTAACAATTCTAAAGATCCTACAATTTTTCCCTAAATTATTCATACTATATTTGATATATTATCTTTGATCAAGACCACTGTGCATTTTTTCCTTGGCGACGAGATGTATTAACAATAAATAGAGTAACACCGCAGCTCCTCCAAACAAATAAATAAAGTTCAAACTGACCATAATCAAGTATTGCCAGTAAGTTCAGTACTCTAGGGTCTGCCAAAGTCCAAGTTATCATATAATTTTTCTGTATTGTAATTATTATTATTATTATTATTATTATCATCATTATCATTTATTATAATTTTTGCCATATGAAGACTGAACAATTCTAAAAGTCGCTGTAGGTGATTGTGTTCCTGCTGGAGTAAGCATGTTACTCTCTCAGTCACTGGAGCAGGACTGTGCCAAACGCCCTCAATTTTGTGCTTAAACTGGAGCCTTACATATTCAATGAATATATATATATATATATATATATATATATATATATATATATATATATATATATATATATATATATATATATATATATATATATATATATATATATATATATATATATATATATATATATATATATATATATATATATATATATATATATATATATATATATGCCAATTTATTGTTTTAACGCACCATCCCATGAGGTTCGACAAGTAACTTTATCAAAACACATCATACAAATTAATGACATATCAAGAAAATACATTTATTTCAGAGAACCACTCAATAATTATGTTTTGAATTTACCGACGGTCGTCCTGTTGTGAGCCCTGGTCGATATAAACGAGTACCAATAACAGTATTGCATTGCCACCAAGTCTGCAAATTCAGTGATATATATATATATATATATATATATATATATATATATATATATATATATATATATATATATATATATATATATATATATATATATATATATATATATATATATATATATATATATATATATATATATATATATATATATATATATATATATATATATATATATATATATATATATATATATATATATATATATATATATATATATATATATATATATATATATATATATATATATATATATATATATATATATATATATATATATATATATATATATATATATATATATATATATATATATATATATATATATATATATATATATATATATATATATATATATATATATATATATATATATATATATATATATATATATATATATATATATATATATATATATATATATATATATATATATATATATATATATATATATATATATATATATATATATATATATATATATATATATATATATATATATATATATATATATATATATATATATATATATATATATATATATATATATATATATATATATATATATATATATATATATATATATATATATATATATATATATATATATATATATATATATATATATATATATATATATATATATATATATATATATATATATATATATATATATATATATATATATATATATATATATATATATATATATATATATATATATATATATATATATATATATATATATATATATATATATATATCACATCGAGTGTCACTTATTTACTGTAACACTCGGGAAAATGTCCGTAATTCAAATTGTCCACAAGATTCGGGGGGAGACTGAGCAGCCTTCCTCTGGACAGTCTCATCAAAGGCCCACAAACCCTAATCGCTCCACAGATGCACAAAACTTGCACCAAAAAAATTATGCACGGCGGGCATACCGACAGACATTGACGTTTATCCAAGCGCAGCTCCTCATCTAAGGAAACAAAATTGCTTTCAGTGTACATGATTGGAAGGCACAGCGCTTGCGATGGGCACCGAGACGCCCCTCCTCTCCTTCAGACCAAATGCCACGTCCCTCGGTTCTGCGACGCACACACTCGCACGCACACAGCTACCTGCACTCACTCCGTCGCAAGCCCAAGCCGCTCGCTTAAACCCTCCAACAATTACTAAGTTTTTTTCTTCTTATTTCTTATTCACATCAAGGGAAAATGGATTTATTGGGTGGCGGGTCAGTTTGGAGGTTTTAAGACTCAGGGCTTGTAGAGAGCTGGACTGCTTTCCTGCTGGCGCTGTTCGCCTCCCGGCTGCCTCGTCTTGGGGCTATCAAGTGGTATAAAAAGTACATTTCACTCTTCAAAGAGCTAAAACGTCACTGCTGTTTCGATAACGTACTTTTAATTATAGTATTATTATCGAGAACTTCTAATAAATTCATTGCAACGGGGCTTCTTTACACATTGGTTTTGAGCATATCCTTCTGTAGTCCTCCAACACCCACACTGGTACTTGTGTCACCTCGGTACACGTGTACATCATTTATTCAGGTTAAATTTACGGGATTAAAATATAGTTTTACTTTGTTTTCTTATGTGCTTGTATAAACTCAAGTTCTAGAAACATCCCCAGCTTTGGTGAGTTTGTAATCCTCAGTAGGATGGATGTATCAGTGCCGCATGTGTGATTTGCAACACTGCACGATGCCCAGTCTCTGGTATGGCGTGTAGGTAGGTAGTAGGGGCCGCCGGGCCAGACATCACCAAGACACGTTTCTCCCAAGTCCTGCCCATGCGCGCCTCTCTCAGCCTTCCCAGTGCCTCCAGCAGACACCTTCCGGTTCTGTTCGACCACCACACCGCCAGCGAAGATTCTCCCGGTGGGTGGTGGGCACGCTTCGCTGGGGATTGAGTCAGACTCTTCGGCTCTGTGTCCATGTAACAAGTGACGTGCGATGGTCAGAAGCTACGCTAAAGCCTGCCTGCAGGGTAGCTCGACGATTGTCTTCTAAATACAAGCGTGATAGGCTCTGAAACCAGACAAAAACAAAACACATCACTATTTGGTTTAGAAAAAATCGATTACCTGATAGAAAATAGAAAATATCATTGTAAAATTCCTTTAATTGATTTATAGTATTGTCTAATAAAAAAAATGAGAATAAGCTTATTCTTTGCTTTAGTGTAAGTGAGTACTACTTATTTGGTTCATGTTTGCTGTGCATTGCATTATCATTCAATGTCGCTGTACATACATGTGGAAATCACGACTCACCTGGCGGGACATGTGGGAGTCGACCAGTGCCTCTCACGCGGCATCAGTGGTCGCAGTGCCTCCTCCTGCCTATGTACACTAGAAACAAGGGCGGTGGTGGGGCCGTGCTGCTATCGGGGGATGACGAGTCGCTTTGTTGCAAGTGTAAGGGGGAACTCTTGAAAAAAGTTGCACTCAGTCACTCAACACTAGTCTAACTTTCCTGACATTCTTCACCATAGCACACACACCCTGTATATGCCAACATCAGTATAACTTTTCGACAAAAAACTGAAACTGTTTGTCGAAAGCGTCACTCTAAACCCTGGCCTTATTGACAACGAACCAAAAATAAGTTTGTCCAATAAACACAGTGCAAATATTCAGACGGGCTCTTTTTCTACTTCCTTATCGTCTGCTCCGTCCTCCTCCTCCTCCTCCTCTTCCTCTTTCTTCTGGCCGTAGCCCGGATGTTCACTAATGGAGTAGTAGTGGCCATTGTAGACCACACCAAGTTCTCTAAGTGTATCACCTCGGATTGTAGCTTTGATTGTCCAGTTGAAACAATCTTCCTCTTCTACCTCACGATCTAATTTCTCTACGTCAACTATTTTGGAAGATAGTCGATCGAGGATGACCCCAATGTCTTTGATGGAGAGGTGCTTCTTCGTGTCGACGGAAAGCTGATCTGTGAGCAGGAGGAATTTCACAGTTGTGTGGGCTT
>NC_059274.1:5515000-5525000 GCF_017591435.1 Portunus trituberculatus
AAAATAATCAAGGGTAACAAAGCTAGACCCAATCATCTAAGGGGAAAGTTTCCATCTGTTGGACTTATAGGCTGGAATGTGACTGTTTGGGGAGTGAAAATGTTCTTAGATTCGAAACAATTCAGTGGACTTCAATAAAAAATGACATGAAGGTACTGTCTTATGAAGCCTTAAGTTCCTGCACTGCACAGACAGACAGTGTGGTATGTACTCAGTCTCTTTTAAGACAGAGTGGCCTCTTTCTCTTACTTATATTCTGTTTGTGTTGTATCCCTTCAAGTTACACCCACAAAAAAAAAAAAAAACCCTTCCTGGAAAGTGTACCGAGACTATTAACATCAACGTTAAAAAAAAAAAAAAAAACAGAAACACTTATAAATGACTTGCAATGTGATCCTGAACAAAACAATTAAATAAGCTACTTTTAGCAAATTTTTAATATCTCCTTTTAAATCTAATTAGTATATATCAAATGCTACGTGAATCTTACTTTTTTATTTTATTAATATGTATCTTCCTACTCATAGGTCAAGCAACTTCCCTCTTTTGCTTAAAAAAACTTATCTGAAATTTTTAGGTTAAGTTATGACTATGACCAGATACCTTTGTGCTTACTGATTAGTGAAAACATCTGATGATCCTACCCGTGGTCTAGTCGCCGTAAAATTAAGTGAAGCCATTGATTGAAAGAATTTAGTTAGTATTAGGAAGGTAATTATGCTAAGACGTGCTGTGTGGCCAGGCAGCTTCAGCTATTGAACGATCAAATGTTTGTGAAGAGACTTGCTCGTCTCAAAACACACACACACACACACACACACACACACACACACACGCACAGATCGATAGGGTGGACAGTTCATATCGACATCACTGCCAGATGTAGCTATACGTACTCAGCCTCCGCTTATTACCCTACTTAAATTACTATACTGCAGGACTTAAAGCGTATCAGTATTAGTAGCATTATCTCTAGTTATACAGTTTTAAAGCACACCAGTTCTCAAGCACCAATATGCCCCCAGGAATCATTATGAGTGTAGCTTTGTCATTATGCGAACATTCACCTTAACATTTGACATCTTTTAGAGTACAATATATCCTGAATTCTGATATGTTACAGCAGGCCTCGAGGATGACCTTACAATAACTTCCAATGATTTTTTTTTCTGCATCAGATCGTCAATCTGTTGCATTTTAGTTTTAGATTTATACAGATAAGAGAGGAAATTTTAAAGGGACCATACCAGGACGTCAGCAATGATACTGTATGTAAGGAGAATGTTTCTATGACCGAGAGGAACAATAAGTACTTTTAAAACACCCAAGAAAGGAAGACTATAGTACCTCATCACTAAACAAGTCACTCCCTGATTTCTATTTCTCTCCTGCAAATAAGTGATCTGTTTCCCTGAACGTTTTCTTCTTCGTCTTCTTCTTCACCACGTTAGCAAATGAATAGCAGCATTTATTTTCTCAGTTGATCAAAAATAGATAAATGAAAAATGTTGTTATACATGCTCTGCAGTAGTTCAATTCAATCAACTCCTGGATTTGTGACGCTTATTCTACTAATTAGGGGGACCGTTATTTTATGTTATCCACTTTTCCAATAACGAAGAAAAGAGGAAGATGGACAATACTCTGAACTATGAGAGAGAGAGAGAGAGAGAGAGAGAGAGAGAGAGAGAGAGAGAGAGAGAGAGAGAGAGAGAGAGAGTAACACTGAAAGCTACCTTCTCTACTGCCTACGAAGGATAAAGTAATGCCCGACTCATTATTATCATTACTGTTGAACATGACTCGGAATTGGGGCCAGATCATTATAATAAACACGTAACGGTTCATTCTGAGGCTAAATAACTGACGTGGTGGGTGTCTTTGCCAAGCGCCCATCAAGAGCCTACGCTCCCTAGCTCTCCTCACTCTCTGGACGCTGTCACCGCACGCACCACCAAAGTTGAGGTGAGTCCGGGCAAAGTCATATTTCCTGTAGTCGCCCCACGCAGGCCTGAGCTACCGCGGAGTCCGTCTTGGTCTAATGAGTGTCCCTACGTAAGCTGTTGTGTTTGCTGATGGAAGTTTTGTCTCTCAAAGTAATTTAGTCTACCTAGGTGGAGTCATGCAAGTCTTTATAGCACCATTGATGTAGCATTTAGTTTTATGGAAAAAAGTAACTAATATGGACTACTCACTAATCTTCTGTAATACTACAAGGGACAGGCGAGCAGCGGTTGCTCATTACGAGTATGGCAGTATAAGCTTTATTATAGTTACAGCTTGGCTACTAGCTACCAAGAGAGAGAAAAGAAGTAGTGGTGGTGGACCAAAGCTACATGGTGTGGAATGCTCCAAGGGGAGTGTTGGCGGCGTGAGGGTCAGTCCTCTCTATGGCAGGCAAGTCAACATCAATTATGTATCGTTAAGTCTAAAAGACGCGGCCAGCTACGATTATTATTATTATTTTTTTTTTTTTTGCGGGAAGGGAGGTTCTGAGTGATGGACTCCAGTTTCCCACAACACCTAAATGCTCTAAAGCCAATCACTCAGAAGGAGGAATGCGCACAAGCAACTCAGTGACGGGCAAGCACACAGCCCCATGCAATGCTCAGCTGCGTCCAGGTGGCACAAACAAAAACTGCGCTAACTGTACACCTTGACGTTACCTTTGGTTTGCTAGTGGCTCTCCTATTGAAAGAAACATCAACGTGTTTATACTAACTATTCTAACATTGTGCTTTTAATGAATATACATTTTACATAAGACTATGACCTCTTGAAAAATAGCTAATTTGGAATGGAGGGGAGAAGAAAAAATGTTCCATTGACAAATTTTCCTCATCGCGTAAATGCTACTTGCTGTTGATAGCAGCACGTCCCAGGAGGGTGCGCGCTGAGGTACAGAATAACCGCCTGAGACTATGCTGGGTAGCAATGGATCTCAAATACTAAAAAGAAAGAAAAAACAAAACAAAAACAAGGTAATTATTCTTACCATGCAGAGATAAGCAACATTTGCGAATATTATGGGGAGTTTTTATCATGGTAAAGAAAATAAGTGTTCTAAACTATATCCACAAATACTTGCAAGAAACTAAACGTCAACAAATAAGGAGACTAACACTCAACAACACAATACTCGCAAAATTACAACACTTGAAAGGGGAAAATAAACCAGAATAAAAACACAAACCTTTGATCCTCCTGACTCAATAACATGGCCAGTTTCACGGGAAATATTCTATTCTACTCCTCTGCTCTACTCTTGCTCACCAGCCTATGCCTCGCAACGCCGCCAGGAACTAACACGTCCACAATAGGAAAGACGTGCCAGCTGCCCTAAGCACGCGAGACGACAGATTGCTTTGTGAGCTTTGAGTGAACTTAATAAACTAAAGACAAGGGCCGCGAGAGAAAAAAAAAGGCTATAAGAAAGTAATCAGCGAGAGAGAGGAGAGAGACAGTTTAAGGACTGTATTTAATTAGGATTCCAGGGAGGTTGTCATTACTTTTAAAAACATAATCTTATCAGGAGACATTGCCACCGCTCTACATACTAACTTGGATCAGGAGATACTTGAGGAATGATCTGGTTAACTCGTAAAAATTGTCCCCGAGCTGACACACTCCCGGATCCACCCGTGGCTTTGTACCTTTCACTCGTCACCTGTGATGGAGGCAACGCCACCTGATGGCCGATTACTTCTTACACTAGACCTCTATGTTTGGCAAATTCCTTATCAAAATATCTGACAAAAATCAAGCCGGAGGGTTTCACATCTGGCGTACGGATGAGGATTGAACACTAATACAGGAGAATCCATGGTATTCAGTAAGCCATTTGGGGGGTGGCAGTGCTTCTAATGTTTAACAAAGACTCTGTCCTCTTCTCCTTCCATAAACTCTAAGCTACAACCCAGCCAAGCACGTCACAGATAGCACAGCCAACATGCTACAAAAAATCCTAACCATCACGGTGCCACAGCAAAAATCAAATCAACATGCAGCAAACAGATCAAAAGCGCTGCAAAACCCTCAGGTAAAAAAAAAAAAAAAAAAGTGCGCTACCATTCCCCTTCCTAACTCGTCACGCATGGAGGGAAGAACCGAACACCGCTACTACCTACGCTTAACACAGCAACACGCATTACTGCACGTGGCGCCAAAGAACCCAAATGTTTCTACAGAAAACACAACAAGCTGTGGCTACCCTACTTATCAGTCTTTGTAGCAAATATCTAAATGGGTTTACATTACGCTTAGTCACCTATCACCTAAAGGTAAAGGAGGATCACGTCTCTCAGGGTATTTGATGTCTACTTGTATAGAACTGCTGCAAAATACAATGTCGATCAATTAAATCAAAGCTATCTCTTAATCATATCTATCTACATATTTTGAAATGTATACGTATTTCCAAACCATCTCAAGGAATGTGAAGCGATGAGGGAATTGTTCCGGAGGTCATATAGATAGCTGGACAATTAAAAATGCACTAAGAGGAGCCTTTTGTTTGAAAAGTGATTACTTGCAGATTGTCTCGTAAATAGATAGAGAGGAAAAAACTGCGGAGATACAAGACATACCTTAGGCAGCTTAAAGTCAACAAAAAGGCAAATAAACAAAGCAAAGGTAAACAGTAACTAAAATCTTTCCACAAATCGATCACACAATAATATTTGAGGAGAATTTTTATGCCAAGATGGCGGCGGAAGGGATGCCATGCAAGACACCGGGACGGGACAGTGAGCAGAGCGTGTGCACCGAGCCCACCTATGCACTGGCGGGGCACATGTGGGCTGCTGCTACTTCAGGTGAGAATGATCGGGTGCAACAACAGGTAAGGCAGAATGCAGGGCGCTAAATATACCGTTACAATATTCGCCTTTAGTTACGTTAAGTCAAGCTAGTGGAGAGTGGTAAGGTGGCGGGGAAGGTAAAGGTAAAACCGCCGCGTCGTTAGAGAAGTGGAAACAATTGCTCATGCTCACTGTTCGAGTCCCTGTAAAGCTAGATTATATGCAACACTGAACAATGCAATATTGAAGAGGTTCGGTAGGTAGTCAGTCAATAGGAGAAGGTAAAAAAAAAGTCAATAACCCTTGGGTCTCAATCACACTGCCCAATTATACCTTACGATAGCTAAAAGGAACACATAAATACTTTCCTTCCCAGGCAGTGATAAGATACTTGAGAGGCAGACACACATATGCATAAGTCCTCAAGATAACACGACTATCCTTCTAAAATCATACTGGTGACAACAGCCGCATCACACATCATTACCACTAACTTTATATCATTGGTACGGTCTCCAGTCAAATCTCGTAGTTTCAACGCGTTATGCAATTTATTTCTCGTTTGTTTATTTATCAATTTTTTGTTGTTGTTCACTCTGATTCTTTTTTTATTGTTCGGTTGGTTTTTTTATTGTATTTGTTAATATACTTCACGTGTTTTCCTTCTTTATTTCTAATCTTTTAATTTGAAAGCATTAGGCAAATTTATTTTTGGTTTAATTCCATAGGCTTTAATTAGTTTGTTAGATTTATGTATCTGTTGATATGCTTCAAGTACTTCTCAACTTTTTCCTAAAACTTTCTTCTTATTTTTAACACATCATATTAAAAACAATTTCCTTATTTAATCCTTTTGTAACTTTCACTGCATATTTTCTTTATCATTTAAGTGATCAATATGCCTGTCATACATTTATCTCATTATCTTTGGTCTTTCTAAAATGTGTCTATTTCCTTCATCTGCAATAACTTTAAGCAAATGTAAATACAACTTTCAAAATTTCATGAACAGCCACTCTGTCCAGTTATAGATTGCACTTTTATCTTTATCGAATTTTAGTATTGGAAAAAAGAAAGAAGTCTTTAAGCCATCCAATGAGAATGGTCATCACTTTTTACTCACATACTCCTGAAGAGAGACAAGTGTGTTGGTGAGGCTAATTATCAAATGAACATACGATAAAGATAACTCAAATCGGATTCTTTTAATGAATTTGCGGATATGTAACATCCATTTGTCTTACTCTACAGTATTGTGGCTGATTAAGACTGTGAGTGTCAGCGAGTGACTCTTAACATGACCGTTGACAAGCTAACTGCTTCGCGTCAGTCTTGCTTCATTGCCTCTTCCTTCCTCTCATTGCCAGGCAAGGTGTGCTTCTTATTATTAGTTATCATCATGTCATAATAACGTTAGTGTTTACAAGATTTGACTAAAGAGGCGCTCCATCTAATCCAGTTACTTAAAAGAATGTTGGCATTAGAAGTATGATGTTCCTTAAGTCAAACACTTGAACTACATTTACAAGTTGATACAAAAAGTTCCTTATCTGTATGTACAGAGGAGGATCATTAATAGCTAGTGTGGCAGTGCTCAGAGCGCCTGCAGCGGTCGGCCCCGCGGCCACGGCTCGGCGGAGGCGAAGGGCGGCGGGGCAACAGTGACTTAAACTACAGAAAGCTTGTATACTTTTTTTTTTATATATATTTTCTAAAATGTATTTCATTTACCAATTTGAATTTTGTCAAAGTTTGATGCTGCAGGTTGGCAGCAGCGAGGAGCCCGGCAGGCCCGAGGGCCGCGTCCGGCTGACTCGGATTTGGCAACAATATCGAGAGGAATTAATTGTATGGCAGTGAACGTGGCGCTTTGCCAAAACTTTTGAACTAGTAGCAAACTAAGCCATTCTGACTAACAAGGTGGTAGAGAGTGAGAGTGTTGAGCAAAGGCGGCCGCGGCGCCCGGCGAGACACCGGCAGCGGCGACGGCGGCGGCTGGTGGAGCGCGGGGGCGGCGGCGCCCGGCGCTCCACCAGGGAGTCACGACACAGCTTTCCTATCAGGTGGTGTGACTCAACAGCAGTTGCAGGGTTGTTCGTGAATTTTACAGACAGACTGACGCTGCTGCTGCTGTCGCTGCTGTTGTTGTTGTTCCTGCAACTGCTGCTGTTGCAGCTGTTGCTGAAACTGTTGTTGCAGCTGTTGCTGCTGTTGATACAGATGCTGTTGTATTGGTTGTTCGTGCACCTTTTGTCCTTGATGATGATGCAAATGTTGATGTTGTTGTTGCTGTTGTTGTGGTTGTTGATGTTGTTGTTGCTGTTGTTGGTGGTGATGTCGACTTGCCTGGATGCGGCCGCCCTCCTCGTGCAGCGCACAGCAGTGGAAGTCACACTCGGACTGGTCGCCGGTAGGGGAGGCTCGGGGGCGGGGCTGTGGGGTGTGTGGGTGCCCGTACATGCAACACTCCGGCGTGTGGACGTGCACAGTCGCCGAGTGTGAGGATTCCACTGATGACCCTTGACGGGAGAGGCGGCCCACCACCGCCGCCGCCCCAGAACTGCTGCTCATGTAGGAACCTTGGTGCTCGCTGTCGTGGTTTATCACAGTACCCTGCAATGTACCGGATACGTATCAATATACTTGGCAGCAAACCACGATTTGCTATTAATTCTTTAAGCGGCTGCCACGTGATCACAATATGCAGCACCAAACCACAAGCACTGTGCAAAGAACCCCAGAAGGCACCGCCACGCACACCTCGTCACGCCTCCACGCACTCTCTGCACGGGAGGGTGACTGCAGGACAGACTTCTGCAACATGATAACATTCAGTCACTTTAAGGGTCACCTCATACCAGAAGCTGGGAAATGAGACCACTAACACATGACCCTCGCCGCCAGGACAGGGATGAGGGACACACATACATACACACCGCCATATCCAAACAGCTATGAGGGTTGGACTCGGCGGAGACTCAAGCTAACACGTTGCAGACAAGTTTTGAAGCCATGAACGTGAGACTTTTCATCCGGCAGGGAATCCTTAGCTAATTCTGTATCCTTTAATACTTCTACTTTTGCTTTATCTCATTTGATTTATTTGGACAGTGACCGTTTTCTCGCCTCACGGGTGTCTGCGTGTCTCGGTCGTCACGCGTTTCGGTCATTATCATGTCCAATTTCTTCCAGTGTTCATAAGGGAGTAATGTTAATAATCCAAATCCAATCTGGTAAAATTCTAATATCTATAGTTTACTTTTCCCTCCAAGTGCCTTCCGTTCCCCCTCGCCGCAGACTTTAATTTGCTGCCTCTACTTTGGACTCCAGCTTTAAATCGGATCAGGTCGGGGGTAAACATGCTCCGTCTTGTGATTTTCTTGAGTGTGACTTCGGATTCGCTATACAAGGTAAGGGAGGACTTCTGTCGTCTTGTCTCAGGAGAAAGTGAATTTTATGCAGTGTGAACGCGGCTCCAAACAATACTCCGAGGAATGAGTTGAGTGCGAGGGACACCCAGCGTGGCAGCGTCCTTACAAGTACAGGCGTGGGTTGCCCAGGGCTTGGGGCACACTCTGCTGGAGCCCAGTGCGCAGGCTTCCTGTCCACTACGTGATTCCAACGTGAATCCTTCGTGTGTAAGATGGCACTAATACTTACAGTGAAGCTTTACAGTGAATCAAACTTAAAAACAAAACACAAAGTAAACGCGCAGTAATGTAAAATTTTGAAGCTGATGAATATATATATATATATATATATATATATATATATATATATATATATATATATATATATATATATATATATATGTATGTATGTAACGAAGTTGGAAGGTATATAGTCGTAATGGCAAGTTCAAAATGAGGTATATACAAGAGCAAAGATTAACTTGAAATGAAACTTACAAGTGGAGGAAAGGAATTCGAGCTAAAGCGCGAGATGACTGTGGTGCTCTCAGCACTTGCTTTAAGAGAAGGTAATGAATGTGTCGTGTCTGATGTGCCAGTTGTGCCTCGAGTGTTGCAGGCCAGACGCGCGCCCCTGCCTGTTGAGCCGAACAGTCCCCGCCGTGCTGCATGCTGCACCCTCTTTACACACACTGAGTCACAAAGACATTCTAGGGTGCAGGATCACAGCGAACACAGCGCATGCAAAACAATAACAAGGTAAACAGGTAAAGGCTCTCAAGGAAATAAAGTAACACCAATGATTACACTACAGGAGGCGGGGTGGAGGGGAAGGCAACTAACAACTAACAGCTGACTCAGCCACAAAGGGCCACGTATTGACTAAAATTAACTAACTCTCTAAATCCATATATGATTTTATTAGTGATGTACTCTTTGTAATTGTCAGACTTTCAGGCACTCCTCCGAGGCGGCTACTGAGGGGCGATGGTGCTGGTGGTGGCGGACCGACTCTGGGCGAACTTGTACTTCAGTTTTGTACTTTAGTGGACTATCCTATTGACAAGTAGCGCTGACATTACTTTAGTATTTGATGTTAATTGTTATTGTCCCAGAGATACATGTTAGTATAAACCGATACTTGTGATGTTATACGCGTATCAGGCACGATTGCGTCAAGCTGGTGGCCCGCCACGGCTCGAGGCGGTGAGAGGGAGCCGCCTATGTGACTGAAGTGAGGCGTCAGATTTTGAAATATAAGGGCGGTCCTTTAAACTTGTCTTGAGAGGCCTCACGCGGCTCTTTATGTTTTTGTACATTATTAAAGATAAGTTAGAGTATGGAATATATGCTAAGTATTATAGATTTAGTGTTTTGAAGAGGCAACTATGACTGTAGCTGAGTCCATTTTCTTTGGAGCCATTAAGCCATCACAGACAAGATTTGTAGTGACAAGGTGAGTACACAAGGCGGCCTTCCGCGTGAAGCACTTCAGGGCCTCAGTCCACTAGGTGTTGGAAGCAAGTGACTGCAGTGATAGTGTTGTGTGGACATGCGAGGGTCGAGACCAGCACACACACACAGGTTATGAGGTTTACTGAGTGACATATCGCCTTGAGGAGTGAGAGCGACGTCGACTCACCGGGTGGAGGGGGGCCGGCGGGTGAGGGGCAGTGATGGCCGGACCGATGTCATTGATGAGCGTCTCCTTCTTGCCGTCCCGGAGAATGGTAGTGACAGTGCCGACGGGAGCTTGGCTGGTGGCACCTGCCGCAGGAACAGGCGACTTGG
>NC_059274.1:5527500-5540000 GCF_017591435.1 Portunus trituberculatus
TATATATATATATATATATATATATATATATATATATATATATATATATATATATATATATATATATATATATATATATATATATATATATATATATATATATATATATATATATATATATATATATATATATATATATATATATATATATATATATATATATATATATATATATATATATATATATATATATATATATATATATATATATATATATATATATATATATATATATATATATATATATATATATATATATATATATATATATATATATATATATATATATATATATATATATATATATATATATATATATATATATATATATATATATATATATATATATATATATATATATATATATATATATATATATACACACACACAGAATTCTGAGAAACTTTCTATAACTCGTATTATAAAAAAAAAAAAAAAAAAAAAAACGTCGTGTTTTGGTTTGACCACTGAATTTACAAGTGAGAGCGTCAACAAATGTGCTAGGCAAGACTCGACGGGTGACCCCTGGCAAGGGCCGGAGGGGCATCTACTGCTCGCCTCACCGGCAGCAGGGCCTCGCTCCTGGCTACGCGGCTTCAGCGAGGCGCGAGGCCAGACTGCCCAGGCTGGCTACGCAGGAAAGGCGAGGTTTCGGGTCGTTTCTTACCTTGAGCAGAAAGTTTTAATTCTGGACCGAGAAAATATTTTGTAACAATACTTACCATGTTTGGTGACCTTGTGAAATATAATGACTACCCACGTTACTCTACGTAGTAGATCTCCCTCCCTCCTTTCCTTCATCTCAGTTTCTAGGTCTAATCACGGTACTGACCAGGGGCAGTGTTGCCCTTCGCAGCCTCGCCTCCACCTGTGCCGGGAGGCTGCCTAGACCATCAGGACTTACCTTCGGACAGGTGCCGACCATACCTGAGACGCCTAGCTACGGCCTACCGCTGCTGCAGGACGCTCCGCAGCGTGGAGAACAGAGGAGCGCGAGTCGCGATGGTGTGACTGGCGGAAGTGGGGGGTTTGGAGACCTACCGTGGCGGTCCCCCCGGAGGGAAGGATCCCAGGAGAGAACCACGGTGATCTTGCCATACTGGTCCATGATCTTCCACACCGGTGCTTCATCGTGCAGGCCCAGGGTGTAGATGGTCTCACATACGATCTTGGGAATGGCAGTGATGGCTGCGAGTGGGAGAGCTCAGCGTTACCGAATTCAAGGAGCAAAGCGCTAACGGGGGCCAAATTGGGTAACAAATAAGATCTCTTGTTGAAAGACGCTATCTGTAGAAGAATTGTTGGCAGTCATCACTAGACCTACGGTAGAATTTGTCTCATCGCCCTTGACTCATGGACGAGCCAAAGACATGTTGAAGAGAGGAGGAAAAGTTTGAATGACGCCCTTCTATTTCTATTATAATGAAGAAAGAAAAACAGTATCGTCTGCTCTTCATGAGGATGTCAAACACTTGACTCTATCATGAGATGGTCCTCTGTCATGTTTGTTACTGTGAGAGACAATGTTCGATGATTATCTGTCCGTCCCCAAGTCGCAGATCGAGTCCAGAACAGGTATGTGTAAGACAGTGCATGTGGCTGGTCTGCCCCTCTGTCCTACCACCTTTATCCGCAAATGTCGCAAAAGAACATTTAAACACCTGCAAAATCGCTAAGTTTTGGTATCAAAGTTGAAAAAAAAAGAAAACTAAACTGCAGCATTGCCAAGGAAACAGATTCCATAGTAGAACTGAGGCAATAACAAAATTAAACTAATGACAAGAATACTCATAAAAATAGAACATCAGAACACTCATTTTCTGACCTTGTAAAACAATAAAGAAACAAGGAAACTATGAATGCAATCAATAGAAAGGTAACTCGATCCAGGCGATCATGCAAAAATACTGCTGATGTGTATCACGAGTCTATCTTCAATAATCCGTCGTAAATAAATGTGACTTCATATTATATGGTTTGAGAGTTCAAAACTTGTACAGCAACTTATAAAAAAAATCTATTAATTTTGGTGCAGCTCTCCCCTTCGCAAAAACTCACTTCATCCCGAGATTGTGCTCTTAGGACTACATTTAATGGGTTTATCGTCACCTTACTGTCAAAAGCTTATGAAGGTAGTCGCAGTGCTATATGGATGGTCACCTAGGGAAAAACATGTAAATCACACTCTAAGTCACCTCTTACAAATGCGTAAGATAATAAACAAATGAATACCAGAGTAAATAAAGGCTTAAGGAGTAACATAGGAATAATAAAATGAGAGAATTTTGGAAGTACTTGTAAAATTGATCCTTCTATCCAACTAGCACTGTAGCTCTGTGTGTCCGTCTGACTCTGGCCAAACCCTGAGATCCTGGACAAATTCTGTCATGTAACTAGATCCATTAATTTCTCTCATCTTTACTCTGAAACTCAAGAGTCAAAAAGTTAAGTGTGCAACTGAAAATAAGTCTAGTTTTGCGTTGTTTCTCAGGGTTTGTCCATCTTTATCACGTTGTCCAGTTATACATCCAGCTTTTCAGTTTTCTCTTTTTCTATGGTGATATTTCCCTCATGTTGCGAAAAAAGGTAATTTTTAATTGTGGGGAGGGAGAGTGTTGTGCTGTGGTGGGGGAGCGGAGAGGTGATGAAAAATTGATTGTCAGGCAAATATGTAAATGCAATAGACATCTCTCAATTCCGATGGAAAGTTGTGTGTGGGGCGGTGAGGGGAGGTGTATTGTTTAGTGACATTCATAAAAAATTTAAGACATTTAGATTAATATAAATTGCAAATAAGTTGAATGAACACCCAACGCAAGACTTGAGCGACTGAGTGAGTGGGTGCCGTGAACAGAAGCTGCTGAGAAGGGAGGGGGGAAAACAGTCCATTGATTCTTTACACTACATGTAAGGCTAATGGGTGAGGGGAGCGTGGCAGCAGATAAAATATTTAGTCATCGCAACATGGGGCCACCTTCCTTCAAGAGATGAGGTCAAACTATGAGAACTGGATGTGATAACCCTACTGTTACTGTCCGTGTGGTCGTGGAGGCAGGTGGAGTGGTCTGCCCAGGGGAGGAGGAAGATGAGGCAGTAGTCAGCATGCAGGGGAGTTGACAGGTACCAGCTGCTGCTTGCTCTCACAGCCTTGGTGCAGCAACACACGAGGAGAAACAAACAACTCGTATCTGCACCACTTCCAGAAAATGGTTGAGAACTGATGTAAGCAAGTCAGAGAAAACCACAGTAAATCTATGTCATTCAGATAATGCCGTGCAGAAGCTTGCATGCTATTCCAGTTTCTATGTATATACATAAATGTGTGTACTAGGTGTGGTTATAGTTTGTATATATATGTATCTGTACATATATATACACATATTCATATGAGACAAGTAACTTGAGCAGGCTTGTGGAGTACTGAGAGGGCACGGGGCGGCTGTAACCCCTCAGAGGTGGTGAACATTAGGGACTCGTCAGCAGGGCCTCGAGGAAGCTCAATGGGTCACCTCAAGCCAGCTTTGTTACGACAACTATAACTCTGAACATTATAAAACCTGATAGTTAATAAACTGGTGATGGAAACTTCTTGTTCCTAGGCACTTTATATCACAGGTAACAACAGTAACACGATAATGTTGCTCACACTGACCACAAGTTAGCATCTAGTTAACAGTTATAAATGCAAGGTTTATTGGGAGAGATAAAAACACAATGGATTAATTTTTTACCTGGTTAGTGTTAGCTACTCTAATTAGATCAATAATACTATGAAGGAGGCATCGTGGTTATTTAAATGGATCAGTTCATGTCATGGTAAACGAATCCTTCAAGGGAGTGAATCAGTAGTCAAATATGCTTATGTTATCAACGCTACTTAGAGCAAATACTGAGTGTGAGTGAAGCTTCGTGATTACCTGCAGGTAGGCTGGAGACCGAGGGCTGCCTTCTCCCTTTCTCGGCACAAAAACTCAACTGACGTTACTTACCCTCGTGCCAGAAACAGTTGGTCCACAAGTGTATCTAGTTAAGTTCTAGGCAAGGGGTCCCTAACACTCCCTACGAGGTGCGCACCGGCAGCAATGATGGCAAGGGACGTGTGCCGCCCACGCCGTAATTGTCTGGCGTCAACACCTCCGCGTACCCGGCACGGCACTCTCAACGACTGTGTGTGTGTGTGTGTGTGTGTGTGTGTACCTAGCTGTATTTACCTCGTTGTCTTTTACAGGAAAAGAGCTATACTGGTGCTGTCCTGTCTCCATATTTATAAGCATCCAGCTTATCTTTGAATTATTCTTTGCTTGTGCCAGTGTGTGTGTGTGTGAGTGTGTGTGAGTGTGAGTGTGAGTGTGAGTGTGTGTGTGTGTGTGTGTGTGTGTGTGTGTAAGCTAATACTAAAGCTATTGCTTTGACCGTAGTGTTGCATGTTGGTCTTTACCAAAATAACAAATGATGGAATTAGAATACTGAAATTATTTCCTTACAGCATTTAGTTATTGGTTAAGTAATTATATGCATACCATGAAATTATTACATTGATTTATCTAGGTTTATGAGAGAGAGAGAGAGAGAGAGAGAGAGAGAGAGAGAGAGAGAGAGAGAGAGAGAGAGAGAGAGTGTGTGTGTGTGTGTGTGTTGGTAATGAAGGCAGGGTTGCACCAAAAGCTCACGGCAAACACTTGAAGGTGATGCAGGAGAGTGAGGAAAGTGTGTGTTCGGAAATTATACAATGATTAAAGTTAACTTGACTTCACCCTGGCGGCCGAGTGTGGGTGTGGTGTGGGTGTGGCTTGCTCAGCGCCCAGGTCGAGGGCGTGAAAATGGAAAACAATGATCATTTAGTGGATAAATAATGTGTAAGTCACGTATGAAGGCAGAAAGGTAGTTAATACTGTAGCAATATGGAAACTTTAATTATGATTATTTAAAATTTCGCGAGTTTGTTACTTAAAGTTATATGATATATCACCACTTAGCAATAGGACACATAATTAGGCAAGGAAAAGGTGGTTAGAATATTAAGATGGACGGGTTTACTGTTAGTGAACATTTCATAATGAGAAGCAATGTTTACACACAAGTAAGCAACGAACAAGACATGTCAGCACCTTGTTTAGGCTGCACACCTTGAGCCACTTACGAGCACGGCTGTGTTTGGGGTGTCAGGCTGAGCCCCGATCCTGGACTTAGGTATTGCTGGTGTATGGTAATGGCAGTAATGGTCACTGATGGTAACATAACGTACTGTCCTGCACTACTGGGTCAGGTCCACTGTTGCCTTCATAATGGTACGAGTATGTGCAGCCATACTCTGCGGTGCACACATTTACGAACACTACCTCAACTCACACCTCTAACGCTAAACACAGTATATATATATATATATATATATATATATATATATATATATATATATATATATATATATATATATATATATAAAATCACGAAGATACATAACACTACCAAGTTCAGCAAGACTTCTATTCATTAAGTAATAGTATAGACAGCAATAGTAAAGCAATAGTAATAACACTAATGATGATACATAAAGGTAATAATAACAACAATAATAATAATGGTAATGATAATAATAATAATGTTCAGACATTCAGACAAGTTGGAGGAGGAGATGAAAAGAAACACAAGTGCATGGAGGTGAGTTTATTCCTGACTAGTTTCGCTGTATGCTTTTTCCCCTGAAGAAGCATATACAGCGAAACTAGTCGGGAATAAACTCACCTCCTCACCTGTTCTTCTCCTCCTCTAATAATAATAATAATAATAATAATAATAATAATAATAATAATAATAATAATAATAATAATAATAATAATAATAATAATAATAATAATGATAATAACAATAATAATAATAATGATAATAATAATAGCGACTGGTGAAGCCTAGGCAAGGCGTAGCACACCGCGTGCCGGGCGAGACTGGGAACGTCACGCTGACACGTGGCGAGAGAAGCAGATTAGTGACTAATTAGACTGATTTGGTAAACAAATCTACAAACAATTTAATAAGCAGAGTCTTAGAATATTTCATCCATCAGTAAAGATTTGTGTCTTTACTCCTTCACGTGCCAGCTGCTCTATATCAAAGGATGATCTGTACTCGTTGTTTGGATTGAAAGCCAAGTGTTCAGAAATTTTAAAAATGAATAACTATCAAAAATTGTAATAGTATTAGTAAATAATGGTAATGATGATAACTCTGCTACTACTACTACTACTAATAATAATAATAATACTATTACTACTACTACTACTTCTACTACTACTACTACTACTACTACTATTACTACTACTACTATTATTATTATTATTATTATTATTATTATTATTATTATTATTATTATTACTACTACTACTACTACTACTACTACTACTACTACTACTACTACTACTGATATTAATGATGATGATGATGATAATGAGAATAATAATCATACTATAATAATAATGATAATAATAATAATAATAATAATAATAACAATAACAATAATAATAATAATAATAATAATAATAATAATAATAATGATAATAATAATAATAATAATAATAATAATAATAATAATAATAATAGCATTCGTAATAGAAATAATGATATCAATGGCAATAGTAATAATAGATGCTAAGTTAACTATGTAATCTAAACGTTCATAAGGAAAGGAAGACACTACCGAGGACATACTGACGGAAACAAGACTGGACGGTGAAGTGGACAGTCAATGACGAAGGAAACAGAAGAGAAAAGACAACAAAAAGAAGAGACAGTGAAGGACAGACACAGACAGCGAAAGTAGTCAGTAGAGAGAGTAAGTAGAGCGGTAACTACCTTGTCTGAGCACCTCGACTCCCGCTGGGTACCAATGTTCACCCTGCCTGAGTAAGAGGAAGACTGTATTCTCTGGCAGGGTGCAAAAGTACTCTGGATCTTCGACCTGCGTTCCATCTGCCTCCAACACAACCTTTATCCTCACCTCCCCCAACTCGAGCTTCTCGCGACCTGAGGAGAGAACACCAAAGGCTTTAGACAAGGAAGGACATACAGACATACAAGGTAACAACAAACAAAGGATCAACCACTACTCACAATCTTTCATCCCAGGTAGGTCTGGAACTTCCTGCCTGCATCTGTCTTTCCCCTTTCCTATGACTCTTTAAAAACGGATGTTTCAAGACACTTATCCTCTAACTTTGAATAATCCCTCTGACTGTTTTCTTTTAGGATTGGCATCTCAGTGGTTTCCTTTTCTTAATCTATTCTACCTCAATTTTCTTGTAGGGCAGTGTCCATCATTCATAAAGAAAAAGTGATTAACAATGGTGCAGTCATGGTGAGAGGCTGAGTATCTTTCTTTTTTTGCGTTTTCTCTCAACCATAAGTCGTGTGATGTGTTAATAAGTTGTCAGTGGTCAAGATTTGCCAGGGGGAGGGGCGGGTGTCAGAGGATACCAAAATTTGAGTATGACATGCATGATGCAAAACAAAATAGGAGAAAGGAATTATACTAGACTTCTGACCACGACTGCACTGTTACGGATTACACTGATGGGTGATAACCAATAGGAAAATTGTAGATGAAGATAGTCAAACTCATACTGCAAATAGGAACTTTTAAATATCTAAAGGTACAATCGAATTGATAATCAGAAATGTATGAGAATGGTATGTGATTACAGAATCTTGTCTCAATCAACAGTGAAACAGATAACTCACCTTTTTCTATGAGTTCGTTGAAGCTGGCTACGACGAGCCCCTTCCGTACCTGGCGCCCGCTGTCCCATACCTTATATGGGCGTTTCCCCTTACCCTGCGGAGACAAGAAGGGTAAGAAGGCGGCAGGAGTCACTTGAAGAGGGAGAGGGCAAAGGAGTCTACTCTGTGGAGCATCTCGGGTGTGTTGGTGAAAAGTACTTAATGATCTTAGGTAAACATGTCAATGTGCTGGATGAATGAGACGTAATGTTACTAATGGGATATAAAGAGCTGTAATATGATAAAGAACTGCAACATTATGTGACAGAAGGGAAATATGTTTAGTTAATGTGGCTTTGCTAGATGGTATCTGGTGTTGTGTTCAGTACATAAAATGGAGTGTTGAAATATTCCTAACCTCAGACTTTTGACATATTAAAATAGGAGAATAGGAGAGGGAATAATAACAATAATAATAATAATAATAATAATAATAATAATAATAATAATAATAATAATAATAATGATAATAGTAGTATTAACAATAATGAAATCAACAACAAAAACAACTTAAATATATATAATGACAGACCACTGTTAAGTACAAGAAACCGTGATAAACGAGTTTGTATTAATACATCAGATATACATAAAACAGAGAAAAAATGAATGAAATCTGATGTAAATCAATACTACTAAATGTATGAAAAGAAACTAATAATAAGTGAATCATATGTACGAAAACCACGATACTAAATGACATTGGAGTTGATACAGTCATAAAGAAAAGGAATGAAGGGTTTTTGCTCTGGAAATTGTCACTTTAGGTAGAAGAACGAGTAACATTTCTACTTCCTAGCACACATGTTATTAGAGATTCATATTATCAACATCAATGGTCGGACTGTTAAATGAGTAACTATGATAAAGGCAGGTAAAAAAAAAAAGGACAACTGTATGAATAATGGGAAAATAGTACATTAGACTATTAAAAAATACGTGAAAACTCCTCTGGAAAAATGCAAAAAAATAGAAAAATTGAGGGATATACTTAAGATAAAGGAAAGGAGAGAAACATAAAGGAATAACTACGAAAAAAGAAAAAAAAATTGAAACCCTCCCAAAATCAACCAAGTCAATAGAAACGAAAAAGTCATAGATGATTTGATTGAAAAAAAAGAAAACACAAGCAAAATGACAAACGCAGCTTCATATCGTTAAGAAACAACTGGGAATCGGAAAAAAAAATTAAAGAAAAAAGTAAGACAGAGTAATAAAGAATGAAGTCTTAAAAATCTAAGCCATTTTTGGAAAAGTCTAAAAATAAAGCATGGAATAAAAATCATTCTTGAGGAATATGTCTAAAAAAAGAGAAATTTAAGAAAAGATTGAAAAAAAAAGTACAAAAGAGAACTGGAATGGAAACAACTGAAAAACAAAATGATTAACAAACGATAGAAAAAAAATAACCATGATGAAAGACTCTTGGAAAGAAACCTAAAAAAGAAACTGAGAAGAACACAATAAGAAAGCAGGAAAATGAAGGAAAAGGCCTGGAAAATGCTGGGGAAAATAGGAGAGGGAGCGAAACACCATATTCTGTAGTCACTCCCGACACGTCCCAGGTAAACGTATCAGAAAACGTGACTCAACCGTAAACTACAATATAATGCATCACCAAAAAAATCCACTTTCAGGGACATATATACAATGAAACACACCAGGAAACCTCACAAATAACATGACAAACCAAAGAAAAACACACTCACTGCATAACTCCCACGAGAGAGCCCAAAAAAGAGAGAAAGAAAGGGGAAGAGCGAGGAGGGAGTAAACAGTTTTCTCTACTCTGCTTCTCGCTGGCGATCAATAACAGCGTGAATCTCTCAGTCATACAACGTGGGGTAATCGATACAATTCCTTTAACAAATGACATACACAGACGATCAACGTGCTGCTATTGGAGGGCAAGGTAGTCTATGAGTGGTCTGGTTGACTGGCTGGCTGGCTGGCTGGCTGGCTGGCTGGCTGGCTGTCTGACTCCTACTTTCACGGAGAGGACCCGCAAGGAATCGATCAGAAGTAAAAGGGAGGAGCCCAGAAGGATTGTCAGTATCGAAAAGAGGGTATCTTGGCGCTAATGTGACTTGCTAGCAGTGGGCAGTGTGTGTGTTAGCTGTGAAAAGGTCTGGCAAGGAGGACGTGGTAGCGGGGAAGGTGCAGGGAAGTACAGCTTTGGCCAGAGAAAGGTTTCTGCTAAGGTAGAATGAGGTGGAGAAATAGGTAAGCATGTGATGTAGTAGGGGAACACACACACACACACACACACACACACACACACACACACACACACACACACACACACACACACACACACACACACACAAAGGACACAAGAAATAAAGAAAGGAGCAGCTCAGACGGCGCTTTAACAATAACATATAAGTAAAACAAAATAAGAATACAGAATCATCAGGTATTCCTCTCAAGCAATACAGAGCTGTGAGTGTGCTGTCAACATAACCTTAATACAAGGGTTACCACATTCGATACACTTAGATTTATTCTGACTCTAAATTCCTTAAAGGCTGTTCATCTAAGTTTTAAGGTCGATAACCTACTGAATATGAAAAACTATGACAAATCAACTTAGAAATGAAAAATCAACTAAAGAAAATTACAAAGAGAGAGAGAGAGAGAGAGAGAGAGAGAGAGAGAGAGAGAGAGAGAGAGAGAGAGAGAGAGAGAGAGAGAGAGAGAATAAAACTAACCAACTAGATCAACCAGTGAATAGATTGATACAGCAAGCGTGTTATGTCCTATGCATCTTTCTACAATGTACAGAAAAGAGAGGAGTTCACTGATGCCACACGCCCCTTACAGAGTATAAAAAAGAGAGGAACTTAGAAATATGTGAGATAAAGAATATAATTTCCTTCTTGAACAAAAAGTGAAATACGAAAGCTGGATCTGAGTTATTATTATTATTAAGTTTTTTTTTTCTTTTGCGTTGACATAAAAAAAACTATTAGTCATTATGTCTTCTTTTCTTTTTGCTTTATATAAGGTTCAAATTCGTTAAGGTGTTAATGTGTTTCCTTCAACGAATACCTCATAGCAAACGTTGTATGATAAATAATGCAACAGTTGATAAAGTGAAAAAGATTCCTTGTCTTTTGCAGCTTGAGGTAAAATACAATTAACCATGAAAGTCGTACTATTGGGAGTATTCTAACTATTTATCTTTTTGCGAGTATTCCCTTCTAGTCAATGATACTGATGACAGAGATGCGATGAATGAAAACCTCAACAAAAAATAACCTAATCTTACTGCGTCCATCGATATAGTTTCCCGCTCAACTTTGCTTTGTTTTTTTCTCTCCTCGATCTAGCCAAATCTCACTTAATTTTCTCTTCTGGCTATCATAATAAGCGACTGAATGAAGAAAGAAACAAGAAATCAACCTAACCTTATCGTCCATCACTAAAAGGGCTTCCAGTCAACGTTGCTTCACATTTTAACATTCCCTCCTTCTTGAGTTGGCAAATTTCCGCACCACTCTCTGCAAGCTCGCCCTGCCAGCATGATGCATTACCGCCACATCTTCATTACCCACGTACAGGATCATGCTGGATTCCAACATTCCACCTGCATACCACTCCTCTCCACCCACCTGTTTTCCTCCCACTCACCTCCGCGCACGCCACCCACGCTTTGATTAACATGATGGATATTCCCGCCTACTCCTTCCCTTCTTCAATTAGTCAGTGAGTACCGGCCGTTATATAGCTGGCTGGTGATCGGTTGTGGACATTTGGGTGGTGATTGATCGGTGAAGTGGTTGCAAAGAGAGCGAGACGCGAAGTGTGACATCAAGGTTCCTCTAAGACCTCAGGTTTAGGTTATAAATTATAGTGATATTAAAAACGATGAATAACACTTGGCCGCAAATTAGGTAAATCAAAGGAAGAAATTAAAAGTAGTGAAACAAAAACACTAATGATTTTCACACATTATAGAAACCAAGAGAGAGAGAGAGAGAGAGAGAGAGAGAGAGAGAGAGAGAGAGAGAGAGAGAGAGAGAGAGAGAGAGAGAGAGAGAGAGAGAGAGAGAGAGAGAGAGAGAGAGAGAGAACAACACTAGCTATAAATTATTATCACAACATAACCCACACACGTGTCTTCTTGGGGTTCCACATGTAATAACTGACCAGACTAATAGATGCAGGACAAGTCTCTTACTAAATTTAAAATCAATCATAAGCTTCTCTGACTAACCCTCTAGACTCACTACTTCTTTCCTCTCCTGATTTCTTCCTTTTTACCAGCGGAGAGCCAGTTTCCTCGGACACACCACTGACTTATGATACTTTGATAATTTAGCTCCCAATCACTCTGAGACACTTGTTGTTTCATTTAAGAACGTAAGAGCAGTTGTAGTAATCCAGCAGTAGTCCCGGTTCGAGCCACAGCTACCTATCCCCACCTCTCTTCTCTCACTATATTGCCAGTATTCAGAAACACTTTGCTCTCTTAACACAACTATCTTCCAAGGCCACAGAGATGACTAGCGGGATATTCAAGAGTGTTTCTACTGTTTGTAATGCAGAAATCTTGTTACTCTGCCTCTAGAACCGTAAAAATACCTTAAAAAACTCGTGTAGATTTAAATATAACCTTTTGAAATAGTGAAGGTGAGGCACAGAAGTGTTTGTGAATACGAGTCTATATCTCATCTTCCTGCAGCGATCTCTACTGACACGACACTAACAACTTGATCACTGAGTCT
>NC_059274.1:5545000-5557500 GCF_017591435.1 Portunus trituberculatus
GAAATGGTCACTTCAATGGATTCACTCAGCAATGGGTATGTAATGGCGGAGCAGAGAGAGAGAGAGAGAGAGAGAGAGAGAGAGAGAGAGAGAGAGAGAGAGAGAGAGAGAGAGAGAGAGAGAGAGAGATAGGAAGGGGGCACGCGAGTTAAGTAGGGAAGGAGGCAAGGGCACTTAAAAAAAGATTACAAGGGAGGTTTGTAGGAATATTGAAGGGAGGGATCGAGTGTTAACTGGATGCAAGGAAGTGTAGGTGTAGAGTGAGGTGGAGAAGGTAGAGTGGAGGTAAGAGCAGTGAGGAGGAGGGAGACAGCTCTTTGCCTCCCTCCCTCCCAGCAGCGACCCCTGGCTGGGAAGGCACTGTTCTCACTGACAGAGGTGAGCAGGAAAATGGCGTTTGCTTTTCCTCTTATTTAAACCTGGTGTGAGATATGATGGCCTAGTAGTGATGGCATGAGGGAAGGTGCCCCCGCCCCAGCCCGGCTCCTGGCCAGCGGGGGGGGCGGGTGAGGCTGGGATGAGGCCGGCTGACAGAACAGAGATTCATACTAACTTGAGCAGGCATTGGTTCTCGGGTTGAGGTCCTGATCTGCTGTAGGTCGCTGATCAAGGGAATGATCATTGAGGTGTAAATATCATCCAGCAAGTTCGTAGGGTCTGAGCTAGCCTCTGCCATGGTCCACACCGGGGAAGGATGACATACACTTTCATTTTATATTTTTGACAAGCTAATTCCAATTACTGTTGCTCTTGGTCGAGTGACTGCAGGCCTTTAAATATATGTTTTCTTTTTGCTAATCTGTAAGGGTGTGAAGAGAACATAATTTGGTTAGTTGAGCGTCAGTGTCGACGCGTTACTGAGCACCAATGTTGAGATCTTAATGGGTTTGCTAAGCACTCTTTCTTAAAACATCAAGGCCTACACTCCTATTACCATTCAAAAAATTTGTCTCCAAATACTTGGTAGTTATATCCAATCAGACTAATCAGAAGGTGGCTGCAAGACCCTAGCGAATGTTGCGAAAATTTGCCAAAGAAATGTCACCAATTGTGTCACAACAACTGGTGACACAGCCTGTTGGCACCAAAGGAACAGTCTCGGGTGTCTCTCGCAGCGGGGCGCTTGAGGCTGGGCCGGGCCTGGGCCAAGCCTCAAATTGGGTCACTCGGTCGCTTACACACGGCTCGGTTTCAATCATATATCCTTAGATTTTCTCACCACGTCATTCAAACTCAAATGTTTCTGAGGATAGGTAACATGAGGGACAGATCTATGGACATTTTCACTCAATCAAATACCTGTCTTTACCTGGCACTGTACGAGGCCGCCTTCCCCAGGCCCGAGAAGAGGACTCTTCATTACTCGCGCCTTCACTCTGGCTTCATATAAAACACTGTATTCTTTTCTCTATCAAACACAACCCTCGGCCTCCACAAGTGTTCTGAAGGTGGACCGTCGAGGATGTGGACGCAGCGGGCCGCCACCCACCACCACTGCTCCTCTCTCACATCACCACCGCCTTGTCTGCACCGCGGCCGGCACCACACCGTCACTCTCACATCATGGTCGCTCCAACGGGTAACTTGGCACGCTGCAGCCGAGGGGCACCACCACCAACAGCAGCAGCAGCAGCAGGAACACAGGAGAAGCAGCAGGAGGAGCAGCGGCAGTAGCGGTGGTGGTGGTGGTGAAGCATCCAGCGCTCTCTCGCTCTCTCTCACTCTCTCGCTCTCCCCTCACCCCCGCCACGGTATTCTCATCTTGGAGGTGGCTGCAACTCTCACCACGAGTACGGCAAAACGCGGCCCGCTACACGTCTAATGTTGGGTCACTCCAATGCTTGAGGAAGCCACTCACCTCTGCAGACATTAGGGCATGACTAGGCGGGGCAGGTTAGACAGCAATGAAGGAATATCCAAGGCGAGGCTCAGCACCACATGGCCCCCCACTGCCCCCGTGCGCCATAACTGGTTGCCGATCAATAAGATCTCTGGCCGCGGTGAGACTGGCTCTGCCTGCCTACACCCGACCAGCCGTCCTGCCCGTTCCCTCCCGCACGCACGCACGCCTCCTCCTCCTCCTCCTCCTCCTCCTCCTCCTCCTCCTCCTCCTCCTCCTCCTCCTCCTCCTCCTCCTCTCCTCCTCCTCTCTCTCTCTCTCTCTCTCTCTCTCTCTCTCTCTCTCTCTCTCTCTCTCTCTCTCTCCTCCACCTCCTCCTCTCTCTCTCTTCCTCCACCTCCACTGTTTCCTCTTCCACCTCCTCCTACTCTCTTCCTCGTCATCGCCCTCTTCTACCTTTATCTCCTCGTCCTCATCGTCCTCTTTCTTACAGTTCCTCCTTATATTCAACCTTTCTCTCTCTCTCTCTCTCTCTCTCTCTCTCTCTCTCTCTCTCTCTCTCTCTCTCTCTCTCTCTCTCTCTCTCTCTCTCTCTCTCTCTCTCTCTCTCTCTCTCTCTCTCTCTCTCTCCTCTCCTGTTTCTAGTCATCGACCTCCTCTGCTTCTTTCCTCCTCCTCCTCCTCCTCCTCCTCCTCCTCCTCCTCCTCCTCCTCCTCCACCACCACTACTACCATCTCCACCTCCTCCTCCTCCTCCACCTCCTCCTGCCTTGTCCTCGTCCTTCCCTATTCTTTCTTTCTTCTAGCAACCACGTTTATTATTTTTCGTTTATCTCTCCTTTCCCTCCTCTAGCTAATCTTCCTCCTTCTATTCCTCCTTGTCTTCTACCCGTCGTGTCTTACTTTATTCCCATACTTCTTCTTCCTTCTTTTCTTCCTTCTCCTCCTCCTCTTCCTCCTTCTCTTCAGCCTCCTCCTCTTCTTCTTCTTCTTCTTTTTTTTCTCATCATCATCTTTTCCTCCTCCTTCTCTTCTAATTCTTACTTGTTCTCTTTCTTCTCCTCGTCCTACTTTTTACTTTCGTCCTGTCCTCGTCTTCTTTCTCATCTTTCTTCCTCTTATTCCTTCTCTTCTTTCTTTCCTTAGTTCTTCTTTCCCCTCCTTCACTTTTTTTCTCTCTTTTGCCTCTTTTCATTTAATTTCTTCCTCTTTTTTTTCATTTATATCGTTGTTGTTTTAATTTTTTTTTTTTGCTATTTTGCTCCTCCTCCTCCTCCTCCTCCTGCTTCTCCTCCTCCTCCTCCTCCCATTCTTCTTTCCTTTCATTGTATATTTTCCTCTTCCTTGTTTTTTTTCTCTCTCTCTGTTGTTCTGAACTTTTTCATTATCATCATCATCATCATCATCATCATCATCATCTTTATTATCACCAACATTAATATTAGTTTATTATCATTGTTGTTGCTATTGTTGAATAATTTCCTCACTTCTTTTCTTCTTTTGTTCCTCTCTTAGTAGTAGAAGTAGTAGTAATTGTAGTATTAGTAGTAGTAAAAATAGTAGTAGTAGTAGTAGTAGTAGTAGTAGTAGTAGTAGTAGTAGTAGTAGTAGTAGTAGTAGTAGTAGTAGTAGTAGTAGTAGTAGTAGTAGTAGTAGTAGTAGTAGTAGTAACATCAGCAACAATAACAGGAACAACTACTACTATTACTATTACAACTACTATTACTACTACTACTACTACTACTATTACTACTACTACTATTAATAATCACTAAAAGATAACCATCATCATTTTCTTTTCCTTATATTCCACTTTTCGTCTTTTTATCCTCGTCATCCTTTATACTATACTTCATTTTCTCCTCCTAGTGCCTTACCAGCTCCACGCGCCACCCCCGCCTTGTTCCTTGCCTCTGCAGCGTCTCCTCACCATGCATTCTGTACCAGTTGACATTCATGTTTGATAGTGATCGTTAGCAGCAATAACCAATGAGAGATTCACTATAATGCGCATTCTTATCAATTAGTTTGGTTTTATAACGCATATTTAAGTCAGTTTGCTGCTGCTTATATTGCACGATGATGTAACAACACGTGTGCTAAGAACGCTATCCTACAGTGAAAGAAACAGTGACATGTAACACATAAATTCCCGTTGGAGTAGTGGAAGGTAGTGTTTGCGACGCCAAGAACACGAAAACGAAAACAAAGAAAAAAAAAAAAAAAAAAAGGAAAAATCAGTCTCACCGTACTACTTAACTTCAAACCCCACACCCAGCTTGATTCACGTGAGTAATGAGTGCATATCAATAGTTACCCTTTCCCTCCCATATTCTCGACTCGCCCTCCCTCTAACGGCACGAACAACGGGACACGGCTGATTCAGGAGTCACGGAAACTTGGCAACTCTGAAATTTCCGTATGTGAAGACACCAAAAGCTTCTCCCCTACTCTAGCGCATCTACGGGTTAGGAAAACAAAGAAAAACAAGAGTATACGAGTACAAGATGTGCAGGTTGAGTCTACAGTACATTCCCTGTGAGTTTCAGTAGCTGGGCGGCGGCGCGGTGGTTGTGGTGCGTCGGAAACTAAGCGACACACAAATCCACCTTCAGGCCAGGAATTAGGTCAGACCGGGAGAGAAACGCAGACACAGGAGGAGGTAAGGGGGGGTATGGGGGTTATGGAGGGCGAGAGGGAGGAAGAAGAAGAGGAAGAGGAGTAGGAGGTGGAGGAGTGGGAGGAGAAGAGGGAGGAAGAAGACGGGAACGGGGAGAGGGAGAAGGACTAGGGGGACGGAGGTGTAGGAGGATAGAGAAAGAGAGAGGGGGAACAAGCAGAGAGTTGGGAAGCGGGCCAAGTGGGAAACAAGCAAGGGAAAGGCGCAAGCGAAGACAATGTTCCCCTCACCCGTAGCGTCTCGTGCTGGGCTGAGGAGTTGGGCAGGTGTTGGAGGCCTGTGTTCTGAGCCACGACGCTGCTGCTTCAAACGCCAAGTAATTCAGCACAACAAATCATAAGGCGCGGCCGAGAATCCCAAATACATACAATAGACGGGTCAAGAAGAATGCCTGTTGTCGCCTTGCCCTCGCTGGCCGCCCCTCAAGCTGACTCAAAGAAGGAATCCTACATTTTACATTCCATTCAAATTTCAATCATTACTTCTTATGTATACTGAGGGTTGGGGGAGGGACTGAATTTTCTACCATAAGCTTAAAAGTGACCATCACAAGAGTCTCACATCCACTACAGCCACCATTCCACCAATACCCGGACAGCCATCCACAATACACTCCGTAAGCAGAGAGATTAGCGGTAGACAAGGACTTTCGAAGGAGGAAGGAAGGGGGCGTAAGAGCAGGAGTAGCGGGGCCCAGACAGCGAGTAGGAGCAGGCAGAGGTAAGCAGTGAGGGGATGGAACGGTGCCAACAAGGATATATGATACCTTGAGATGTCTACAGCGAGGATAGCAACACTAGCAGCAGCGAAAGACCCTCAGACTTCCTTGGTTGTCGTCACGCCGCCATTCCAGTGACCACAGTGCTGCATGCTATTAGTACTCTCTCGCCGTTATATCGCTCGTCTCGGTACCTTTGTCTGATAGCGTGAGGGAGAAAAAAGGGGAAAAAATTACGCTATGTTAAAAAAAATGCTTAAAAATGTCCAGTTTGTATTTACTTCAGGTGTTGTTGTATTGTGATTAAAAAAAAAAGTAACACCGGGAATGACATAAAAAATCGCGGTTAGCAGCAACAGCAAAGACAATAACAATGTAAACAGTGATAACAGCAACAAAAACGACTACAACAACAACAACAACAACAACTACTACTACTACTACTACTACTACTACTACTACTACTACTACTATTAACCGTTCCTTTTCCCACAGTGTATGATATGATTTTAATGCAGAATGAAAAAGTCTTAGCGGAAGCTATTAAGATTTTCAAAGATGTTCTCGTGATTACACTAAAAATCAATAGTTTTCCGGTGAACATGATAATTGCTGTCACAATCTTACTAGTCTAACAAGTTCCATTGAAAATTATTTATGTTTTCAGAATTAGAAAATGAGTTTAACATAAGCCTCACATCAACAACTTATATATATAAAAAAAAGAAAACTAACTAAAAATAAAAATTGTCTTCGTGGGGTACTAAAGCCTTCTAAAACTAAGAAACATAAAGAACGAGACATGACCCAACTGTCCCAAAACAACAAAGGAACAACATCCCCACACACTGCCTTGACCTCCTTCTATAAGCCTGTACTCCAGCCCTAATGAAAAAGCCTTAATAATATGGGCCTTGATAGACTGACCCTGCTCTTTAGGTCTAAAACATCATTCTGGCCGTGATGAAACATGGCCCTAGTGAGTAAGCCTTTGAGGAGAGTGGCCCTTGGAACAGAGTGGGCCCTGCTAAGCTGTGTCCCGAATGGTGGTGCCCTGACTGCCTGTGTGGTGATATCCAAGATGTGAGTGGTGTCTGAAGGCTGTTTCTCTCTCTCTCTCTCTCTCTCTCTCTCTCTCTCTCTCTCTCTCTCTCTCAGTTACCCAACTTTCTAGAGAGAGAGAGAGAGAGAGAGAGAGAGAGAGAGAGAGAGAGAGAGAGAGAGAGAGAGAGAGAGAGAGAGAGAGAGAGAGAGAGAGAGAGAGAGAGAGAGAGAGAGAGAGAGAGAGAGAGAGAGAGAGAGAGCACTCACTATCCTGATATTCCCTGACCAATAAGTAAAAGAAATCCAGAACAACATATACGTACTTCCTAGTGAAAAAAAAACAAACAGAAACCAAAGGGCGAGAAAATTAGAGACGACTGAAGTGTCACGTGACGAAAATAATTACATACATTTGCCGGCCACTTGCACGCGTGACGGGAGGACTTATAATCTGACAGTGACGAGGGGAGGGCGGTCTTCCGTGAGTCACGAAACACCTCATTCACCACGCACCTCATCTGCCCCGTCAACTCACCTGTAGCTCCCGGTAATGGGGTGGTGTCGTCACGTGCGTGTTGTGTTGGTGACAGGTGCATGGCCTGCTATGTTTAACAAAATGTGATTCAGAATTTGTTGCTTTTGTAGTGTGTTTTGGGGATGGATGCTTTACAGGGTCCTTGTCTGTCTGTCTGTCTGGCTGGCTGGCTAGATGTGTCTCTCTCCCTTTCTCTCTCTCCTTTTTTTCTTTCTCTTTTTCCATACTTTAATCCTCCGTGTGGGGTTGGAATCGTGAAGAGGTTGGCCGCGGCGAACCACGCAAAAGAAGGTGGAGGAAAGGGAGGAGAAGGAGGAGGAGGGCGAGTCTTGAGGCCACACTGCTAAGAGTCTAGTATGCAGGCGCCAGAGGACCATTACAGCCAGGGATAACGCCCCGATCTTTTCACGGGCAGTAGGCGGCCCCACGCGGCTATTTCCGACCTGGAAGGAGTCAGGGAAGTAGCTTGCGGTGGACTGCCGGACTCTCCACCTACAAGGGGCAGCGGCGGGCGGCGTAGTAGCGGCAGGAGATGGCGAGGTGGCTGGTGACGTGGTGGTACTAATGTGTGGTGAAGCGATGGTGTGGTGGTGATGATGATGGTGGTGAGTGAAAGTTGGGTTGTGATTTGCTTTGGTTTCGGTTTTGTGCTGTTATTTTTGTGTGTTTATTTCTACTTTTGCTGCAACTGCTACTGCTACTACTAGTACTACTATTACTGCTACTACTGCTGCTGCTGCTACTACTACTACTACTACTACTACTACTACTACTACTACTACTACTACTACTACTACTACTACCATTACTACTATTTTTGCTGCTGTCGCTTCTGTTGCACTGCTTCAGTTACTGCTACTACTACTACTACTACTACTACTACTACTACTACTACTACTACTACTACTACTACTACTACTACTACCACCACTACTATTTGTACCTTTAATACTTCAACCGCAATCATCACTATCACCACCATCACCACTACCACCACCCTTCTTCCTATTCCTATATCTATTACTGAGATTTACCACGGCTAATAACACTGTCACCCCAAACCCAAACACTCAAACAAACAAACACACACACACACACACACACACACACACACACACACACACACACACACACACACAGACAAACAGACAGGGTAGTTGGCGTTCGTCTCGGTGGCTTAGTTGGCGTGGCAAGCGACATTTGACTTATCTCCCTCCATATGACGGACTTCCTCCCCCACCTCCCCATCTCCCCCTTCTCCAGGAATAACCCAACGGGCATGTGAGAGGAGATAGCTGAGTTATTACCGTGTGAGTGAGGATGGGGAGAAGGGAGAAGGGAGAGTAACAAGGAGAGAAAGAGGGAGAGTAAAGCAATGGGATTAAGAGAAGAATTTAAGGGAAGTATAGCATGATAAGTATATAAGGGTAGAAAAATCATTGCGTAGTGAGGGTATGGTGAGATGAGAGGGAAAAATAAATGTATGAAAGGGAAATTAAAAAGGAATGAATGTTGTGTGTGAGAGGAAGGAAAAAAAAGGACTACAGGAGGAGCTAAATGAAGAAGGAAAAGAGAAGAACGTTAAACAAAAGGAGCATTAATAAAGTGAGAGAAAAGATGAAAAGAAATGAACAATAATGCAAAGGAGAATAAAAGAAGAAAAGGATAAATAGGTTGAAAAATATAGAAAAACGAATGAATTAAGGTGAAAATAAGAATTGAAAGTGAAATAAGAAGCGAAGAAGGAAAGGAGACAGAAAGAGGGGACTGGGATGGTTAGGAAAAAGGGTAATTGAATGGAGGATGAGGAGGAGAAAAGAAAGAGACGAGAGGAAAGAGAAATAAAAGGAGCTGTTAGTGTGAGTCAGAGGTGAGGCATCTTATCAGGTGGCAAAGAGTGCTTTTGAGGGCAAGTGATAGTGAGGTGGCTAAATACAGGCGTGTGTGTGTGTGTGTGTGTGTGTGTGTGTGTGTGTGTGTGTGTGTGTGTGTGTGTGTGTGTGTGTGTGTGTGTGTGTGTGTGTGTGTGTGTGTGTGTGTGTGTGTGTGTGTGTGACTATATTATACTACTACTACTACTATTACTATGATTACTACTTCTACGACTAGTCTGCCGTCTACTCTAAAGTGGCTCCTGGGTTCAAAACATATTGTAGCTTATTGATGATATAGTTGATTTTATGTGAATAATTATTTTCTGTTGACCAATACAATTATCACAAGGACAGCTGACGGGTTTTCTCATGATCTGACAACCATGCTTTCCTCTAGGACCCCATTCAGATCCAGACCCAAGAGCCACGTTAGAGTAGACAGACTATACTACTACTCCTGCTATTACTACTACTACTACTACTACTATAACATCAACAACAACAAGAACTACTACTACTACTACTACTACTACTATTACAACCTAAAATAAAGCATCTGATAACCAACACCAATCACTAACAAAAAAAATCACCCAATAATACAAAATACCCCTTCTAAAAACAACCACCCTTACATTCCTATAGAAAACGGGAGGGATAAAGTCACAAGATAAAGAAAAAAAACGGGATTCTGGCGTGCGTCTCAGTTGTGATTTGAGCGTGAGTGTGGTCACGGCGGGTCGAGGTTAGGAAGGCAAGGGTAAGATAAACTGTAATGGTAAATATGTAGGTGTTAATGATTAGAGAAAGGGAAGGAGGTAAGGGGAAGCCGTGAGGAGGAAGGGAGAGGAGGATGATCGTGATGGAAGGCAGGGTGAGAGCTTCGTGGTTAGTGGGGGTGAGGGGTGAGGGGAAGCGGAGAGGGAAAGAGGGGACTAGAGGTGTCAGAGATGTCATGGGGGAGGTCTAAGGGGAAGAGATAAGGGGAAGGGGGGTATGGACAAGGGGACAGGGGCGTGGTTAGGGTGAAATGGGAACAGGGGTAGGAGTGAAAGGACGAGGATAGACACCTGACAGGTATGAGGGCAGTAGTGTCTTGTACCTGCTGGCAGCGACACTCACCCTTCGCGCCAGGTAAGTAAGTAAGTAGGTCCATCCAACTAGAGTGACCAACCCGCCTAGAGCACCTTATTCCTCGTTACTCAGGTTGACGAGTTTACCTGAATTTACCTGTTGGAGTGGCCGCGAAAACGCAACGTAAGGCAGCTGTGTTGATTAAGAGTGGTGAATTGTACAACGTTGGCAGTGACATATGTAAGTCTTTACTTCACTGACGCAATCACCGAAATGAATGACTGAAATGCGTCGACCGTAAAAGATGCGCAAAGAAAACAAAAGTGAGGCTTATCAGACACGATTAGTGAGTGAATCACGGCATACGGAACAGTACCTAGATGTGCAAACGCCTTAAAAACTGGCATAAAGGAAAGCCACAACGAAAGATACTACGCAGAAGTGAACGAAAACAACGAAGAGAGACTCCAATTTAAATTTGACCGACTTAACCTCTTCAGTACCATGACACGTTTCCGTATTCATTCTGCTTACTATTTGGTGATTTCATACAGCTTCAAAAACGGATGTGAGGATTTAGACAGTCAAGACCCTGGCCATTAATCAACTGATCTCCATAGACTCTTCCTAATGTAAATAAAATCTAATGATACTCAAAACTCATGGTAAAAATGCGTCCCTGTACTGAAGGGATTAAGTGTACTGTTCGTAAGAGAATCACACCTAATAAGAATATCGAAGCCACTGATAATAGCAAAATACTCGTAGAAAAATACAAAACCATTCATCAGGGCACAAATATCTAACTCATAACGCGACACGGATATAGAAAGCAAGTAAATACGGAAAGACCACCGTGAGTAACACTGAACTGAAATACTGTAACATTAATCTCAAAAGTGCAATAGAAGTTCCGGGAGGAGGAGGACGTGTAGGTGTGGTAGAGGAAGCAGCGATGGCGTGGGAAGAAAGTGAGGGTGCGGGAGGTTGGGAGGAGTAAGAGGAGGGAGGTGTTGTTGTTATATGTTATCTCTTGCCTTCGTCACATGACCCAGAGAAATGAATCACGATGCAATGAAGAAAAAAATCAGAGAGAGAGAGAGAGAGAGAGAGAGAGAGAGAGAGAGAGAGAGAGAGGAATCAAGAACACAAAAATACAGAAAGTAAAATTACTTTGTTCAAATTAATTCACCTGTTCATTGCATAAATAGGAACAAGCAATGAAAAATCCTTCTCTCTCTCTCTCTCTCTCTCTCTCTCTCTCTCTCTCTCTCTCTCTCTCTCTCTTGGTAACATAAGCAAATACAAAGAAAATATTTTTAGCTTAATTCTTAGTTTCTCATAATCATATCAACCTTCCCCATCTCTAACTTTTTTTTTTTGTTACTAAATTTGTCCTTCTGTTCTACGTGTACCCTACTCCCGCTCCGCCACACTCTCTCCTTCCATCCTCTGAGCAACATTCTCGCCGCTCCACACGCCACTCTGATCCATCTCTATGCCACCTACTCCATTCTTACGCCTACGCTTACATTCTCTCTCTCTCTCTCTCTCTCTCTCTCTCTCTCTCTGTCTTGATATTTCTTTTCCATACTCGTACATTTTTAATTCGTAGTTTTATTATGTTTAAATGTTTTAAATATATAGCAAAAAAAATATATTAACTGAAGAAAAGGACAACAGCAATATTTTGAATACAAATGATGTTTATACGTAACTTCTTCCTCTTTTTTTTCTCTTTTTTTTTCAGCTTGAGCCTAACAAGAAATGAGTGAAGTGAATGAGCTAAATATAACATGAAAGTCTGCTACACACTGATTCACGGCTAATGATTCTCTTCCTCTATATTGACGTCGCTTTATCAACACCCACACACCTTCCTCTCGCGGCTCAGGTGCGATGAGGGTGAATAGTGAGAAAGAAAAGTGAGGAAAATAACCGAAAGAGTGGGAGTTATGGGGCGTGAGTCGTCCAGCCCCACCCACGCCGGTTCCAACACGTGCTGGGCGCCAGGAGGGGAGTGGGGAGGGCGGGGAGAAGAAGAGGGAGGAAGAGATGGGAGAGAGAGAGAGAGAGAGAGAGAGAGAGAGAGAGAGAGAGAGAGAGAGAGAGAGAGAGAGAGAGAGAGAGAGAGAGAGAGAGTGGGGGAGGGGTGAAGCCATGCTCTGCTTTTGAGGAGAAATGTCAAAGTTCAAGGTCATTTGGTTTTGTTGTCCTAATTGTGGTACACCTGTCTGCACCTGCCGCTTCCTGGCCCATACACGGTGCCTGGCGTCACCTACTATATAGCAGGGAGTACCTGGGAAGCCTTCGATGCCGCAAAGGTGTGATAAGTCCCTTGCTCTCCTAGGTTTCCTCAATGACTTCGATAACACTATAGGTCTATTGTTTAATTTCTTATATGATTCAAATTTTCTAAAATTTTTTATCCCTTCTTTTTTTTTATATATGTGTGTGTATGTTTGTTTGTGCGTATTTATGTATATTTGTTGAAAAAATGTACGTATACTTACTACTGTATTCTTGAGTGGTGTTTGTGCGCGTGCGCGTGTGTTAGTATGTGCATGTGTGCGTTCGTATGAACGTTTTCACGTACGCGTACACACCTTAAATACCTTACGGCACCTGGTCCTCTCACCTTCCCCCGGCAATGACTTCCCCCTTCTCCCTCCCTTCCTCCCTCTTCCTCCCTCTCCACCCCTCTCTCCACCTCCCCTGAACTTATCGGTCGACAT
>NC_059274.1:5560000-5642500 GCF_017591435.1 Portunus trituberculatus
AGGTGTAGCAGGGCGAGATGTAACAGGGCGAGGTGTGGTGTAGCAAGGTGTGGCAGGGTAAGGTGTAGCAGGGCGAGGTGTGGTGTGGCAAGGTGTGGCAGGGTAAGATGTTGCAGGGCGAGGTGTGGTGTGGCAGGGTAAGGTGTGGCAGAATAAGATGTAGTAGGGTGAGATGTGGCAGAGTAAGGTATAGCAGGGCAGTACACTCTTCCTGTGCCAAACTAAGGGTGACAGTAACCTCACTTGGCGCCACCTTCCCTCGCTCTGACAGGGCCAAGGTCCACTATGTACTACGACTGCTCAATATAGATGGGTATACCTCTCTCTCTCTCTCTCTCTCTCTCTCTCTCTCTCTCTCTCTCTCTCTCTCTCTCTCTCTCTCTCTCTCTCTCTCTCTCTCTCTCTTTCTCCTTCCATCCTGTACTTTAATCTCTCTTCTTGGTGTTCTCGTCTGCTCCTGCTACTTTCTCTTCTCCTTTTACTCTTCCTCCTCCTTCTCTTTTCCTTCCTTACACTCAGGCACTTGTACTTTAATCTCTCTCTCTCTCTCTCTCTCTCTCTCTCTCTCTCTCTCTCTCTCTCTCTCTCTCTCTCTCTCTCTCTCTCTCTCGTGCTCTTACATCTGCTCTCTCCTTCACTCTCTTTCCCTTCTCTTCTTCGTACTCAGCCTCTTGTAGCACTTGAGTCTTCTCGTACTCTCGTTTCTCTCACTTCCTTTTCCTTCTCCTTATAGCCACGTCTTCGTAAGGCAATATTTCCCTCGTATCTGCGTTCCACCTCCTCTTCTTCCTCTTCCTTCACATCTTTTCCCTTGTACTCAAGTTCCTTCCTGGTAGTCTAATTTTACATGCTGGGAATGTGTATATATTTTCTGTTCGTGTTTTGTCTTCGTATCATTGCTTGTGGTTTTTACTTTCCGAGTTATTATAGTTTATATTTTTAGTTTGTATTCTGAAATGCATGGTTCTCTGTCACTATGTTTTCAAAGGTCACAGAGACGATTAAGTAGATTTTCAAGGGTGTTTTCCCCATTGACAGCACATAATCCTAGTTTAAGCTATGACTACAACCATGAAAAAATACCCTCGACTGACATTTGAATCTCAGGCGCCAAGACATTTGGGATTACGGAGATTAACGCCCATGGGAAAACTGTTACACTGTTTTGTCTGTGCGTACGTCATCAGTTACGAAAAGGAAAAAAAGTTAGAGAGGTATTTTTGGCACACACGTCCCTGCAATGACATCAATACATACTGTTTTATGGCACTCGACATTTTTTGCGCTACTCATCTTGTTTTCATGACTGTCAAGTTAATTGGCAAGGGATGACAGGACGCACGGTATGTCACCAGTGAAGGATGTCTAAGCGTCTCAATTAACTAAGTCTTTCATGTTTTTTTTTCTTTGTACCTTTGGAAAATTGTGGGAATGTGATCTTAGGTACGCGATGTGAGCTTCCTTGGTTACTATTGTGTGGGAACGAACTGTTTTGGATACTGGCTGTTTTGTGAACGGACTCTCTTCTGAATGAACTGTATTGAGAATGAATTGTTCCTAAGATTATCTGGGGTACGAGCTATCTTGGGAGTTTATTGTTCGATGCATGGACTGTCCTAGATACGAGTTGTCTTGGCTACGTATCGTCTTGTCCATGGGGCAGGTAAGCTCTTCGCAGGATCTTATTGATTATGATGCAAAGTTTGAGTATATGAACGCGAAATGTCTCGAGCTTAATCCTCACCACGAACCATTTTGACTACAAATCATGCTCACCACGACCCATCCTAACTATGAACCATCCTGACTATGAGCCTTTGACCCCGAACCGTTCCAATTACGAGCTTTTGACCATGAACCGTCTTATGATTTAGAATTGGCTTTCCTTGAAACAATTTCATTAATTCACTGAGGAAGCTGGACAACGGCACAGAAACTGAAAAAAAAGTCATATTGCTCCTCCTTAAAAAAAGAAAAATAGAATTAAACAGAGAAGAAAATCCAAAATAGGGATTAAAATAAACTGCTTTGCTGAGCACAAAATAAATCAAGGAATCTTTGGTTTACACTCATATATAAAAACCTGCCTCCCGCATCTCTCTCGTGGCCAAGTGACAACAAATACCAATCCTATGAAATTTGTTAGCTATTTTCCTCAAGTATACATGCAGACCAGTAAACAAATTGTAAGCATACACCGAGGTACCAAAATATGCACAAACCTGCCTAAGAATTTAAGCGTATATAAATCCTTTATAAAGATAATAAAACCAGGAGGCATTTACATTCCTGATTCGTCATCCATGTATGCGTCTATTTAAAGTGTGTGTGTGTGTGTGTGTGTGTGTGTGTGTGTGTGTGTGTGTGTGTGTGTGTGTGTGTGTGTGTGTGTGTGTGTGTGTGTGTGTGTGTGTGTGTGTGTGTGTGTGTGTGTGTGTGTGTGTGTGTGTGTGTGTGTGTGTGTATGTGTGTGAGTTTATAACGTGGTATGCAATATGTCAATACCCTCATTATACAATTAATCTCATTTAGTCTTCAGTCAAACGCTCCCTTCATCTAGCCATCCCTTTCACTCCCTCCCCTTACCCCCTTACGTAACCCCATATCCTCTGCCATTAGAGCCTATCACAGGACACTCACTCATCGCTTCAGCCACGCTCTGACACTCAACCCAAGCGATGCAGTGACTGAAGTCCATAAGTCTGATTGAAGTCCATAAGTTTATTCTTTCACCAGTTCACAGGCTGGCAAGAATCTGAGGAATATTATAACTAAGACGAAAACAACAGAGGAGGCAAGCTCGAAGAATTGAAGTCATTAAAACAAAGGAAGATCGTGAGCAGAAGAACGGAGCAGAGGGAGAGTGTGAGGGTGAACACAGGACTCAAGATCTAACACAAGAGGTCAACGGAGGCTAAGGAACGTGAAGGAGTGGTACCGCAAGATGCCTCTGGACGTGCGGCTGCTCCACTCCGGCGTCGGGAGCATGAAGGATATGTTCAACAAGAAGGTGGAGGAACACAAACAGGCGCAATTAGAGAATCCGTTCAGCGAGTGGGAGGGCGCCGGCAGGGTGAGGAGGCTCTCTAAGGAGGACATCGGTTACGGCAGGTGGGTGCGTTACCTTACTGGATTGCCTGTGTTACTTGTCCTTTTGGCTCCTCGCTCACGATAATGGTTGTGTTCTTAGCCTCACCTGCACCATTTTCTTTTCAGGTAAGATTGTGCAGGTGGTATTTCCCTTCTTGTATTTTCGTATTCTTCCCTCAATACCTATGAAGTTCACAAGATAGGTTCTTCGTCCAGTCTTCTACTTTTATATCAAATATGAAAAGTCTCAAGTAATTCAGCGGTGTTCCTCTCTCCAGGCCCGCCCCGGGAAGCAAGTCTGAGCAGAGGAGTCAGCTGGCCAAGGCTCACGTCATGATGGAGATGCGGTACCTGTGTGACATGATCTGGGACTGCGCGGAGTGGCGGTGTCCGGACGGCAGAGCGGCGATCACCTTTGGAAAGCTCTTCAAGGTAATTTATTAGTGCTTCAGTTTCCTCTCCTTGTCTTTTTTATGTAAGAGGGACAACAGCTTAGGGCAACAAAAAAAGAGGAAAAAATGGCCCACTCATGATGCTAATACCGAAAGAGAACCAACAGGAATATCCAAAATTAGATAATATGAGAATTGGTCACATCAGTTATCTTTTGGGGAAGAGGTCATCACTATCTTCATAACCACTGCATCATCTTTACATCTTTTCTTGATCCATTTCTAGTCCTTAGTTCTAAGCTTGACAATTCCTTCCTTCCCTGTTCCTCCTCACTGACATGAACACTTGGAAAACATACACGAAGAATCCAGACACATGAGCACGCCCTTCCTCTTCTGTTCTCTCTCTCCTGCCTGTCCGTAGCGTCCTTGGCAATATTACGAGAGGCCTGAATACCCTTCTCTCCGAAATGCAAATGAAAATGACACACCGTAAAATCCACATTCTCCTAAAGTATCGGTGCCAATCTGAGTAAACGTGATGGATTAGTTAGTTCAGAGCTATGCCTTCTGTTGTGTCGTCTTGAGCCTATACTGAATTATCCTGTATGGGGCCCCTCTGTCTATATGAGTTTATGTCTGTCAGTCTGTCTGTCTGTTTGGTTGTCTTTGTTAATGTGTCTAATTGTCCATTTGTTTGAAGTTCTCTCTTTCTCTCTCTGTCACTATATCTGTTTGTGTGTGTGTGCCTGTCTGCCTGTCTATTCCCTGCTTTTTCCGTCAGTCTATCATCCTATCTGTCAGTATGTCCGTCTCATAACATTGTGACCTCCCTTGCCTTGACCTCTGACCTCACGTGACCCATGAAATCTCCCTCACTGGATCGCTGACGTCACATGGCGACTGACCTTTAACCTCTGCCTCGCCTCTCACCCTGATCCGTTCCACCCCCGCCTTTAACCTTTGACCTGGCGTGACCTCTGGCTTTTCCCGTGCTGCGTGGGTGGCGGCGTTGCTGCTGGTGGTGGTGGCGGTGGTGGGGCGGTGCTGGTGGTGCCGGCTACAGCTCTACATAGCCATCTCGGACAAGGTAGTTGGTACTCTTCTACGCGCCAGAAAACATGGCTTTGTGCACTTCGAAGGGGAAATGTTGTACCAGGTGAGTCTGTCTAGTCTATGTGTTTATCTGTCCTTTGTAAGGGTGGTGGTGATAATGGTGGTGGTGGCGATGATGATAATAAAGCTTGACTACCTCCATCATTATCACCACCACTACTATCACTATCATCACCAGTACTATTCTTACACCTTTAATTACTAATAGTCTCCTAGTTTTTTCCTTCTTTTCCTCCTCCTCATCTTCCTTCTCCAACTACTACTACTACTACTACTACTACTACTACTACTATTACTATAACTAATGATAATGATAACGATAATAATAATAGTAACTAGGCTAATCGAAATATGCTTTTAAAAATCCTGGAAAAGTGATAAAAAATAACTCCCGTCCGGAAAATGTTGGAAAGAAAACTGAACGGAAGATGACCGAGGTTAGTAAGGCAGGGAGGGAAGCTGAGAGAGAGAGAGAGAGAGAGAGAGAGAGAGAGAGAGAGAGAGAGAGGTGCGGTAGAGGGAGAGAGAAGGTGGGAGAAGAGGGGAGGGAAGGTGGGGAGGGAAGGAGGTAAAGGTCAGGGGTATGACTTGTGACACTAAATCGCTCGCATCGCTAAGACGTGGGAGGTTCAGAGTCATTCATTGCTGGCGGAAAGGTCACATAGAGGATAGGTCGGGTTGTGCTGGAGGGGAAGGGAGGAAAGGGAGGAAAGGGAGATAATAGGTCTGGTGGTGAAATACTCGCTTGAACACCCACACCCACACCCACATTCACATCTCCACTCACGCCCACTCACGCCCACTCACGCCCTCTCACGGTTATAAGAGGATAAAGGAACATCACCATTTCTCACGCACTATAATCTGTCTACAGTAGGCCGTTAATTACAGGTATGGTTGTCTGGCGTGGAGGGCTACTGGTGATGGGGTGATGGGGGTGATGGTGTGATGGGCGGGGCGAGGACAGGTGATGGTGACAGCATGTTGAAGGAAATGAAAGTTTTAGTGCGAAGAGGGATCGGAGTACTTGAGATTAGGGCAGAAGTGATGGTTGCTATGGTGATGAGAGCGGCGGTGTAGAGTTGTGGAGGAGGAGGAGGAGGAGGAGGAGGAGGAGGAGGAGGAATACATAGGAAGAACATTGATAAAACACCTTTCGCTTTATCACAAAGATATCTTCTGAATTATAAATATCAAAGGACAGAACATAACGAGAAGGAGGAGGAGGAGGAAGAGGAGGAGCAAGAGAAGGTATAAAAGAACCTAGGTGAGTACTGAATGGCATCTAACAAAGGCGACCACTAAACCCAACACCCGTGAGAGGAAGACGTGAATTACTCGTTGATTGAGAAAAGTGAGCATTAATGGTTCCAGTAGCAAGTTGGCGAGGGGCGAGGTGGGGCAGCCGTGTCGCGCCGCCGGGAGATGAACTGAGTGACCAGCGCGGGAGTTTCATTCATAAGCCAGCCGAGGGAGAGAGGGCGGGCGGCGTACTACTGAGAGAGGGAGTGGGCGGGTGCAGCAAAGACTCAAAATGTCAGTCCTGTACCTCCCCACACCCATCCTCCCCCACTCCTCCTCCTCCTTCTCTTCCTCTTCCTCCAGCTCTCTAGTGTTCTTTTCTTTTCACGGTTTGCTTTAGAACATGACAAATGAACAGCTTACGTGTTAGCTCATTGTTAGGTTGATATGATACAAATATACGTTCGGCACAAAGGCGTGGCGCAAATTAGTCTCCAGCGCTGGTCATGTCTTATCCCCTTCCTTAGTCTTACCCTTTCACCTTTGCTCTCTGGACACGAAGGAGGCGTGGACGTAGGCTATCTATAACATTTCATTCAGACTTGTCGGTGTCCGCGCGTGGCTCTCATGTCTCCTGGGACGAAACGTCTAGAGACACCTTGTAGATAAATATAGCCGCCCTCTCGGCCACCCAGCATCAGATGTACCTCTTGCTTACTGCTGAAAGGGCCGTCATCCTCTGATCATCAAAGCTGCTACTTTCGCGACTCACATTCACGAGCCTCCTCCCACAATTACTGCTTGTCCAAGTTTTCCGGGCAAACAGAAACACCAAAAATTTTTCATCGTTGACAGACTGATTTCTATCCAAGAGAGCAATACATTTAGTCCGTAAGCAATTATTTTTTTTAGGAGAGGAGTTCACATCCCGTTTTCTTAAACGCTCCCTTCGCTCCTTCTCAGCGTCCGGCAGCCGCAAGGAAGCAGGCGACAGCTTGCACTGTACTTAATAGAGGAGAATTACTAGATACTCCATGGATCCTCGAGGCTCAAGTGACTCGTTATCGTCCGCTGCAGGTGTTGGTGGGGAGATCTCGAGGGTAGAGGAGGGGTTCTGAGAGAGAGAGAGAGAGAGAGAGAGAGAGAGAGAGAGAGAGAGAGAGAGAGAGAGAGAGAGAGAGAGACTATATCAAACACTCAAGGCTACAGCAAGGTTAGGTCTTCATGTCTGACGAGAAATGAATGATGTGAAATTTGCCGCGTCGCCCAGACACACCACACACTCTCCGCCTCGCCCTCTCGCGTCAGCCTTGGCAAACAATTGTGCAAATAAAGGGAAGGTTTGCATGAAGGAGTCCACCGCCGCCTACTCATAACTATTTTAACAACACAACATCCATGAATCGGAAACCAGAACCAACACAACCAACAGAGAGAGAGAGAGAGAAAAAAATCCAGAAAACAGCAACCTTCCTTCACCCCCCCACCAAAAAAAAAAAAGGTAAATTAAAAGTAGAAACAACATGGTGATAAATAAAAAGAAAACAATACGATTTGAAACTTAATACATCTCGTCACACGATGTTATTTCACCAACACATAACCACAAGAGAAAAAGGGGAGGGGCAGTAGGGGTGAAGGGGAGGGAGGCAGGTGGAGGTGTAGGTGGAGGGAGGGAGGAGCCAGGGACTGGTGGAGGGAGTGAGACGGAGGAGAGCGAGGTGTGGAGGGTAGAGAGAGAGAGAGAGAGAGAGAGAGAGAGAGAGAGAGAGAGAGAGAGAGAGAGAGAGAGAGAGAGAGAGAGAGAGAAGGGAGGAGTGGAGGCAACGATCGAACAACTGAGAGAGAGAGAGAGAGAGAGAGAGAGAGAGAGAGAGAGAGAGAGAGAGAGCGTGTGTGCGCGTGCGTATGTGTGTGTACGTACGTGTATACAGTCATCCTTAGATTACGGTGCGGAATAAATCAATGCACGCTACAAAAACTAGTTAGTGAACGTCTATGTATGCATGTATATTCCATCCCATGTATGTATGTATGTATGTATATAGTACTGGGAACGTGAGAGCTTAGTCAAAATGTTATTATATATTTCTAAAAAAAAAATTACGTTTGTGTACTGTGGTGTGTGAGATTGGAGAGAGAGAGAGAGAGAGAGAGAGAGAGAGAGAGAGAGAGAGAGAGAGAGAGAGAGAGAGAGAGAGAGAGAGAGAGAGAGAACATAGGGAAGTGATGATTCGCCTGTCGTGTAATGAAGGAAGAACTGACACAGACAAACGAGTGATGAGGAAGCGGGGGTGTGATGGACGAAGGCAAATTATGTGTGTGTGTGTGTGTGTGTGTGTGTGTGTGTGTGTGTGTGTGTGTGTGTGTGTGTGTGTGTGTGTGTGTGTGTGTGTGATGTGGGAGGTGGCGAAGGTCATACCAACAGCAATTTAATGATGAAAAAAGTAAGGTCACATGTAGAAATGTAGAAGTATTGGTAGTGGCAGTGTGTGGTGGTGATGGTGACGAAACGGTAGCCATGGGTGTGTGCATGGCGTATGGTGATGTTGCATGAAGGTGGCCAAGAGATAAATAAATGCACAATCAGTACATCTGCATAGTAGCACTGCAGGGAGCACCATTCATTCACCATTCATCACACCACCAACACTATGACGGCCTCCCCTACACACCGCCGAACGCCTCCGACAAAACGTACCCAGCCTGAGAGAAACTAGGTCGGAGGAGGGTGGCGGGCGGGAACAGCAGCGGGTGAGAAGAGGAGGAGGAGGAGGAGGAGGAGGAGGAGGAGGAGGAAATGGGAAAGTGGGAGGGAGGAAGTGAAGGTGAGGGAAGAAGAGAGGAAGGGAAGGAGAGAGAGAGAGAGAGAGAGAGAGAGAGAGAGAGAGAGAGAGAGAGAGAGAGAGAGAGAGAGAGAGAGAGAGAGAGAGAGAGAGAGAGAGAGAGAGAGGGAGGGGAGTGGATCTTGAAATCTTCTCTCACTCCTCTACACACACACACACACACACACACACACACACACACACAGTCATCGGCGAGGGAGTCTGCCATGATCCACAACACACATGCTCATGACTTTTCGGAGGTCGTGCGAAACATGCGGGAGATTTTTCATATGCTCCGTGACACATTTCCGGCTCCCTCTACGCTCCCGTGATCAATACTCAGGTGGCCCGACATGCTGCGAGTGCCACTACTCATTACTCGCAATGCTCACACGTTCCTCCACTCCGTAATGGTCTCGTTACTAATTATGATCTATATTGCAGCTAATTCTGTCTACACTGCTTTCTTTTTTCCTTGAACAATCAAGAATAGGTAAATTGCAAGCTATTGATTGGCTGTACAACATTTGTATTTTTAGCGATGTAATGTGTGTATATCTTTCATTCAAGTTATGCTGAACAGATATTCCATTCATACATATCCTGGAGTCAGGCAGAGATTGAAGGTCATCCAAAAGATTTTTTTTTTTATTCAAAGTTTTGAAGGGAGACTTAACTAAAGCCACGACTGGAAACCGCGACTCAAGCCCAGCTCGCGGCTTACTGTTATCTGACAAGTCCTGGTGGCAACAGCGCTACTCCCTCCGTTGACCCGCCGCCGCCAGTGACCGGTGCCCCCTCCAGTGACCTTGAACAGTGTAACTTTGCTCCGGCGGCGTGTCCCACCTCTGGCTGTGGCCGTGACCCGCGCCCTCTTAGGGGACTCCGCCTGCTTCTCCTTCACCGAAGCCTCCCAGACGGGTCCCTGAAAGACCTGCGCCCCTCCGCGTCTCGAGCACGGCGTAACCACCCCCGCTGAGGGCGAGGTGACGTGGACGGGCTCAGCCAAAAATTTGGGTCACTGACAGAAGTGTTTTGGTAACAGCGGCGCTGAAAGGGAAATTCCCCCGCCACACCGGCCACCGAGTACAGTGTTGCCAGCTGAGGGCGGGACGGCAGACATTTATCCTTAGGGCGGTGTACCCTAAGGGAGTATTGGCAGAATAGTGGCCCTCCCCTCTATCATCCTGCGCCTAGTCCCGTGTGCACGTGTGCCGCCCGTGCCGCGTCGTGAAGCGGCGGAGGGCAAGCCTGGCTGAGCCGCAGCGGCCGTGGCGGTGCTGCAGCTAACCTGACGGAGCCGCATCATCGATACAACAACATTCGGTCTGGTGTCAGGAACCGGCCACTCCTAACGCACCCGTCCTCACCCCCGTCCCCCGCCCTCCTCACCCACGGCCCCGCCACCCACTGCAGCCTTTATCCCGCCCATCCACCTTGAAATGTGTCTCGGCTCATACTGTGGCAGGACGGCCGCGCGGACGGATATTTGAAGGTGAAGCGGCGTGTGGGGTGGATATTTCTTACTGAAGGCAAGCAGGAGGGATGGCGGCTGGGGTGGGGGGAAGAGAGACATGGCAGGATGAAGAGGAAAGCAGGGAAAAAGAGGAGGGGATGGTAAAAGGAAGGGAAGAGGAGGAGGGAAAGAAGGAAATGAAATGAGGATGGAAAGGATTTGGGGGAGACGGAATGACAGGGGAGGGACGGGATGGAGAGCCGGGCAGGGGAAGGAGTGGCGAAGGGAAGAAAGAGGAGAGGAAAGTCATCTTGGAGGAAAGGGACCAAGGGAGATCTGGAACGCCTCTCCTTCAACTCACTTTCCTTCCCAACACAGAATCCTCACTATTATTGCCTAATTTCCCGGACCAGTCGTTAGTGGCCCTCCCTCCCGCCATTCTTTCCCTTCTTTCCCCCTCTTCCCTTCTTTCCCCATCTTTCCTCCCCACCCTTCTCTCCTGCCCACCATATAACAGCGGGAAAGAAAATAATACTTTTACACTTCACTCAACATTTAATCTATGGCTAATTTGACGCAGCATTTTCTTTCTTTTCTCAAGACATTTTAGACTTTTAAAAGGAAATAAAATATAGGTACCTCGCGGCCAATAACTTTAATGCGGTACCACCAGATGTATTGAAAAGATCTAAAGGAAAAACGTCTAAAGAATTAGAGTTAGGTTATTATCATATACATTAGCAACTTTTTAAACATTTTCATACTGGTGATCTAGTTAGAGGAGCGTCCTGCTAACCAGGTAGTTCATTTCATCATAGAGTGGCGCCGCCTGTGTGTGGACGCGCAGAACATTGAGGGAAGCCACCACTTCAAACAGTTATGGTGGTATATCTTTGAGCGACACTGAGAGAGCTTCAGGGTCTGTGTCTCCCTTACAGCGGCGTGATGACGACAAAGTGATTGAGCTGAAGCGCCCCATCAACACCATCCGGGCCAGGTTTGGACAGAAAACCCGAGTGGCAAACGGCGGGGAGGTGGAGCCGTGGGGAGATGATGAAGACGACGACACTACAAAAAATTCCATCCCCAGAAGAAACTCAACACCCGGAGGCACCAATAGGGAGGCACCGGTGACCGAGGGGCCCAGCGTGAGGAGGCACTCCCTGCCTCACTCCTCCAGGTCCCTTGATTCCTCCCCGGAACGACGCCTGACCAGGAGCACTTCAGTAGAGGTTCTGGATCACAAGCCGCCTGAGATCGAGGCAGCGGCCTGTGCGCCTCCACCTTGCCTTGACATCACCGTCACCTGCGAGGACACGACATTGGACCTTGTAGAGAAGTTGCACAAAGAAATAGAAAGGAACTGCAACCTGCTGGATCCCGAGCCCGATGCCTTGAGGGGCAGGAGGTCCCGCTCCACCACACCGATCCCCATGGACACCATCCTGGAAGACTCAGGGGACAAGACGGGCAAGAACCAAAGGGTTGCGGCACCCACCAGCCCTCGCATGGAGCCTCCTCCAGAAGAGCCCGGGGAGTCTTCTTAGATTAACCTCACCACGGAGTCAGAGGAAAGCAAGAGTGAGTGGAGACACGGGTCGCATAAGTTGATACAAAGTCAATATAAAGATGTATTTCAGGAACGTTACTCTGTCCATCCAGTCCTGCAGCGCCGTGACTCCCGCTGAGGAAGGCAGGGCTGATCTGCCTCCATGCAGCAGGCAGGAGACGGAGCGCGGGACTCTGTGTAGCAATGATGGGAAATATACAAGTACTGAATAATGATGACAACAATGATGATTTGTTGCTATTGTTGATAATAACAACAACAATTATGATAATAATGATAAAAGTAATATAAAAAATAACAATAATAATACTGATGGTGATGACGATGACAACATACATCAATACAAAACGGTGAAATCAGGAAAAGGAGAGGAGGGAGTAGGATAAAAACACAATGAAGGAGTGCCAGGTAAGTACAATCACTCCGTCCCTCCCAATCGTCCTTCATGGTGCACAGAAGTAACATTTCCTAACTTCAACTTGTAGAGCGCAGTATGTGCCAACAGATGTCCCTCCTACCATAGTAGAAATATCAATAGTAACAATGATTATACTAACAGTAATAATGGCAACAATAGTGGTATCGTTTCCTAATGTCTTGTCATGGTCTTGAAGAAGCAATGTTGTCTTTAACGACCCTCATCATGCCCAGAAAGCGGAAAGGGGATCTTGTACTGAGCGTAATGGCGACTTTGTCCTTCAAGTCAGTGCTCTAAATAACTGATAATAAATCCTGGTTAGAGTCATGACATTAATCAGCTTGTGTGAGAGTACTGAAACAATTGGACCTAATAAATGGCAACGATATTTATACTTTATGTCCTCAATCTACAAAGCGTTTGCAAATTTGCTGCAAATGTTTATTTTTTTTGGCTTCCTTGGTAGTCCTCTTATATCTATTGAGTCTTCGTGGATCGATCTCCGCCCATAGTGACATAAATTTTTAATGGCACAAAGACTCATGCCGTCCCCTAAATATCCCCGATGCAGAGGAAGGCTGTGTTAGGAGCACCATGTTTGTGTTCTTCAGTCACTCGGTGATAGCCTGACAAAACAGCCAACTTCCAGCATGACTACAGCTCGATCGTCTGAGTGCAGATCACTAAGCTCCCGCCTGCCCTGATGTGTCTCTGCTTCAAGACATTTTAGAAGGATTCCCAGTTCCTGGTTCACAGTTCCTCGGCTCATCCCGTAACCGTCCTACGCTAAATGAGCAGTATTAATCAATATTTGGAATCACCTTCTGGTGTCAGCTTAAAACATTATTTTAAGATTTCTGTGGAGGATAAAATGCATTGCAGATTATTGTAGCTTGATTAGCCCCTGTGGGAATTTTCTTGTTATGTCATAGACGATAAAACAACAGTATGTATTCTTTCATGGGTAGTTAGAGTTGACCGCTTGACTGATAATAACAGCTTACCATTTATTACTAGACTTCACAAACCATTGACGATACATATTACTCAACAAAAGATAGTTAAAACAAAAGCATTATTGTCTTTTCGGAATTATGTTTTAAAATTTAACTATTGTACATTTTGCCTGAAGAGAATCTATAGCTTTAATTAGGAAGTTCAACAGTTGTAGATTACGGTCTCAAAATTTCTGCAGCCGTCCAGTTGAAATCCAAGGAGTAAACTTTGATGCAATTCTCACTGTAGTCGATGGGTTTGTTGTGGTCACAGGCGCTTCTTTTCCTGGCTGTTCTCCTTCAAGTCGCGGCTCCTCAGGTGCGGTTTCCTGTCATACATTCATCCTCCTTTGCATCCTGCGCTGGTTTATTACGATGTGTTGAGGAAGATGGGTACTATTGTCTTCAAAGAAATAAATGATGACGCGAGCGAAGAGGATGGATGTTTCTTTTCCCTTGTGTGTGTGTGTGTGTGTGTGTGTGTGTGTGTGTGTGTGTGTGTGTGTGTGTGTGTGTGTGTGTGTGTGTGTGTGTGTGTGTGTGTGTGTGTGTGTGTGTGTGTGTGTGTGTGTGTGTGTGTGTGTGTGTGTGTGTGTGTGTTTCAGGACGTTATGGAAAATATAGCGAAAGAAAAATAATCAAATAGAGAAATCAAAGTAAATGATAGGAAAAATATGAAAAAAACAAACAAACATGAAGACAGAGACAATATGTAAATCAAAGAAGATATGTTGCAGCGAAGTTTGACAAAAGCTGACACTGATATCAAGCCAATGTATAGAGGAGGTAAATAAATGGCTAAGGAGGTGCACGTGTCTTCTCGCTGAGTTCAGAACACCTACGTGATCATCAAGAGCACCTGAAAGAATCCTCAACTCTTTGTAAAAGGTAAAAAAATGAAAAGTAAGAAAAATGCAGGGTAAACTCATGATGTTTTAGTAATTTTTCGTTGTAACAAACAGTCTAGCAAAACTGATCTGGAATAAACTCAACCTTTAAGATCTGTGTTTCCTCTCACCCTCGCCTCCAACTTGTCTGAATGCCTGGACAACGATAATGATGATAATGATCATATCAATAACAATAATGATAATAGTAATAACAATAATAATAATAATAATGATAATAATAATAATAATAATAATAATAATAATAATAATAAAACGAAGCATACGATTGAGAAGGCATACATAAATCTCTCTCTCTCTCTCTCTCTCTCTCTCTCTCTCTCTCTCTCTCTCTCTCCTCTCACCTTCGCCCTCCCGTCGTTCACATATAACCTTTGACACCGCTGCCTAGACTTGACCCCTGGCTGACCTCTATCATTACGTCCCGCCGTGCTTGGCCTCTCACCTGCCGCCCCGAGCACCATCCTTCACCCTTGACCAATGGCGACTCACAACCTTTCATCAGCAGAGTAAGGTGTCCAAGGCTCTCTCTCTCTCTCTCTCTCTCTCTCTCTCTCTCTCTCTCTCTCTCTCTCTCTCTCATCTTCACCAGTCAAGTGCGCTAAGAGTTATGTAATGTCTAGTTATGCAGTGTCTAGTGTGTAATTTGTGTTTAGTCTTGCCTTTTCTCGTGTCTCTTTTTATTTCTATACTGAAAGTTTGGGTTGTGGTCTTTCCGGTCTGCTGCAGTCTCAGTAATCTCCGTTTAATGTTACGTAATGTCCAATTGTTCAACCTCCTAAGTGTAATCTATGTCTCATCTCGTATTGTATCGGGTCCTATATTGTATTTCTATCTTATTTTCTTTTGTTCTTATCAGGTTCTTGGGTTTAGTTGTCCTGGTCGCTCAACGGCCTTTATAGCGATTGTCTAAACAATTGTCTTGCCTTTTTGAGTGTATGTGTTGCCTTGTGTTTTCTTGCGTCTGCATGTGTAAGTGGTGGGATTGAAAGTACGAGTATTCTGTCTTTACGTATCTCTTATGTGTTATGTTCAGAATATATTTCCGATTTAACAGTTGGGGTTAGGGGGATGAGGAAAATTGGCGGGATCGATTCATGACAGAAGTTGTTTCAGCTAAAGATGAGATGTGGCAGTTACGAGACCAAAACACCTCCATACACTTAAGGTCAGAACCTCCATGATAAGACTAGATTGGTTGTGATAAAGAAAACAATAACATATCTCCCTTTCTCTCTTTCTTTCTTTTATTCTCTCTCTCTCTCTCTCTCTCTCTCTCTCTCTCTCTCACACACACACACACACACACACACACACACACACACACACGTCCACTAAGTAATTAACTAATGAAATGTAAAGAAACATAACACTGCTAGAGTTACCCCTTCTGTACGCAAGTCGGACCCAGTTTCTGTTCCGGCGGCGTGGCAAAGGCAGAGAGAGAACGGCATTTTATGTCATCGCGAGGGAGACTCACAAAGTTTCCTCAAACCATTAAAAACACTGGTAATCTACCTATTATTTACATATTCAACCTGCAAAACTATGCCATATAATGGTAGATGAATACAGATAAAAGTTCCAGATACTTCAAATTTTCGTGAAAAGGGAAAGTAAGTAAACAGTATGAAACTTTAAAAGGAAGTGTGGAGTTTAAGCTATTCTGCATTATAAATAGTATCCAGACATCATGAGTTTGTTTATTGAAAGTTAGAATGAATTAAGTAAAAACTATAATAGCAATGGATAAATACATAGAGATGACTTATAACTCTATTATGGAATTATCATGGTAGACTCAACTAAATGTCGCAATGGCATCGAGAACGAAATAAAAGAAAATAAAGCTTCGGTAAGATGAGTCATAGACTAATGAAATAATGTGTCCTTTCTTTGTCTTTCAATATGTCTCTTATCTTAGCAGAGGAGCTTACAAATTTTCATCAACACATCCTAGAAACACTTTGTCTCGTGTCTCCGGGTTACTTCATCTGCAAACAAAACACACAGACATTAAAACCAAAGAACAGGTGAGCTGCAAAGTGAAAACCTCTCTAGATGATCGAACTAAAGCAAGACACTACATTACTGAAAGAAACTGACGGTAAGTGTGTGTGTGTGTGTGTGTGTGTGTGTGTGTGTGTGTGTGTGTGTGTGTGTGTGTGTGTGTGTGTGTGTGTGTGTGTGTGTGTGATAATAGTAATGATAATAATACACGGTCTATTATAATTGCAGTATATACATACTGAAAATATACAAGGGGAAAAGGGAGAAGGCGTAAGAATATCTAGTACACTAGCCTAATGGTTCACCTCTCGCACCATGGTGGAGATCTCACTGTGTGTGTGTGTGTGTGTGTGTGTGTGTGTGTGTGTGTGTGTGTGTGTGTGTGTGTGTGTGTGTGTGTGTGTGTGTGTGTGTGTGTGTGTGTGTTATGTTCTTCATTTTCTATAACTGCGGGTTCACACTTACTCATGACTGATAGCTTTCCGAACGTCGCATTTGACTTCACTTTAAAAGGTAAAAAGTAAAGTAGGCGCGAACAGACTGTAATATCCCATCTGAACATAGACGACCTGTATAATGATTTACCTTACAGTCCACAGGCAGAGCTAAAGGATCAAAAGGGAGTGGAAGTTACAGACAAACAACAAAGAAGACCGTTTATGAAAAGCAAGAGGTTGATTAACTGGTCTTTGGCGTCTCAGCAAGGAGATCATATGACACTACGATGAGGGAAAGAGAATCATGCAGAGTGAAGCAGAAAACAACACATGAATATAAACGGTGGGAAACTGGATCAAGGGAAGGCAAGAAACAGACGTGGCTCTAGGACAGGAAGGGAACAATTACAAACACAAGCTTGGAAGAGAAATAAAAATGAGAAAGCAAAGCAGAAAAGATCGTAAAGTAAAACAAGGTCACTGAAGGGAAAGGCAAGGGGACGACACCGATTTGAGGTCGAGGTTGTGAGGGTGAAAGAGGAGAGAGGAACACGGAGAAGCAGTGAGAGTGTGGATGTGACTCTTGGTTACAACTGGGAGAACAATGTACAACGGAGCGAGAGGGAGAACGGGAGGCATGGGAGGTGTGCGGGATACAAGATCAAGGGGACACAAAGGAAACCTGAGTGGTGGAAGTTGGGCGATGCAAACTTTGTGTGTAAACAAGGCAGGGAGGGAAGGAGGGAGGAAGGGAGGGAGGTATGGGAGGAGAGGACCAGGGAAACAGTGAGGAAAAGGAAAAGGTGGTGACGAAGATTTATTGATGTGAAGGCGATAACAATGTGTGAGAAGGGAACGGAACACACACACACACACACACACACACACACACACACACACACACACACACACACACACACACACACACACACACACAATTGAAGACGACGTTAACATTAAAAAAAAAGTACAAAAAGTAAGTTAGTGTTTATGTAGTAAATAGTAATGATAATATTCTGTTTATAATGAAAATTTAAAAAGTAATAAAGAAAGTAAATGTGACAATGTGTGTGTGTGTGTGTGTGTGTGTGTGTGTGTGTGTGTGTGTGTGTGTGTGTGTGTGTGTGTGTGTGTGTGTGTGTGTGTGTGTGTGTGTGTGTGTGTTTTAGTTGTTTCCTAGAGAATTCCACAAGGATAAACGACAGATGAGGAACAGATTTCGACTATAATCAAATTTTGCTTTATATATCAAATCCTTGTCAAAGAATGACGCAAAGGTTACGACTTCTGAAGCCAGACGAGTACAGGACGGGTATTGGCTTCCTGTGTTACCAATACCTACAGAATGAGAACAACTGGCTTGACTGACCCTGAACTAGCAGAGGAGAATGTTGAAAATAGAATGACTGAGGAGGCTTTTGTTGGCCAATCATTTGTTCATGACAAAGTTTTGCAGCGGAGGAGCTCAACGCGAGGCACATGTTTGCACAATTCACCTTCAACTTCTTCATCCAGGAAAGGCGACTCCGAATCACGCAGTGCTACAGACCTCCATGAAAAAGATACAAATGAAGGGAACGTTCTTACAAGGCGCGCCATCCGTGAAGAAAGTTGCCTTCGCTGTAAACGACGCCTCACAAAGCAGCCAAATGACGTCCTGCGTTGTAAAATCGCACAAAGCACTGCGATGATAAACATGCATGGAAGACCTGCTTTTCATTACCCGCAATAAATCGTGGCAAAGCTGCTCAACCCATCGAAGGGTGAGGACTGAGATCATCTCCTGCCACAAATGAGCATTATGAAAACTTCTGGATATGTATAATATATCTTCGAACAAAAAAAAATCTAATACATTAAGGCTAGGCTGGATTTTCTCCGAAAGGGATAAACTTTAGTGACTGGCATTTACTTAGCAAGTTTTATACCTTACAGAGAGTAAGTTTCAGACTCATAGTGAAGGTAAGTCAGTGTGATGGCCGGCTCAGGGACGAGGAGTTTCTGAGGGCTGACAAGGACAGGGCTGTGGGCTGGCAAGGGGTGGCTGGACTGAAAGTTGATAAGGGTGAGTGGACTGACAAAGGGTGGGTGGGCTGTGGACTGAGGGCTGGGAGGATTGGGAGATCTGAGTGCCGTCACAAAACCCAAACTTTTGCTTTGTCCATCGCTTGTGTCGGCGCTGCTCCCTCTACACCCACCGCGGCCCTGCTGACCAATGGCGGCATTCCTTTTAATAATTCTTTTCGCACAGCATTTCCAGTAACTTTTCTTTTTGCTCAGAGGAAGGAGAAAGGGTGTCCAGCAAGGCAATACGTTACATCTCCACTACACAAGCCTATAAACTGACTTCAAGATACATGCCTAATTATGATAACAAGGAAGTCGTTCGTTCAGTGTTATTAGAAATCTAGTGAAATTTTCTCCGTGGCTGAATTGCTCCTCATCCACGAGCGGGTATGATTAGGTTAATTGTCTTCAGCAAAACTTCTTTACAGCAATTTTCTACTGAAACTTCACATAAAAATTTTCTCCTTAAAAGAATATTTGCTAAAACTTATCTTCCTTTTAACATCTTTTGCTGGATATTCTAGCTTTCCAATAAACTGAACTAGTAACACTTATCTGTTTAACAATTTTTCGTGATAAAACTGAAAAATTTTGATATGTTTTTACAGTAAAACCTTATTTATCCAACAACAATCGGACGAGAAAACTCACGCCACTACAGCCACCTCTAGAACCACCAACACAACCACGACTTTCCCTAGAAAATCACCTACATAATACAATAACAAGTTCCATTCACTACAACGATTCGGAATTGCAAAGGCCTCCATTCCAACCACCATCGGTATCCTTAGTTCGACCTTTCGTCCTCCTCCTCCTCCTCCTCCTCCTCCTCCTCCTCCTCCTCCTCCACCGCCACCACCACCCAATATCTCTCAGAGGTAAACAGTATCTGCATAGAGGTCGGTGTGCCAGCCTCTCATTGTCTTTCCACTTCCCAGAGCGCGCATAGCAGAGCCAGAGTACGAGGAACAGAAAGGGAGAGGACGTTTTGACTTGACACTATTTTCTGAAGGCTCTCGTAATATTTGTGTGAGTGTGTGTGTGCGTGTGTGTGTGTGTATGCATGAGAGAGAGAGAGAGAGAGAGAGAGAGAGAGAGAGAGAGAGAGAGAGAGAGAGAGAGAGAGAGAGAGAGAGAGAGAGAGAGAGAGAGAGAGAGAGAGAGAGAGAGAGAGAGAGAGAGAGAGAGAGAGAGAGAGAGAGAGAGAGAGAGAGAGAGAGAGAGAGAGAGAGAGAGAGAGAGAGACTAAAAAATATCAATTACATTAATTCCAGACGAAAACAAAATTAAGTCAAGAAAATAGAAAAAAAATGAAAGAAAAAAGACATTTCTTATCATTTTCTTTAGCAATGTTGACACAATGCTAATCAGAGTAAAATAAACAAAACAAAAAAAAAAAAGGTCAGAAACGTCAGAAAAGTCAGAAACATCACCAGATCATCAAAGAAAACGAGATTAACACCAGGGAAAAAGGGAATGCTAGTTAGCTAATCATATTTTAGTTAGCATAAGTGCAAACTTTGGGTGTTGAGGGCTGAAGAGAGGCTGGGAGGACGACATAACAAGGGAAGGGGTAGCGAGAAAATAGAAGGAAACAAAGAGAGGAGGAATGAAACGACAAGGACGAAGAAGGAATGATAAAAGAGTTTTGCGAAAGAATGAAGAAGGGAGAAAAAAAAAGAAAATAAGGAGGATGAAATGAGTTAAAAAAAAAAATTGGAATCTCGAAAGACAAAGAGAAAGATCATAAGAAACGGGAGAAAGAGGATATGAAAAAGAGAAAATATTAAATGAAAGGAGGGAGAATGTGAATAAGAAAGGGATACGAAAACGAATGGAAAGAAATGGAGAGAGATTAGAAACTGAAGGAACAAAATGATAAAAAGGAGCGGAAGAAATGGAGAATGAAAACCAATAAAATGGAAAAGAAAAAAAAAGAATGGAGAGACAAAATAATAGAAATAGAAAAGGAGACATGAAAAGAAATATAAAAAAAACAATATAGAAAATGAAGTGGAAGAAAATGGCGAAGAAGGGAGAAATGAATTGTATAAAAAGATATGAAAAAAGGATTGGAGGCTGGTGTAGGATTCCTCGCCGCTCCTAGTCCCCACCACAGGCCCGGACTACAGCCCCACAGTCCCACAGCACAGCCAGGGACAGGGATGTATCGGCAGACCGCAAGAGGTGTCAGGGCACGGGCGTAACGAGGACAAATGGGATGGATCTCGCCACCTTTTGAGGAGTTTTTCTCTATATTTTTATCCTTCTCACGAACGCACACGCATGCAGGCACACACGCACACACACACACACACACACACACACACACACACACACACACACACACACACACACACACACACACACACAGCAGTAGTAGTTTATTGATATGTGTTTGCAGAAATGTAGCAAAGAGAAGAAAAAACATACAATAGACAATAGTAAAACATCTTGCTAAATCAAACCATAGATACACGGAATTAATACTAAGAGGGATGGCAAGTCTCCCTTAGTTAACGTATCAGTCAAGACGAAAGGATAGAGAATGAAAAACTAAAAATGTTCTCTAAAACAAAATTACAAACTAAGAAAATAATAAAAACAAAGATAAAGAAGAGAAAACTAGTATTCTGTCTGTCTGAGGCTAATGAAGGAAAGAAAAAAAAAAACCAGTAATTAGGATTTGAAGTACAAGGGCTTGACACCTGTAAGTGAATCAACAGGTACTCACAAGTAGGATAAGAGGAGCTCAACAGGTGAGGCGAGATGGAGATACGAACAGAAGGCACCGCAGGAGAGGCGGAAGAAGACAGGAGGCAAATACATCAATGCTCCGAGACTCTGTAATGGAGAACTAACTTTGTAAATTGCCTTTCTAATTAATGCAGATAATAACTATACATGGAGAAACACTATTTGCAAACCATTACCCAAGAATTCTCCCCACCTCTCTCTCTCTCTCTCCTCTCTCTCTCTCTCTCTCTTGGTAAGCCTCGTCGCGTCACCTCTCTCCTCGTAATGTAGCGCCCCACACCCAGCATTAGGTTTCCGGTATGAGAGGACCATCAGTAGTTACCGAACGTGACTCAGCCCTCCACTAGGTTCTCAAGACTCCGGTTGCTTTCACGTTCCTGAGAGAGAGAGAGAGAGAGAGAGAGAGAGAGAGAGAGAGAGAGAGAGAGAGAGAGATGTTCATTTCTCCACGGGCAGGACCTACACTCACACCACCACCAAGATGCAATTTTCTCCTGAAGAGGCTGAGGTCGGATGTGGAAGAACCTTAATTACCTCGAGCGACTCTCAACTTTGTGCGACGGTCAGGGAGGAAAGGAGGCGCGGGGAGGAGAATAAAAGAGAAGGGAGGAAAGGAGCAAAAGAGAGAGAAAGGATGAAATAAGGGAAAGAGTGAGGGAGGGAGCAAAGGAAGATATTTTAGTGTGTAGAAAGAAAAGAAGAAAGAAGGATGAAAAAATAGGAGAGAGAGAGAGAGAGAGAGAGAGAGAGAGAGAGAGAGAGAGAGAGAGAGAGAGAGAGAGAGAGAGAGAGAGAGAGAGAGAGAGAGAGAGAGAGAGTAAAATGAGTGAGTGATAAAAAGTAAATCATTATCATTATCAATATTATCATTGTCATTATCATCATCAAAAATAGCAACAGCAACACGTAATAATGTCACAACCAAAATTTCTATGATGAACAAAAGAAAGTAAAATCCCTCGGGACATTTTCAGCCGCCTAACTTCTGAGTGGAAACTTGTAAGGACAAAAATGACATATTTCTCTGTGTATCTAATGCCAGAGGGAACGTGGGCGAGGGCGGCGGGACTAAGAGGACGTCGGCTGTATGGGTGAATGAGTATGATGTGGGAGGAAAGTTGAGAATCACCAGAGAAAAGTGTAGGTGTAGTGAGGAATGTTGAGGAAGGATGGGTTAAGTATTGCTTGTGTGGAGTGTAAGTGTTTGATGGTTACTATTTATATACGTGCTGGTTTGGTGTTGGCCAGATGAAGGAAGGGTTGACTTTTGGATATTTTTAGTGCCTTGGTTTTGTCATGGATTTTTTTGTATTAGCTGCATTTTTGTGGCTAAATGTTGGCTGTGTAGAGTGTGTTTGGTGGTTACTATTTATTTAGGTGCTGGTTAGGTAATGTTAGATGAAGGAAGGATAATTTTAGACTGTAGTTCCTTGGTTTTGCTATGAACATTTTTACTGGCTGCATTTTTGTGGCTAAATGTTGGTTGTGTAGAGTGTGTTTGATGGTTACTATTTATCTTAGTGCGTGTTAGGTATTGTTAGATGAAGGAAGGATTCAATGTTGGATAATTTTAGACTCTAGTTCCTTGGTTTTGCTATGAACATTTTCAAAGTTTTTTTTTTTTGTGTGTGTGGGTAAGTGTTGCTGGTGTAGAGTGTGTTTGGTGGTTACTATTTATCTAAGTGCGTGTTAGGTGTTGGTTAAATGAAGGAGGGACTGACTGTTGGATAATTTCAGACTTTAGTTCCTAGGTCTCGTCATGGATCTTTTTTTTTTATTGGTTGGAATTTTGTGGTTAAATATTGTTTGTGTGGACTGTACATGTTTGCTTCTTGGTATTTACTTACGTGCCTGTTGGTCAGATGAAGGAAGGACTGAATGTTGCATAATGTGGTATACGTATATTATGACAAGAATATAAGAAAAGACATAGAAGAAAAGAAGAGAGAAATGAAACAAGATGGAAGAGAAGAAGAGACAAGAAATATGAACGGATGATATCTGCGGATCACAACAAAAATTGAGTATCTTGGTTCCTTGGTTTTATCATGGATTATCAATTGATTGGATTTTCTGTGGGTTGGTGGTTAATGTTAATGTCAGATATTGTAATATAACTTGATGTCCATTATTTTACTTGTTACAATTATTTGAGTACTGATTAAATTCCGCTGATGTATTGATTCATGACATCCTTTTTTTTCATTCGTTATTTATCTTCTTTATATCAGCTGCAAAATTTTTCGTGGAATGTGAGTTAAATGACGGCTGAATACTTGGCGGGACCATAAACACGCTGGTGAAAGGCTGCCTCCATGCGTTCATCATTTATCTACTGCAACTATTCCTTTGAAACTCCAACGCAACATGTGACGTCAATACAGTCGCATATTACACGCAAAGTTATCACCGGCGCTACGCTTACTCTGCGGGAATCAAATCCTGTCCCTATTCCATTCCCATCACCAATAATCCTGGAAATATACGAAACAAGATCTTTTTATATAAAAGCAAAATGAAATATGAAAACTTACACAGCACGATATGATTTCAAAAGTTATCCTTCTGTCTGTCACTTCCGCGTCCTTCTATTTCTTTTCTCTTTTCTCATCGTTCGCTTGTTGTGTCTTATGACTTCATATTGTATGTCATAATAGTTCCTTTCTATTTCATCCTTTTCTGTGTCTTCTTTTCTTTTCTATATATATATATATATATATATATATATATATATATATATATATATATATATATATATATATATATATATATATATATATATATATATATATATATATATATATATATATATATATATATATATATATATATATATATATATATATATATATATATATATATATATATATATATATATATATATATATATGCACACACACGTATATTCAACATGATAATTACTTGAGCATTCTTTTTTCCAATTATTATTATTTTTTTCTTTCATCTTTTGACCATTTTCACACGTACTCTTTATACATATCTCTGTTTTCACGAAAATTCATTGTACATTTTGGATGGCAAGTTCCCATCCCCTCCACCCCTCAAAAAAATACGGTGAAGTGCTGAAATTTAAGTAAAATTTATTCTAAATTTCTAAAACAGCAAATACACTATTCTGTCTATGTTCATACAAAACATAACGATAAAATCCCTTAGACGTGTCACCAGTAAGAGAATTTTCCGTCAGTTCATGGACGTGAGAAAATTCAAGGATCATTAATATCCGAAGAGGCAAAGGAGAAAGAAAATAATGCAGTGAAAGAGAAATACTATTGATAAACAGAGAGAGAGAGAGACGGGTGTAAGAGAGAGAGAGAGATGAGAGAGAGAGAGAGAGAGAGAGAGAGAGAGAGAGAGAGAGAGAGAGAGAGAGAGAGAGAGAGAATGAAAGAGTCACATTAGAGAAGAAATGGAAAAGAATAAAGACAATAAATGAAAAAATATCAACATACCACAAATAAATAAACAGATGAATAAAAAAAAAGTGAACCTCAAACAAAACCAAAAAAAAAAAAAAAAAAAAAAAAAAGAACGTAAGAGAACATTTATAAAAAAAAAAAAAAAAACACACACACAAAAAAAACTAAACTGTTCCAGTAGATAGCAAATGTTTTTTTCTTTTTAATCAGAATTTCCGGCATATTGGTTGTTATAATTGGCTTGGTACTTGTTGCAGCTGCGGCAAAACCTTCGATGATGTTTTGTGGATTAATTCGTGATATTCAAAATGTCAACAAGAACCCACGGAATGATTGAATTTTTCGAGCTATGTATCGAATTCTGATAAAATGACTGGTGATTTTTGTCGAGAGAGAGAGAGAGAGAGAGAGAGAGAGAGAGAGAGAGAGAGAGAGAGAGAGAGAGAGAGAGAGAGAGAGAGAGAGAGAGAGAGAGAGAGAGAGAGAGAGAGAAGATAAGAGAGATAGGAGTAAGTTTTGCGAAATTATTAAAACAGGGAATGCAAATATCAAATGCATCAAAATGATCAAATATAACATTCAGTATTATCTAAACATTACATAAATCACACACACACACACACACACACACACACACACACACACACACACACACACACACACACATTCAGCACTTCAGTCTATTAATCTCCCCTCTCTTTTCTTCCTTCCCCGCGGACCACGTATATAACTAGTAACTTTCCAGCGAGCCAAGATTCACACATTTTACTTCCAGATGCCTCCTTGTTGCCTTGTGTCTTCTCTCACTTGGAGGAGGTACAGAAAAAAAGTGTGAGAAAAGAAAGAAATCCACTGCCATTTGCTTCTCCTTTCGCGTTTCTAATTGTACTTTTTCCCCCTGTGCTGTTTACCGGTTCCTTGTATTTCTCCTTTCCTCCGCCGCGTCAACGAATAATGGAAAAAAAGGAAAAGATGAGATGAATTAATTTAGAGAGAGAGAGAGAGAGAGAGAGAGAGAGAGAGAGAGAGAGAGAGAGAGAGAGAGAGAGAGAGAGAGAGAGAGAGAAGAGAGAGAGAGAGAGAGAGAGAGAGAGAGAGAGAGAGAGAGAGAGAGAGAGAGAGAGAGAGAGAGAGAGAGAGAGAGAGAGGAGAGAGAGAGAGAGGCTAAGAGATAGATCAGAGGAGATAAGAGAGATGTTAATTTAACGAATATATTATGTCATTGCGCCTCAGGGATTGGGGAGAGAGAGAGAGAGAGAGAGAGAGAGAGAGAGAGAGAGAGAGAGAGAGAGAGAGAGAGAGAGAGAGAGAGAGAGAGAGAGAGAGAGAGAGAGAGAGAGAGAGAGAGAGAGAGAGAGAGAGAGGTAAAAGAGGGGGGTCAGAGAGTTACACGCACCTGAGGGACTATAATTAAGGCCAGGTATGCACAGGAAAGCTAAATTGATATGCCAAGTAACTATAACAAGATCAGTACTTTTTGGAGACATGCGCTGCTGTCAGTGTTACTACTAGAGCAATTCTTCTGGTGGCATAAACATCAGTGCTTTGCTGTATTTATTATTGCTGAAGAGAGGAAGGGCGAGAGAAAACGTTTGTCCAATAATAAAGAAAAATAAATGTAAAAAATGGTCGTGGTACGTGTTTATCAATGCTTCTGACGTTACTACACTGTCCAGTCTATTCATTTAAACATCTATCTATATATTCATTTACCTATCTACCTATATATTCATCTAAGTATGTGTGTATGTATGCATATATGTATGTATGCATTTCTATCTATCTATTTGTCTACCTGTCAATTAATTTAACTATTTATCTGTCTATTTCTTTTCTATTCATCAATTTATCCATCTTTCCTTCCATCCCTTCATCCCTGTGCCACGTGAGTCAGGCAGGATACGAGAGCTCTGAGTCAAGGGGAACATATAAAACTTCCTGTCGGTGCTCCATCCTGCTCTTTCTTTCATGTGCTGCCCTTTGATAAGACGCACCACGCCTCATCACCTCCTCGCCCCCTTGCCAAAATACGCCACGTCTTGCTATCCCCCGACTACTACCCTCCCATGCCTCAGTCATATTTCACTAATCACCTGCCTCCTCTTCTATGCCTCATTACTTCCCTGCTAACTCCCTGCCGTCTCCCATTGTTCCCCTCCCACTCTTCCAACGACCAAGGAGGTTCTCATGGGTGTTTTATCGCATTACTGGTGCAGAACTCATAGTCAATAATCACTAGAATCGTAAAAACACCTTAGAAACCCCCAATTACTTCCACTAGAGCCTGTAAAATGTTGCGGGGATAAGGCACATGGGCGCTCGAGAACACGGACAAGGAAGGAGAGGCGAGGTAAGATGAGTAAGGTCACAAGGAACTTTACAAGCGCGAACAAGAAAATTTTGCCATAACGAATAAAAGGGACGTGACATCTCTCTCTCTCTCTCTCTCTCTCTCTCTCTCTCTCTCTCTCTCTCTCTCTCAGGAGCAGGTCGTGATCAGCTCAGACGAAGCAGCTGGACACATATCCTTGTCTCCCTGGCAACGGGCGAGGGAGGGAAGGAGGGAGGGAGAGAGTGAGATGAGCCGATGGATAGGGGAACCAGAGGAGGAAGAATCGAAGAGGAAAGTGGGGGAAAGGCACGTGCAGGGGTGTGTGGCGAGGGTGAGGAGGAAATGTCCCCCCTCCTTCACAATATAAAAGCAAAGGAGAGCAAAGAAATGAAGGGAAAAAAGAGAAGGCATTAAGAGACATCGAGCCAGGGAGGAATAATGAGGCTGAAGGAAGATGGAAATGAGAGAATTGAAATACGGAGAGAGAGAGAGAGAGAGAGAGAGAGAGAGAGAGAGAGAGAGAGAGAGAGAGAGAGAGAGAGAGAGAGAGAGAGAGAGAGACTTAAATGAGAAAAAAATAATGAAAGAAAGATGAAGGTAGAAATATAAAGTGAAAGCAATGAAAATAACAAAACCACAAATAATCTTGAAAGAAAATATTGCTAACTAAAAAAAAAATAACATGAAAAAAAATGAGTCGATGAAAAAACTAACGAAACATGAACAAGTGAAATAAAAAACAAATATTTCAGGAAAACTCATAAAAGAAGCTTCCAAATCAACGAATAAAAGGAAATCGGTAATGGCTGACTTCCCGTTCAAAAAAATCCACAACAGAAGACCACAACGAAATACAAATGGCAGTGATGTGAACTTTAAATGGGTGATGGCGAGGACTGACCACGGGAGGGAAGGACTGGCGGTGTGAAGAAAAGCAAGCTAATAGGTCAATAAAGCTAAAATATCTGCTTCTTTTTCTTGCCTTCTGTCCCTCATTCCTAAACGCTTTGTTGTCTCTTAACGACGCTTTACAAAGGGCACAGATGGTTAGTTAAGCTCTCAAAGGTTGTTTTTAATTAATGATGCATACTCCTTGTTCAACTATTATTAAAAACGCAAAAAAGAAAAAAAAAAGCTCATAAAATCAATTATATTCGTTTCTTGCTGTCAAACTCATAAACATATTTGCTCTCATTAAAGTACCACAAATGATACACTAAGTTCTCCAAGGTTCTTTTCTCACTAAAAGTACCCAGTGCTTGTTCATTCGTCAAAGAAAAACGCGCAGCAACGCTCAATAATATTCCACTTGAGTTTGTTGAAGGTGAGTGAAACGCCGAAATATTTGCGGATATGAAATTTCTCTCTTGACATTGAAAGAGACGTCAAGGTGAAAGACAAGACGTAATAGTAAATTGAGGAGGGGGAAGAGGGGGAGAAGGAGGAAGGGGAGATGAAATGAAGATGATAAGAAATAAAGGTCAATATAAGTGAAAATAGTTACATTCTTATCTAGGTAAAATGTAAATACGTGATAACACTCTTCTATAAATTGTTCATCTCTCTCTCTCTCTCTCTCTCTCTCTCTCTCTCTCTCTCTCTCTCTCTCTCTCTCTCTCTCTCTCTCTCTCTCTCTCTGTGTGTGTGTGTGTGTGTGTGTGTGTGTGTGTGTGTGTGTGTGTGTGTGTGTGTGTGTGTGTGTGTGTGTTATTCACTACGGTCGTCTGCTGGTTACTCAGCCAGCCTTTTCCCTATGGAAAGGGCTCAGAGCTCGTAGTGACCGATCTTCGGGTAGGACTGAGACCACATGTGTGTGTGTGTGTGTGTGTGTGTGTGTGTGTGTGTGTGTGTGTGTGTGTGTGTGTGTGTGTGTGTGTGTGTGTGTGTGCATGTGTATGTATATATATATATATATATATATATATATATATATATATATATATATATATATATATATATATATATATATATATATATATATATATATATATATATATATATATATATATATATATATATATATATATATATATATATATATATATATATATATATATAGAGAGAGAGAGAGAGAGAGAGAGAGAGAGAGAGAGAGAGAGAGAGAGAGAGAGAGAGAAAGGACAAATCGGAGAAAGGTGCAGTAAGAAAGGCAGAAAGGCAGACTGACACACAAACACACGGACACGCCCACAGACACTGACTAGCCGGGTAACTCACGGAAAACAAAGGTTATCTTATCCAACAAGTTTCGATTTTATAAACTATACATTTCTTTTCCACTCACATGAAAGACAGCTAACGTTAGATATGGAAAAACTGGATACTCTCTCTCTCTCTCTCTCTCTCTCTCTCTCTCTCTCTCTCTCTCTCATGACCACATTCAGATCACTCATTTACTTTTCTCCTTCCTCGCCTCCTGTGATGTTTCAAGGAGGGAGGATAATTAACTCATAATGCATGGCAGGAGAAGGGCGTGGAGGAGGAAAGGACTCTCTCAGGAAGAAGGGCGTGGAACAAAAAGGACTCTTACGTATCCTTCTGTTACTCGCATTTGAAGGAAGATTAAACTGGAGCCTGACGTTTTAATGATGACATGCAGTGAGGTGAGTGTTCTGTCTGTCTGTCTGTCTGTCTGTCTGTCTGTCTGTCTGTCTGTCTGTCTGTCTCTCTCTCTCTCTCTCTCTCTCTCTCTCTCGCTCTCTGAAATGTAACATAATGAATAATCCCTAGAATTGTATGAATATTGATGACAAGTACAAATAATGAATGATATTATGCGTTTTTCTGTAAATATTTTCTGGACTTACTATGTGTAGAAAGGTTGATGTGTTAAGTATTGAGTTACCGTGTGTGTGTGTGTGTGTGTGTGTGTGTGTGTGTGTGTGTGTGTGTGTGTGTGTGTGTGTGTGTGTGTGTGTGTGTGTGTGTGTGTGTGCTCATGTCTGTCTTTCTTCACATGTTTCAATCTGTATGCGTCTCTCTCTCTCTCTCTCTCTCTCTCTCTCTCTGTTCACACTTCTGTAACCACACGATAGCAGGAAGGCATCGAGGCCCACCGCGAGATTCAAAGCAACCAGTTCCAGGCCAAATATTCCCTTGAGAGGTTCGGGGAATAGAGTAAGACGCACAACTGAGGCTCAATTGGAGGAACTCGTCGACGGCGCCAAGTGGAGACCGGGGACTGGTGGTGGCAATGGTGGTGGTGGTGGTGGTGGTGGTGGTATCTCTTCCTCGTCCTACGCAGGTGATTTAAAGTCCGTATTTTTTCCTTAAGAGAAAGTAACATTTGATTTTTTCATCTCTTGTTTTCGATACTTTTTATCTTTCTTGTCATAGATATAATAAAGGGGTATTTTTTTTTCTGTTTGACTTATTCTTTTTAGAGATGAGGAGCTGAGAGAGAGAGAGAGAGAGAGAGAGAGAGAGAGAGAGAGAGAGAGAGAGAGAGAGAGAGAGAGAGAGAGAGAGAGAGCATTTTCGTTAGGGGCATAGTGTTGCAAAGGAATATAATATTGTGCACCAGACGGACAGATAAGCGGAGAAATGCATTAAAGTGCTTACAAGGGCTGGCAAGAGTGCTTTCATCAGTATAATCAGGAGGAGGAGGAAAATGAGGAGGAGGAGGAGGAGGAGGAGGAGGAGGAGGAGGAGGAGGAGGAGGAGGAGGAGGAGGAGGAGGAGGAGGAGGAGGAGGAGGAGGAGGAAGAATTAAACAAAAAGTAGCAAGGAATTGGAGGCACAGTGATGGTGAATAAAGAATATCAATCAGAAATTCAGTAGTAATATTTTTTCTGTAATGGTTGTATTGTCTGGCATAAAGGTGTACATTCCTCGCTCTTTCTCTGGAACCTAAATCTTTCATACCTTGGTTCAACACAGCCTCTTCTCGTGCTATACATGAAAGAGAAGTGGCCCACAAAATGTAGTTGGGCCTTTCATCACCTGAATCGCACGAAATCATGTGAAATCTGTTCTCCAACTTGCCAAAAAACTCCGTTGGTGAGTGAATGAATGTGTGTGTGTGTGTGTAATTCACCTCGGTCGCCTACTGGTCACTCAGCCAGTCTTCCCCATTACGGAGCGAGCTCAGAGCTCATATACCGATCTTCGGGTAGGACTGAGACCACAACACACTCCACACACCGGGAAAGCGAGGCCACAACCCTTCGAGTTACATCCCGTACCTATTTACTGCTAGGTGAACAGGGGCTACACATTAAGAGGCTTGCCCATTTGCCTCGCCGCCTACGGGACTCGAACCCGGACCCTCTCGATTGTGAGTCGAGCGTGTGTGTGTGTGTGTAATTCACCTCCTCGGTTGCCTGCTAATCACCCAGCCATTGTTCCCCATTCCGGAGCGAGCATAGAACTCATAGACCGATCTTCGGGTAGAACCTTATCACACTCCACACACCGAGAAAACGAGACCACAACCCCTCGAGTTACATCCCGTACTAATTTACTGCTAGGTGAACAGGGGACACACATTAAGAGACTTGCACATTTGCCTTTGTCTCGCTGCATCCCAGGACTCGATCCCGGACCCTCTCGGATGTGAGCCGCGCGTGCTAACTAAGCGGTGTGTTTGTGTGTGTGTGTGTGTGTGTGTGTGTGTGTGTGTGTGTGTGTGTGTGTGTGTGTGCGAACATTTATAATTTTCAAATCCTTTAATGTTCAGCTGTCGGGAAAGAGTAGATGAAAATGGTCCTCAACGCAACACACACACAGTCCTCAGCATTATTGTCACGAGCCGCTCCCTCGCGTTAGGGCGAAGTGACTTAATGTGAGGATTAGTAAGCGTTTGGAATTCATACTTGGCAAAGGTGCGCCATCGAGTGTGTAATGCAATAACGAAGCAATAAGGAAGAAAAATTCACCAACGTATTAATTAGTAGTCAAATAACTTCCATTTTTTGTCGAATATTTGCCTTAATTGCCTCGTTAAAACAACCAGCAAAAGTAATAACGAGAAAAAAAGCTAAACAAACGTGCATGACTTCTCGAAAAGGTGGTTTTTATATTTAGTTTACTTTAGCAAAAATAACTTAGATTTCTCACGTTGAATAAAGAAAAATCAAGGAAAAGCAAAACACGACGTCTTACGCCCGTTAGTTCCTAGGGCGTGGGGAAGGGAGGGGACGTGGGGCTGAAGGGTGTGGGTCAAATGGTGGCTTGTGTCGAAATCTGCGATAGAAAGTTTACGTCCTGTCCTACCTGTCATCAATGTGAGAGAGAGAGAGAGAGAGAGAGAGAGAGAGAGAGAGAGAGAGAGAGAGAGAGAGAGAGAGAGAGAGAGAGAGAGAGAGAGAGAGAGAGAGAGAGAGAGAGAGAGAGAGAGAGAGAGAGAGAGAGAGAGAGAGAGAGAGAGAGACGTATTTAGTAATAACTATTTTACCCATTTGAGGGAAGACCTGTGCAGTGTTGAAGCGAGTGAGAAGAGGAAGGGTGTCTGAAGGGTGCGTGGAGGGTGAGTGCATGGCCTGAGGTGAGGTGTGGCTGTGATCCTTAGTTGCTGGCAGGCATTAGGGTGTGGCTGATGGTGTGATTTGGTGAAGGGGTGTGAGGCGTGACAGGTGTGTTGGGTGTGCCGTGAGCGCTCATGTGATGGTGTGGTGTCAGAGGGTGCACTGAGACCCTGAGGTGGCAAAGAGGTGTGGCAGGGTGGTGTCGGGGCAGCAGGGGCGGCAGGAGGTGGTGTGGGTGGGGCTGCCAGTGGTAAGCATCGCGCGGACGGCAGCCACACTCTCCCTACCACCCAGACTCAGGCTCGCGGCTCCAGAACGGCCAGCAGCCAGTCAGCAGCGCGTCCCAGCCACCCTGTCAGCGCTCCTCCCGCTCACTCACTCTCACTCACGCTCTCCCTCTCTCACACACAGCCGCCGGCATTGCATCCAGGGCTCCCTTAGAGCAGGTGGAGGGGCGGCAGGCGCGGCTCCGGTTATTATCGAAGTGTGAGACACGTCAGGTGGGAGAGGAGTGTGTCGTGCGCCGAGCTGTGCGCGGGGCGGCCAGCTCCAGTCCTGCTACCACCACACCACCACCTCCTCCACCACCACCACCACAGCTGCTGCTGCTCCTCCCTCCCTCCACACAAGTCCATCTGTGTACATTCAGTGTTAACCACGCAACCCATTTTTTGAAAGAGAAAAGAGATATTACTCTTAGAACTTTTTTTACAAAGAGCTGAAGAACTTTTACTCAGATTAGACCATAAAAGACATAGTGTAGCGAGACACCATTAAAAAAAAAAACTTATGTATTTTTGTAGTTAGTGCTAAAGCAAAACTTAGTGTTTCTACTGAACCCAGCATGGTGCGATGACCTTTTAAAATTTAGCAAGACCTAGTGCATCCCTCTGCTCTTAGCTTAGTGCGTGCTGGCCCGCGCCCTGCACACGCCTCCCACAGCCGCGGGCTCCGCCCAACTTCTTCGCCAGCCCGCCTACCGCACCACCTGCCAGCATATCCGGCAAAATGAAGACATCATCTTTCTCTCTGCGGGTCATGAGAAGGGTAAGACATCAGCACTACTTGTTATTTATGCTTTCACCTCTTTTCCTTCTCCCTCAAGGGTACAAGATGAAAGTCTTTGACGCAAAGTTTGGTTCTGTCTCTCTGCTCACACGCTGCCAGGGCGGCCACCTTTCCGGTCATCGCTTCCTGTCGTTTGCTGTGGCTTGTGTATCATTCTGGCGCTTTCGATCCCGCTTCATCATTTTCCTTGCTGTCCCGCGCCGCGAGTCTAGGCGGTTACTACCTGTTGATGCCCGGCTGTGCCTCCTCCTCCTCCTCCTCCTCCTCCTCCTCCTCCTCCTCCTCCTCCTCCTCCTCCTCCTCCTCCTCCTCCTCCTCCTCCTCCTCCTCCTCCTCCTTCCCTCTCACGCAGGCGTACGCATCCCCTCCCTCTCCTCCCACCCACCGCTCATGGTGCTACTACTTCCTCTTCCTCGTCTTGCACGCCTTTTTTCTCCCTCAACCCTTCCTGGTGGTTCTGCTCCTGACGGAGTGAGTGCCTCCCCCACAGGACCACGCCCGCCTGTGAGCTCGTCCCGCTGCTCGCAATGATGGACTGCAAAATACCTTCCATGCTCGTGTCCTTTGAGTTATGGTTCTCGCATGACTTACATTTTGAGTCTTAGTGGCGTAGTGAAAAATAGGAAATGATGTAATTTGTGTTTTAGTAATATGCTGGTTTGTTGGAAGAAAAATTATCCTAACACAATAAGGCACATCTTTCGTGAACTTTTTGCCATATAAAGGTTTGAAGAAGGCAAACTTTATGCACTGAACCATCTGATAGAGGGGTCTTTCTTAGAGTTAAGTGAATAAATAGAACCATGAAGTATCGACGTTATGTTTCCTTGCTTATATAATAAAGTAAAAACATCTACATCAGGAATTTTATTATTGCTTTTTTTTAAATGACATATGAAACGAAAGATAATGAAGTTTAAGAGAAAAATAATTAAATTGATGATTTATTGGGAGCTTTGGGCATTGTCATAATTACAAGGCGGTGAAATACGACCCATATGCTACTGAAATGTCTCACGAACTATGATAAATGTCTGAAGTCCACAGCATTACCACACACACACACACACACACACACACACACACACACACACACACACACACACACACACACACACACACACACACACACACACACACACAAAACTAGACTTTCTTAACACAATCGCATACGGTGAAGCTTGAAAAATCACACACGTTTTAAGAATGACCTTGGCAGCTGCTTACATTTTCTCCACACCAGACGCTTCTGAAACCCTCTCATCCTTCAGGCTTCCCATGCCGCCTCGCGTCCCCAGCGCCTAAACAAATTGGCCATGAAGGGAGAGAAAAAAGGAACGTGTGTGTGTGTGTGTGTGGTAAGAGAAGGTACAGAGTATATATATGAAAGTAATGGGAAAGAATTTATAGCATAGAAATAGGGAGGAAGAAGGGAGGTTAATCAAGGACAGAAAAAGGACACGGAGTATAAATGTCACAGCAGTCACATTTCAAAACTAATATATATTTGTTCCCTAAAGAAAATTCCATCACATAACGATAAACGCTGCTAATCTGACATTTTTCAGATACCTTAACCTAACTAACAGAGCCTGCCACATGTAGGTCTAATGACTTGTTGCAGATTGTCTTATTTCTGTGTTACGTATCTTGATTTCGACCTAAAAATATGCCTGTCATCTTTACACAAACTCGAACGAAAAATAAATAAAATAGACTATTAAAACACACAAGTGATAAGTTTTAATGATTCCAAAAACAACATAACCAACAATTTCAATCTCATACTGTAAATTATCCCAAACATTTCAACACTAATACCAAAATAATCCTTCCTCATTAACACCACAGGATCTAAAAACACTCCAGCTTCTCAATAGCGAGGCCGAGACGTGACACATTATCCCGGATCCAATAAAATGTTCAGATATTTCAAGAGACATCAGCTGTAAGACTAACACTGATGACACGCCCCGGGCAACTAAAAAGGGCTCGATATTTTATACTGTGGAGGAGGGGAAGGAGGAAAAAAGTTTACGATGATTAACAAAAACAAGGAGTAGAAGGAGGAGACGGAGGAAGAGGAAGAAAAGAGGAGGAGGTTAGCAGAGGAAGAAAAGAACTCCATTGTTTCAGATTCCTTCACGAATATCTTCATTCACACACAACACACACACACACACACACACACACACACACACACACACACACACACACACACACACACACACACACACACCACTGGGTACACAAGAGAGAAGAGAAGAGCCGAAGAATAAAAACAAAAACACATAACACCCAAAAATCTGTACAAGGTTAAAGAAAATCCCTCTCTCCATTTCCCTCTCCCTTGAACCTACAGTAAGCGCCAAGACTAACAAATCATGCACAAAAAACACAGACTGCTTTTCTTTCCACTGCTTCCAAAGAGCGCCACTGCCTGACTTCCGCCGCCTCGTTGGATAAGCCTCGGGGGCAGCCTTGGCGCGGTTCACAAAGGCCAGCTGCAAATTTATGACCGTGAGCAAACAGTGGCCCGTGCGATCACTGGACACTAGAGGCGGGCGAGCAAGGGAGATAGGGGAGCTAAGGTAGACACAGGGACAGAAAGAGAAAAAGAAAGACAGACCAGCAGAGAAGAATGGAGAGTGGAAATGGGATAGGGTTATGGGAGGGAAAGAAGCGAGGAGGAGGAAGGAAAGGACTATCGCCACCACACCACTACCACCACCACTACCATCCCTACCATCTCCACTATCACTATATTCATTCTCCGTCGCATCTCCTTCGATTGAGACGTCGCGAGGAAACAATAACACAGCGCCTTGAGGTCGTGTGTTCTCATTTCTTGGCGGCTCAGTCCTGATGCGAGGATACAGAGGGGATTATGAGGCGTTTAGGGAGATGTAGTGGTGTGTGTGTGTGTGTGTGTGTGTGTGTGTGTGTGTGTGTGTGTGTGTGTGTGTGTGTGTGTGTGTGTGTGTGTGTGTGTGTGTGTGTGTGTGGACAATTACATGCACAAATGGCGTTTTTAGAAGAATACAACTTGCTTGGACAATTACATGCACAAATGGGGTTTTTAGAAGAATACTAACTAACTAGCTAACTAACCAAGTGATTAAACAACTAACTAAATAACTGAGTGATTCTCTAAATCAGTAACAAATCACCCAAGTGAATAAACAAGAGAGCATCACTAACAGTCATTAAAAAACTTTCAGTCAACTGCAGACCGAACATACCTTCTCACACCAAACAAAAGATGAACTCAGGACAGTCACGGCACCTTATTTTAGGGAACGAAAAGGATAACGTGAGGTGAGGCGAAAAATGGAAGGGAGAGTCGGAGCACGGGAGTGAGGATGGAAGAGACTGGAACAGGTGGAAGGAACGAAAAGCAGGTGAAGCGTAGTTGAATGAGGGAAGAGCGGAAGCTGGAAGAAGAGCAAAAAAAAACACAGAGAGGAAAGTGAAAGGTTAGGATGGGATGGAGGTTGGGAGCGTGATGCACTGGGGAGGAGGGAGAGGAGAGGAGAGGAGAGGAAGAAGAAAAAATGAGGGATGAAGAAAGATGTGGGTGGAGGAAAGTGGTGTGGGATGGGGTGAGGCAGGTGCGAGAGGAGTTGGGAAAGGAAAAATGAAAGTGTGAATAGGAAGAGAAAAAAACTGAGAAAAAGTTATTTGTAATGAAAAAAAGTACGTGTGGAGGAAATAAGAATAAAAAATACTGGATATAAAAGAAAGAATGAAAATAAGACAAGAAAAAGGACAATTTCCAGTGGCCTGAAAAATTATTCTACCTCTCATGGATTTCCTTTTTCTTTAACCAGTAATCATGCAGAAACCTTGTTAAACTATGGGTGGCATCATAAAGGCATTCCTGCAAGCCACAATCACCACCAGAGCAGAGGCTGTCGATATGGGATGCCGAGACGCCTGAGAATACGGTCCCAGTTTGCAGCTACGTCAGCACGCATTCTGGCATTCCCTGTCGTGTTAGTCCCATTCAGTATTTCAGTGTTCAGGTGCTGATGAGAACGTGCCAAGGGTTCCAGTGCCAAGGACCTTAGAGCCAAGAATTTCAGGAAGTGAAGGTAAATTTCTCGTCTTTAATTCCACCTGCGTAGTACTTTCACCATTTTTTTTCCTTGTGATTATCCAGGTTAGGTTAGATTCCAGTAATTTGTCTGGAGGTTCCAAGGATTCCATTGCCAAAGATCCTTAGAGACAAGAATTTCACGATCAAGGTGTAGCGAATAAAGGTAAATTTTCCCCCTTTAATTCCTCCCATACAGTATTCTCCATCGATTTTTCCCTTATGATAATACGGGTTAGCTTAGATTTCAAGAATTTGTCATGAGGAGAATTACTTGAGATGAAGTTTTCATGGAGCAATTTTCGTGGATGAAATTTACATACAAACTCTGAAGGCAAAGGTTTGAGAATCCCAGGGGTCCGAGGCTCCAGGGGCAAGGATTCCACGATTCCAGGATCCCAGGTTCCAGAGTGAGGAGTTCCAGGGATAAGAATAAGGGTTTAGGATTCTAGGGACAAGGATTCTATTGTTCCAGGATTCCAGCTTCCAGAGTAAAGAGTTCCAGGGAGAAAGAATAAGGGTTTAGGATTCCAGGGGCAAGGATTCCACTGTTCCTTTATTCCAGGTTCCAGAATGAACGGTTCCAGGGAGAAAGGATAAGGGTTTAAGATTCTAGGGCCAACGATTCCACTGTCTCAGGATTCCTTGTTCCAGAGTGAAGTTTTCTAAGAAAGAATAAGGGTTTATGGTTCCAGGGGCAAGGAATGCACGGTTCCAAGACTCAAGGTGGGAGGAGTTCCACGAGAAAGAATAAGGGTTTAGTATTTCAGAATTAAGGGACCCATGTTATAGGTCCAAGGGGTACACAGTCAGGGATCAGTTTAAGGCAAAGATTCCAGGGTCAAAAGTCTTTCATAGGTTCTAGGATCAAGATTTCAGGGTAAGATTTGGGGTTAAGGGCCAAAAAGTTAATATTCCAGAGTCAAGAGTTTCAGGGTCAAGGATTTCAGAGTTAAGGATTACAGAGGCGTAACGAAGCAACGGTGACGGTGGCGGTGACGGAGGCAGTGACGATGGTGACAGGGGCGGTCAAGGGCTCTTCATTTATCGCTACAGAAACATCGGCATTAATTAGATCCAAGTGGGAAAAAAAATTAACGGTGGTGGAAAATATTTTGGTTTTCGATAAATCATTGCAATTTATTCCCCGGCGACAGACTTCCGTGATGCGAGGGCTGATGACGAAGGGAAATGAGTGAGGGAATAACGAGGAATGTGCGGGAAATAAAAGTGAAGTGCAGATGCATGACATGAATTTGATTATCACCAATATATCGTTTCCGTCACCAGTATTAAAACGTTCACCATCACCACCACCGCCAACACCAACACTAACAAGAACAACAACAAGAGTAACGAAAGCGAAATGTGAAAAAAGAGGTCATAGTAAAAATATCTTCACTATTACGTTGGTAGTGGTGGTGGTGGTGGTGGTGGTGGTGGTGGTGGTGGTGGTGGTGATGATGATGATGATGATAGTGGGGATGATGATGATGGTGGTGATAATGATGATTGTTTTTTACTATCAAGCAGCTTTAAAATGAAACAGATCAAAGAGGAAATGAGATAACAACATGTGATGCTAGGTAGATAAGGGGCATTGCTTAAACACACACACACACACACACACACACACACACACACACACACACACACACACACACACACACACACACACACACACACACACACACACACACACACACACACACACACACACACACACACACACACACACACACACACACACACACACACACACACAGTATTAGTATCTTAACGTTTCCATCACTTTTTTAATATGACTATGCAATTTGTGTGTGTGTGTGTGTGTGTGTGTGTGTGTGTGTGTGTGTGTGTGTGTGTGTGTGTGTGTGTGTGTGTGTGTGTGTGTGTGTGTGTGTGTGTTAGTCTTTTATAACCGCGTGAGTGGTGTCCCACGTGATTACATTAAATTCAACGCTAATTTCAATCATAAGTATCACTACACTTTCAATGAGAAAACTGTCAAAAATATATAAATCAGACAAATTTTATAAAATACTTTCAATTTCGCATATACGTTTTTCATTAATCTATGTGCATATTGATGCATTACATTTTCATGTAAACTTATACGTCATTCATTTAGTTAGTCACAAAGTAAATCCATGAATGAATTAACGAGCAAATAAGTAAACATAACAAAATACAATATGTGTATTTATTTACTCATTAACATACGTGAATAAACCTTACATAAACAAACAAACAAACAAACAAATAAAACACACACACACACACACACACACACACACACACACACACACACACACACACACACACACACACACACACACACACACACACACACACACACACACACACACACACACACACACACACACCTAGCATTAAATAGGTACGGGATGTAACTCGGGGGGTTGTGGCCCCGCCGTCTCGGTATGTGCTGAGATGTGTGTGGTGGTCTCAGTCCTAAACGAAGATCGGTCACTATGAGCTCTGAGCTCGTTCCGTAATGGGGAAGACTGGCTGGGTGACTAGCAGGCAACCGTTGAAAAAAAAAAAAAAAAAACACACACGTAGTGTAGTGGTTAGCACGCTCGACTCACAATCGAGAGGCCCGGGTTTGAGTCCCGGTAAACGGCGAGGCAAATGGGCAAGCCTCTAAATGTGTGAACCCTGTTCACCTAGCAGTAAATAGGTACGGGATGTAACTCGACGGGTTGTGGCCTCGCTTTCCCGGTGTGTAGAGTGTGTTGTGGTCTCAGTCCTACACGAAGATCGGTCTATGAGCTCTGAGCTCGCTCCGTAATGGGGAAGACTGGCTGGGTGACCCGCAGGCGGCCGAGGTGAATTACACACACACACACACACACACACACACACACACATGTGTGTGTGTGTGTGTGTGTGTGTGTGTGTGTGTGTGTGTGTGTGTGTGTGTGTGTGTGTGTGTGTGTGTGTGTGTGTGTGTGTGTGTGTGTGTTGATGGAATCCTCAGTTGTATATATATATATATATATATATATATATATATATATATATATATATATATATATATATATATATATATATATATATATATATATATATATATATATATATATATATATATATATATATATATATATATATATATATAATACAACGAAATGAAAATTGAAAACAAAATAAAAAAATGCAACACATTGCCTTGATTAATATATCGCCTTTTCTTTGAATATTCGAGGTGATTAAAGAAACATATAAAATTTTGTCAATAATCTGATAGATTTTAGCTATTTTTCTGCTCAATTCTTGTCCTTAGTTATGAATAAAGAAAATCAAAGAAGAAATGAAGAAGACAATACATGAAAGGATCTTGTTTTCCTGGCCTCCACTATAGTATCATCTTCGTCCCGCAAGAGGCGCCGTGATAGTCTCTGTGAGGATTAGAGGAAGGTAATATCAGCACGAGGAAAAATTTAGGCAAGGAGGAAACTAATTAATTCGGGGAATGAGAGAAAATAGGAAACTGGTATAGGGAGGGAGCTGGTGAGGGGAAGAAAGAGCTACTGGGGACGCAGCTCTGTGGAAGAGAAGGCTGAGGGAAATGGAGCACTTGTGGTGAAGGTAAATGCAGAATAGGTTAACGAGGGATTGCACTGAGGGAAAGCGACTACCGGTAAGTGAAGGTGATAGTAAGATGATGTTATAGAAGAGAGGGAAGCAGGTGGGGGAAAGCTGACGATGCAGGACTGAGGGGAGGACTATACTGAGCTGGAAAGAGGGGAGGAGGAATGAACGGTGTATTTGTGCAACTGGAAGGAACGGAAAGAGATGAGAAGGGAAGGGAGGGAAGAGAAGGGAAGGATAGGGAAGAGAAGAGAAGAGAAGGATAGAGAAGAGAAGAGAAGGGAAGGGTAGAGAAGATAAAGGAAGGGAAGGAAAGGGAAGGGAAGGGAAGGGAAGGGAAGGAAGGAAGGGATGGGAAGGGAAGGGAAGGGAAGGAAAGGGAAGAGAAAAGAAGGGAAGGGAAAGGAAGAGAATGGAATAGAAGGAAAGGAAAGGAAAGGGAAGGGATGGGAAGGGAAGGGAAGGGAAGGGAAGGGAAGGGAAGGGAAGGGAAAGGAAGGGAAAGGAAAGGAATAAAAGAGAAGAGAAGAGAAGAGAAGGGAAGGGAAGGGAAGGGAAGGGAAGGGAAGGGAAGATGAAAGGAAAGAGATGAGAAGGGAAAGGAAGAGAAGAGAAGAGAAGGGAAGGGAAGGCCAGTGCATGATGGTAACGTAAATCAAGAGAGAAGGTGGAGTGAGGGGAGAAGTGAGGTGTGTGTACTTACTTGTAACAATGAGGGAATTAAAGGCTTTTGGCTTTATCTATGAAATTAATGTAATGTTATAAGTTTACATATGTACTTTGACCAGAATCCCACTTAGCATTGCATCTACATCCACCCTATCCCACTCTGCTACACCTCCACCCCGCACACTCCCTCTCCCAGCCCCTCCACGCCCCACGCCGCCCCCTCGTCACGCTGCTTTACTCCCTCGCACAGCCCCGCCCCATTTCAAGCTGCCTCACTCACTACCCCGCCCCGCCCCACCTCGCCTCCCTCACTTTTCTTCACCACTCCTCACTTCCTCTTCCTTCTCGCCAACATAACTCTCTCACAGCGTCGTTCAGTCCTCCCCAGTGGCTCACTCATCACTTGTTACCGGGATTTGGGAGCTACTGGCGTTGAGGTCTACTGATTGCCTGCTTTACGCCTCAGAGTAACAGACAAATCATTAGTCTCAGTACGAAATGACTTTCATCGTATGACTGTTTTTGCAATCTTACCGTGCTTCGTCTTGTTTACTACCTCATCTTCTCCCGAGCCCCTTCGCCACGTACCAAAGAAACACGTCTCCACCTTCTGAACCTTCCCTCCACCATATCCCTCCCTGTAGTCCTTCCCCGCCTCTCCCGCCTCGCTCTGACCAGGCTCTTGATGTATACCCTCGCACACACTCGCACAAATTGTTATGTAGATTATATGCATAAAAACACTACTTCCGGTGTATTTTCCTGGCGTCCTTGTGTTTAACGCGGTGGAAGTTCCAATTACTTCAGGAAGAGAACGCACTCACGCACACACATTCACACTCACATTCACTAAATGAACAGCTGCAATAAGGTCCTGAAAATGCGAGAATTTGCATGGAGTATTTATATGTACGCACGCGCGCGCGCACACACACACACACACACACACACACACACACACACACACACACACACACACACACACACACACACACACACATTTTAAAGAAAAAATTGGATAAGCGTAGATATGGAGACGGGGCCACACGACCACAAAGCCCAGGCCCTGTAAAACTACAACTAGGTAAATACAACTAGGTAAATACACACCGCGTAGTGTAGTGGTTAGCACGCTCGACTCACAATCGAGAGGGCCCGGGTTCGTATCCCGGGAAGCGGCGAGACAAATGGGCAAGCTTCTTAAAGTGTAGCCCCTGTTCACCTTGCAGTAAATAGGTACGGGGTGTAACTCGAGGGGTTGTGGCCTCGCTTTCCCGGTGTGTGGTTTGTGTGTTGTGGTCTCGCTCTGTAATGGGGAAGACTGGCTGGGTGACCAGCAGATGACCGTGGTGAATTACACACACACACACACACACACACACACACACACACACACACACACACACACACACACACACACGTAGACGGCTTACCATACAAATACTGATTTTTGCAATAAAAATATGAACACAAACATAAGAGACAACACACTTACCGTAACACTGGGACGTCTGTGATGTTCACTCGTTCTTTTGTACTGAGTGTGAGCAGCATTACTGCGAAGCCTTAGTCACACCTGAAAAAAATTGATAAATAGATTAATAAAGTAAATAAAAAGAATGAGTGAAAGAAAGAAAGAAAGGATGTGAAAACATAATTGGCTGTTCTTAAAAGCAGTCACGACACTTGCTTATCATCTCCCCTGCATGTTAAATTAGTCATAAAAAGCCATGCCAACATAAAATTGACCCGGACAACTTGGTATCATCAGCAAGGAGGAACAGAAATACTTTATTCAGTGAGGGTCAAAAGTCTACAGCCGCTGCACCCACCATAACCTGCCTGCTGGTGGTGGTGGTAGTGGTGGTGGTAGTAATGGTGGTGGTGGTGGTGGTGGTGGTGATGGTGGTGGAGGTCTCGTTCGTCACCGCTCACTGCACCTTTGACGACACACAAGTTTGATGGCTACATGTAATTAATGGGACTGTTTAGAGTCAATATATACTTTTTATCATCCCTCCTCGTAATTTACATAATGATGCTGTTGACTGACATGGCTCTCTCTCTCTCTCTCTCTCTCTCTCTTGTACGTAATTTTCCCTGCGTCGTATTACGTAACTCTTATTTATTTTAAGGGTAATATTTTTTCCTCCTACTCTTCATATATTTTTGCCTCGTCCTGCGCATCTTGAAATTTTCTCCCTTACTCCCTATGAATATGCAAATGTCCTACTTCCTTTTTAATACATAAAATTTTTGTTGGGCCATATTTTATTCTGTCGAAAAATAACGTATGTGTATTGACTTTTATGTATATGGAAACTATTTTTTACGTGTTCTTGTTCCTTTCCTAATTTTCTTAATTTTTTCTCTTTTTTCTTCTTTGTTCTTTCTCCTCCCACTTCTTCCCCTCCTCTTCTTCTTCCTCCTTCCACTACTACTACTACTACTACTACTACTACTACTACTACTACTACTACCACTACTACTTTTACTACTTCTACTACTACTACAACAACAACAACAACAACTACTACTACTACTACTATTACTACTATTCTTTAGGTGGTACAGTGGAACCATGCATGCTTTGGGGTCCGAGGGGTCTCCAAGCGCACGGGTTCGAATCCTGTCCACGGTCCGAGTGTAGGTTGGGCTTCCTCACTCAGGGCAACGGCTTCCTAGCGGGTGGGCTTTGAGATAGGAGGTACCCTAAAAATTATCCCCTTTAACCCATAAATTCCCGTGAAAAGCCCACATGGTATAAAAATCATCCTGCACACAAAAAAGTTAATAACACGAATTACAGAAACGAATAAAAAACAAATGAAAGTAGCAAGCAGATAAAGTAGAAGAGAAAAAGACACAACACTCAGAACAAATGCAGTAAAAAAGCGACACACACACACACACACACACACACACACACACACACAAGCGGAAAGTCCCATAAATTTATATCAATTAGGCCACGATGCAACAGGTAACTGACATAATTGGAGGCGGTCAATACTCACCTGTTTGATCAGTTCCTCTAGTTCACCTGTGCCTGGTATTCCCTCTCTTTCTCTCTCTCCCTCCCTCCCTCCCTCCCTCCCCTTCAAGGTTAAGAGGCGTTCTATTAAGTCCCCTAATTAATTTGTTGTTCGTTAATTAAGAAGTCTCCTGTTCTCTTCCACTTGGAAAACCTTTATTCCTCAAACTACCTTCTCATTAGGATGTACCTGTAGTTGTAGTTAATTAATGCACTTATATAACAAGAGGAGGAGGAGGAGAAGGAGGAGGAGGAGGAGGAAGAGGAGGAGGAGGAAGAGGACGAGGAGGAGGAGGAGAAAGACTAACTTGAATATCTTAAAAAAAACCTTGATGAAAAGCTTCAGAGGCAAAATCTTGAGAGAGAGAGAGAGAGAGAGAGAGAGAGAGAGAGAGAGAGAGAGAGAGAGAGAGAGAGAGAGAGAGAGAGAGAGAGAGAGAGAGAGAGAGAGAGAGAGAGAGAGAGAGAGAGTGACGGATAAAAGGGAAAAGTCAAGGACGAGGCTGGAAAGAGGACGAGCTTCTTGGCTACTTCCTAAAGAAATTACCTGTCAGGGCGTGAGTGTGAGCCTTCGTCACCTGGCTGCTGGGAGGTCCTTGTCGTCAGTCTGCCTGTCTGTCTATCTGTCTGTCTACCTATGCCTGTTTACCTGTGTCTGTTTACCTGTGTCTGTCAATCTGTGTTTGTTTACCTGTGTCTGTCTACCTGTGTTTGTTTACTGGTGTCTGTCTACCTGTGTCTGTTTACCTGTGTCTGTCTACCTGTGTCTGTCAATCTGTTTGTCTACCTGTGTTTGTTTACTTGTGTCTGTCTACCTGTGTCTGTCTACCTGTGTCTGTCAATCTGTGTTTGTCTACCTGTGTCTGTCAATCTGTTTGTCTACCTGTGTTTGTTTACGTGTGTCTGTCTACCTGTGTCTGTCAATCTGTTTGTCTACTTGTGTTTGTTTACTTGTGTCTGTCTACCTGTGTCTGTCAATCTGTGTTTGTTTACCTGTGTCTGTCTACCTGTGTTTGTTTGCTTGTGTCTGTCTACCTGTGTCTGTTTACCTGTGTCTGTCAATCTGTGTCTGTTTAACTGTGTCTGTCTACCTGTGTTTGTTTGCTTGTGTCTGTCTACCTGTGTCTGTTTACCTGTGTCTGTCTACCTGTGTCTGTCTACCTGTGTCTGTCAATCTGTTTGTCTACCTGTGTTTGTTTACTTGTGTCTGTCTACCTGTGTCTGTCAATCTGTGTTTGTCTACCTGTGTCTGTCAATCTGTTTGTCTACCTGTGTTTGTTTACCTGTGTCTGTCTACCTGTGTCTGTCAATCTGTTTGTCTACCTGTGTTTGTTTACTTGTGTCTGTCTACCTGTGTCTGTCAATCTGTGTTTGTCTACCTGTGTCTGTCTACCTGTGTCTACATGTGTCTGTCCATCTGTGTTTGTCTTCCTGTATCTGTTCATATGTGTCTTTCTACCTGTCTCTGTCTATGTCTGTCTACCAGTGTCTGTTTACTTGTGTCTGTCCGTCTCCCTATCTTTGTCCGTCAAGCTGTTATTATCTGTCTCTATTTACCTGTTTGTGTCTGTCTATCTTTCAGTCTACCTATCTCTAACATTCCATCTATCTATCTACACTATCTGTCTATTTATCTAACTCTTAATGTTCATCTTTACATATGTACTTACGTGTCTGTCTGTGCATCAGTTTATCTGCCTGTCTGGCGTCCATTTGTCTTTGTAAATGTCTTTGTCAGTCTGCCTATTTCTGTTTTTACTACTACCACTACTACTTCCACTACTGCTACCGTTACTACTACCATCACTGCTACTATTACTACTATTTCTGCTATAACTACTTTTACTGCCATTACACACACACACACACACACACACACACACACACACACACACACACACACACACACACACACACTGGCTGGGTGACCAGCAGACGACCGAGGTGAATTACACACACCACGTAGTGTAGTGGTTAGCACGTTCGACTCACAATCGAGAGGGCCGGTAAGCGGCGAGGCAAATGGGCAAGCCTCTTAATGTGCGGCCCTGTTCACCTAGCAGTAAATAGGTACGGGATGTAACTCGAGGGGTTGTGGCTTCGCTTTCCCGGTGTGTGTTGTGTGTTGATGTGGTCTCAGTCCTACCGGAAGATCGGTCTATGAGCTCTGAGCTCGCTCCGTAATGGGGAAGGCTGGCTGGGTGACCAGGAGGCGACCGAAGTGAATTACACACACACACACACACACACACACACACACACACACACACACACACACACACACAAGGAAGGAAGAAAAGGAGGAGGAGGAGGAGGAGGAGGAGGAGGAGGAGGAGGAGGAGGAGGAGGAGGAGGAATGGATTGGAAGAGCAACGCGAAAGAAACTTAGGATTAGAGTAACTCCGGGAGCAGCAACAGGTTAGGACTCACTCACTCTCTCTCTCTCTCTCTCTCTCTCTCTCTCTCTCTCTCTCTCTCTCTCTCTCTCTGTCTAAGGGAATAAGCAGAATAGAAGGTTGAAAAAAAACTGATATACAAGAGATAGATAGATAGAGAGAGAGAGAGAGAGAGAGAGAGAGAGAGAGAGAGAGAGAGAGAGAGAGAGAGAGAGAGAGAGAGAGAGAGAGAGAGAGAGAGAGAGAGAGAGAGAGAGAGAGAGAGAGAGAGAGAGAGAGAGAGAGAGAGAGAGAGAGAGAGAGAGAGAGATTCATGGTATAAGGAAAAGCGAAAAGGATAAAGCTAAGAGGAATCTCAACAATGGGAAAGAATAGAGATAGAAAAGAAGAGGAGAAGGAAAGAAGGAAGGAAAGATAAGACCGGATTCTTTTTTATAAGGAAAATGTATATATATATTTTCCTCCTTGTTATACACTCCATGTCCTTCTACCTCCACGTTTTCCTCCAAGTGTTTCCTCTCACGAACTCTTTTCATCGTTTCCTTCTTTCTTTCCTCCATTTGTCATTAAAGTCTCCGCCCTCTTACCCACACGTCTCTCTCTCTCTCTCTCTCTCTCTCTCTCAATTTCCTTTTTCCATCTTATCTTTCCTAGTTTCTCTTTCTCCTTTTCCTCATATCACTAGTCTCTCTCTCTCTCTCTCTCTCTCTCTCTCTCTCTCTCTCTCTCTCTCTCTCTCTCTCTCTCTCTTGCTGGAACTCAGCTTTAAAGAAAGGTTCAATATGTAATAACAGGAAGGAAGCAAGGGCACCATTGAGTGATCTGTACGTTTTTCTTGGCCTTTCACTTGACGAATGGAGTGGCGGCGCCTATTCGCTGGCCAATCTGGACGTGGTGGTAGTTTCCGGGTCCTCTGGCTGGGGTAACTTTAAGGGGACGAGGAGTGAGCGAGGGAAGAAAACGATGGGAACGAGGTGGTGATGGTGGTGGCGGTAGAGAGTACGTTGTGATGAAGGGACGGTGTGGTGAGGACGGTTTGTGTGGTAAGGGGATGTAGATGTGTTATATTGGCTGTTTGTGTTTATTTAGTCTCCTCCCCTCTCTGTCTCTCGGTCTCTCTCTCCTTGTGCGATATATTCCGTTACCTTAAGCCTTCAGCGACCTGCCTTTATTGTACCCGGCGCTTTTGGTTTCTCTCTCTCTTAGTGTGGTGATGTGTGGTGGTGTGGTGGTGTGTGGTGGTGTGATAGTGTGTGGTGGTGTGTTTGTGTGGTGGTGCTAAGGCAGTGTGGTGTTTTAAGGGAAAGTTTGGTGTGTATGTTGTGTGTTTATCTTGTCTATCTCATGGCTTCCTCCTCCTCCTCCTCCTCCTCCTCCTCCTCCTCCTCCTCCTCTCCTTTCCTCCTTTGTATTTTCATTGCCTTTTCTCCTTCCCTTCTGTTTCTTTCTATCTTCCTTCTATTCCAGCCCTTTCCTGCTTTAGCGAGTGTTCCTCTTTCTTATCCTGTTGTTGCTCTTACTCTGCCCTCCACTTCCTCTCCTTTTCCTCCTCCTCTTCTTCTTATTCACACTTCTCCGTCTCATTTCATTCTCTCTCTCTCTCTCTCTCTCTCTCTCTCTCTCTCTCTCTCTCTCTCTCTCTCCTGTTCATATTTCTAGCCCATTTTTTTTATTGTGGATATGCTAGAGTAAAATGATGTTGATAATTCTTTAAGTACATCCACACCCACCTACCCACTCATTCACACACACACACACACACACACACACACACACACACACACACACACACACACACACACACACACTAGATTAATCAAACAACCAAACAAATAAGCACAATCGCCCCGGTAAAACACACACAAACACATATAAAAAAGTTTTACAGCAACAAATAACTGAGAACGATGCAGAGAGAGAGAGAGAGAGAGAGAGAGAGAGAGAGAGAGAGAGAGAGAGAGAGAGAGAGAGAGAGAGAGAGAGAGAGAGAGAGAATATACGAGGCAATGCATCGTCTTTCATACATTACGAGAAGAAGGCGAGGGACACTTGGTTATTGATCCTCTCATGGGAAAGGTCAAAGGGCAGGTATGGCGGCGGATCAACCTTCACTGAGGTGGATAGGGGTCAATCATAGCAGGAGGAGGAGGAGGAGGAGGAGGAGGAGGAGGAGGAGGAGGAGGAGGAGGAGGAGGAGGAGGAGGAGAGGAAGGTTGTGGTATGGAAGAGGGGAAAGTAGAAAAGAGGAGAAAAACAAAGGAAGGATGTGACAAGAGAGAGAGAGAGAGAGAGAGAGAGAGAGAGAGAAATGAACGATATAGACAAAAAGAAAAAGAAATTGGATTCGAAGCTCCGGAACGGCGTCAGGAGCTCATTAGGCAACGAGCCACACGGACACGCTGGGAGCAGACCGACGGGCGGCACCCTTGGCTCCTCATCCATCACAGAGCGGCCACACATTACTGATGGCGGCGGGAAATCGGGGCTATTTTTGTTAATTATCGTCTCTGGGGGGGTGAGTGTGGACCGCGGAGATAAGAGAGGCAGTGGTGGTGGTGGTGATGGGAGTGCTGGAGAGAGAGAGAGAGAGAGAGAGAGAGAGAGAGAGAGAGAGAGAGAGAGAGAGAGAGAGAGAGAGAGAGAGAGAGAGAGAGAGAGAGAGAGAGAGAGAGAGAGAGAGAGAGAGAGAGAGAGAGAGAGAGAGAGAGAGAGAGAGAGAGAGAGAGTGTCCTGAACAAACTGTTGCCTCCTTGTGTCTTTCCTGAAATGAATACAAAGAAGGGACCAGGAAGCCAAAAACTAACGATTATACCATTAACACCAACACCACCACCACCACCACTGCCACCACCACCAGCGCCGCCATCGCCGTCATTAGTCACTCGTTTTGACGGCAGCTTCGTAAACGTCTTCAGAATGCCATTTCCTTCTTGATCAGTCTTTCAGAAAACGTTTCCAAACAACGAATGGCGAAACAGCTGGAAGAATGAGGCTGTTTCCGCTGCATAAAGACGTCGTGAACGGCTGGAAAATGAGGAGTATGGTGAATAGTACGAGTATTTTGCATAAAGTAGAATTCATCTCATCTCATTTGGGACTATATTCTAAAACACCCGCGCCGCACCTCCTCTACATTCAAGTTGAAGCTACACGGGATATTTAAAAGTATTATTATGAATCTATTGACGGATTGATAAGATTTCTACATTACTAACAAGAGAAACGTACTTAAGAACACGGCTAATCATCTCTGTGGCCTTTGAAAATCCTCGTGGTGGGAGAACAAAGCGCTTCTGAACACGGCCCATGGCAAGGAACTGGGCGTGTAATTTCGGATATGCTTGGAAAAATAAAGTATGTAGGTGAAGGGTATGGTGTTTAAGTAAAGTACAGTTCTTTCTCTCTCATTTGGCAAGAAGCTGAGTGAGAGTTTTAGGAGACAACTGGAAAAATAACGGCGGTCTCTGTATAGTAATCATCATAATATACTGCAGCTTGTTACTATGTTGTTATCCCTGGCGCTCTCTCCACTATACTGAGCACACCATAAACAGCCCAGGAACATTGCAAACATAACAAAACCCTGCCTGGTGCACTAGAGACACAGTAGAATTCTCCCCGTCTCATTGGCAAGGAGATGAGAGTGTCGTTTCAGAGATACTTGGGTACCTCAGACGAGCAAGAGTTGAGGGAATAACTTCGGGTAAGTAAACACGCCCATGAAGTGAATGTCGTCAGTCAGTCGGGGGCCGCGCGTCGGTGGCGTGGTGGGAAGGAAGCACCGCAGCCACAGCACGTGTCCCATAAATGCTAATCTTAGCGAGTCTCCGGGACAGTTTTGAGACTTACTGCGGCGAGGAAAGTTGCCTACGCTGTTGTGTTAGCTTACAGCCCCACCACGGAGAGAGAGAGAGAGAGAGAGAGAGAGAGAGAGAGAGAGAGAGAGAGAGAGAGAGAGAGAGAGAGAGAATAGTATCTGAAACTTATTGACTTCTTTATAACGTTCCATGAACATATCATGACGTTGGAGTCTGTTTTGCGTATATAAGTAGATACCTGTTTTTGGATGATTAGAGTTGGTTTTTCTTTCCTATCGTGTCATCTTTGTGGATTTAATGTGACTTGAATCAAAGACATATTTGGCGCCACTGGACATTTATTTCTTAATGCTGAGACTCACGAACACAATTTTCAATCAAAACAAAATAAATTCCTTTAATCTTTTCCATAATCAGGTAAATTATCATTCCTACCTTGACATTCACCTGTTTGTGGGACCCCTCGTGTCAGTAGTGATCTTTTGATGCTAAAATAATCGTGAAATATTAAAATATAAGTCACTCAGTCACATCACATTATTCTCTTCTTTCTTGGGTCACAAAATACCCGCCTCTGTCGGGTCATATACTGTGCTGTCTCGCCACGACTGTTTTCAAAGGACACATAAATGATTAGCCAGTTTCCTCATAAAAAGTAGAAATCTTGATAATCTCTCACAAGAATCGTAAAACCATCCTAATAAAACCCTCATAACTTCACCTAGAGCCTTTTGAAAGTAAAGGAATTCTGTCGTAGCTTGCAGTGTTTCAGAATACAGATCTTATTCATGAAGACGGATATTCTAAATCTAAATGCAAATCGTTTAGATCCTGAATACTCTACAGCTTCTTCCTTCCCCTCGATATGTTTCTCGTTTCTATCTGGTCGCAATATTACGCCCTCAACGCTGTCTTGCCTTGCCTTCCCTCGTTTGAAGATCCTACGGCCATATTGTCCCGAACATCACTCAGACGGCCTCGGGGGAATGGTTTCATGGTCGTTAATCAGAAGGAGGAAGAATGAGCAAGAAAAAAAAAAAAAAAAGGGAATTGTGTTCGTTACAGAAAAGTATTTTGAAACACATGCGTCTCACCTCCATTATTTCCAAAAGCTTCTAGATGAAGTGACACTGGTTTTCAATGGGGCTTTTATAGTTTTATTGACATATTTTTAGTTCTACATTACGAACACGAGAAACAATCTTGGTAACCTAAATCTCAAGTTGAAGTGATGTAACTTTTCAAGGGTGTTTTTTGATAATTCGAGTGGCAAATTAACATGATTACTTCCTTATGAACATGAGAAACACTTCATAACCAGACTAATCACCTCTATGGCCTTCAAAAACAGAGGTGACGAGAGAGCAAAACGTTTCTGAATATGGACTTTACTTTAACTTCAGGTCTCGTCTCATGTTCCTCTTCCAGACACAGACAGACAAAATAGAAGGAGGAACAGACAGCTCGAGGTGACTGTCCTTCCTTTCCCGCCCCCTCCGCCTTGTCTGCTACAGGATATTAGAGACCGAACCTGACGGGAAGGGCTTCTCATCCTCCTCCTCCTCCTTCCTCTTGCTCCTACTCTCCTTTACTTGTTTTCTTTCCTCTTTTTTCGTCATCTTTTTCTTCATATCCTTGATTCCTAGCTATCTTTCCCTCTTCGTCTCTCTCTCTCTCTCTCTCTCTCTCTCTCTCTCTCTCTCTCTCTCTCTCTCTCTCTCTCTCTCTCTCTCCTTTCACAATAACCCTTTTTCCTTTTGTCTATCATTCACTTCCACATCCCTTATCCCTGACCTATTGTTTATCTCTACCCAATTACTTCTTTCCTTTGTTCCACCTCGCCCTTTGCCTCCTCCACAAACATTCCAGCAACAAGTAGAGACAAAATGCTACCGGTCGCCTCCACTACCGCCACAACTCTCCCCACTTTACCAAAACAAGAGATGCAGTACGTCAAAACATATCAAAGGACGCACACACGTGGAAGACAAACATCAGCAGCACCCTTTCCAGACCCCCCCTCCCGACCAGCACCGGCGGGAACAGCTGAGAGAGCCAGCAAACGTGTGTATTTAAGGGACACACTCAGACCGAACCGCGAACAATAACAGTAATCCAACACGCCGCTTCCTCTTTTAGAACCAAAAGGGGAACAGTCATTACCTCACAAGTCGGGCGGGAAGAAGGCTTAAAGTCTCTCCACGGCTTCCTGTCTGTGTGTGAGGAGCAGGAGGGAGAAGAGGAAGAGGAGGAGGAAAAAGATGGCTGTGGTGGTGATTGTGGTGGTGGTGGTGGTGGTGGTGGTGGTGGTGGTGGTGGTGGTGGTGGTGGAGGAACAACACAAAGAAAGAACAAATAGCTACAAATCTCTTGGTCTTTACGAGGTTGTGTCTGGTAACTTACACAAGCCGAGGTGAAGTGCTATGAGAGTAAAGAGGAGGAGGAGGAGGAGGAGGAGGAGGAGGAGGAGGAGGAGGAGGAGGAGGAGGAGGAGGAGGAGGAGGAGGAGGAGGAGGAGGAGGAGGAGGAGGAGGAGGAGGAGGAGGAGGAGGAGGAGGAGGAGAGAAGAGAAAGTGGAGGTGAATGAACAGGAGGAAGAAGACGATAACGACGAAAAAAATGAAAAAAGGGAAATGATTAGGAGGATGAGGAAGAAACGAAAGAAATGAAGGAAGAGGAGGATGAGAAGAAGAGAGGAAGAAGGATTGACATCTGGAAGGAAAAGACACCCGAGCATGAGGTCACTACGCAATGAGCCGTGACATCATTATGTATCTTGCTGACAAAGAAATAAAAAAAATAGATCTCTCGATAGAACCAGTCTCTCTCTCTCTCTCTCTCTCTCTCTCTCTCTCTCTCTCTCTCTCTCTCTCTCTCTCTCTCTCTCTCTCTCTCTCTCTGTCATCCAGCTTTACGTCACGTCTAGATGAGTAACCCCACAAAATTTTTTAATACATCATTTTCGAATACGTAGTAACAAGAGACGCTAAGAATAGAGAAGACGGCGGGGTGTAAGGAAAAAAAGACAAGCTTGAGCTGAAATGGAACATGGATGAGACAGGGACTGGGATCATAAAGGAAGGATGGGGTGTTCATTCCTTAGTGGGAGGTGAAAACGGAGCTGAGAATGAACTTACTTAGGAGGGAGTGGAAGTGAGAGATAAGGGAAAAGAGGATGAGGCTTTAAGTGAACATGAAATATGGAGGAGGCGAGGATTAATCAAAGAAAGGTGAAAGAAGAATAAGGGAAGATTTTGGTGTTTTCCTGGCTATCCGCGTCAAGGGAAAGAGGGAGAGAGGAAAGATTGAGGCGTGGAGAAAATCCCAGGCGCATGAAAGCAGTGTAGTGCAAAGGAAAGCCTCCTAAACGTTCTGCTTTCTTCGGCTTCCTTTTTCCAGCAGCTTAAAACCCTCAGGACTGGAAAAAATGGTGGATGTAAACATTTGAATGCGGAGTGTAATGTTGCTTGGCTTCCTCCTTCTCTGATGTAGGCTGGTATATTTTTTCAACCGTCCTATATGACTCAACAAACACGGGTGTCAGTGCATGGCGAAGGAACTTCAACCCGCCCTCCTTATCTTCCTTCCCCTCGCCGCCCTTCTCCTCCTTTGCCCCTTCCCCTTGCCATGTATCACTGCTTAGAGTTCTCAGGTATCGACCCAGGGCGGCGGCGAGTCTTCCCATCCTCAGGACCTCCATCATGGCAGCTTCCAGTCCTCCTTTGATCACCTTAATTGGTTCATCCGTCGTCAGGCAATTAACTGCCCTGACGGCGGCCTGACGGGGACACGTGAGCGGGCTTTTGATGCACGTGTTTCCGGCCGCGTTGCCTTCCTCTTTCCCTCCCGCGGGACCTGCCTTCCAGCCCTGCACGCCGATGAATACGTCACATGCACACACGCTCATGCTCACACACACCTGCGCATTCCCATTAGGATGTACGCAAGCAGTGACAAGGAGAGTTAGCAAAGATGAGAAAACGCAACAGCTACAAAATAACAAGGAAACATATAAAATCCAAATAACAATTAAGAAACAAGAAACAGATAAAACAATAACGTCTAAACAAAAGGCTAAAAAATGACAAGGAGACAAACACAAATAAAAAAACCAGTAAAGAATTGCAAGGAAACGAGAGACAGCTTCAAGAAACAAACGCTACACAATGTCACGGAAATAGTGTAAACAGCAACAAAAAACAGACACTAAAAAGATTACGAGGAAACAAAAGGTGAACGAGAGTAAGAGCTAAAACAATGACAAGCAACCAAACACAAACAGACGGTAAACAATAAGACAGAAAACAAAAAGCAGACCCAGCACACTTTTACAGTCACGCAGGTTTGTCAGGGTCTCTGCGTGCCTGCCAGCAAGTGTCGTGTTGGGACTCCTAAGGCGGAAAAATCCTTGGTAATTGAGACGTGATCGCTCCCACAGGATCCCCGCCCGAGTCCTGCCACGCCCTCGTTACTCGTTGTTGTGATCCTACGCCCAGGGCAGGAGGGAAGGAACAAGAATCACATAAGAGAAGGATTCGTGTGTATTATGGCGTGGTGGGGCTGGGAAGGGAGGGACTTTAGCTGTTGTTTGCCTCGGCGGGAAGGAAAGTCAAGGAGCAAAGGGATGGAGTGTGTGTTCTCTAGGGTGTTTATGTTAAGAGCCGCTGGAAAAACTGGGCTCTCGTTTTGGAAAAGAAAATAACACTTCAGACTGCTTCTTCTGCTTCCTCTTGAATGTTACTTTCTAATTAGCCGTTGTTTGACAGCCGCGCAAACTTTCCGAAAGAGCGAACGAACGAATATTTGATGCACGTTATTCCATTCTTTTTTCCTTTACGCCTTCAAACGAGCAATTTAGAATTCTCCCTTTAATTCATGGCGGAGCGTAAAGGAGAAAAAATAAGAAAAGATCTGACAAGGAAGTAATATTCGGCCGGCAGACTCAGGTGCAGCGTCTCGTCAGGTATTCATTACGAGGCCCCGCGGCAGGTGACCTGAGAGCCGCGGCAGCCCTGAGCAAGGCGCCGCCGGGGATTCATGGGAATTAGTTTCAGCGTCGCGGGAGAAGGGACGCGGGTGATGCAGAGGGGTAATTTCCTGCTGGTCGAGGGTTTATTGTAGGGACGCGAGGGACAACACCTGCACACACCACCCGCCCACGCAACGACCCACGCAACCAGCACATTTCCCTCACTGACCCCTCACCATCTAGACTCCATTCGTGACTCCAGACCTTCCTTGCCCTGTGTGACCTCTCCTCTCCAGGTCAGCGATGAGGATTCTAGTGTTCCGTGATTTGATTGGAAAGATACACACAGTTAGTTTATTGACAGAAAAAAAAAAAGAAAAAGATATCAAACGTAACATAAACAAACAAAAACAAAGCTATTACTTGTCCATACATGACACACACACACACACACACACACACACACACACACACACACACACACACACACACACACACACACACACACACACACACACACACACACACACTAAATGCTTCCTTCAACCAAAGAAAGAGGGAAAAAAATCTCCTCAACTTTTCAGTCTCGGTTCATCATCGTGTTTACCTCGAGTTTCCCTGAGAAAATTCTGAGAAAGTTTGCCGTTTTGGGTCCTTTTAGAATCGGTTCCGAATCTTTGCTGTCAGGGCTCATTTGGGTTTTACTTTAGAATATATATTTTTTTCTCTCCTTGTGATCTCTCCCAAAAAATGAAGAGAATATTTACGAATGATCATTAAACTATTCATTTATTCTTTTCATTTTGGTGTTTAGAATTATATAACTACTGGTGGTGGTGGTGGTGGTGGTGGTGGTGGTGGTGGTGGTGATGATGATGATGATGATGATGAATACTTGTCTACTTCTTTCCATAATGACGTGAAGGAGTCATAAAATACAAGGAATATACGGCTTATCATTTGTCTTTCATTTCCGCTCCTTATCTTTCCCTTCCTCTTCATTCCTTTACGCACCAGCTCCTCCTTCCCTTCCTCCATTCCACCTACGCTCCTTCTCCTTCTTCTCCTCCTCCTCCTCCTCCTCCTCCTCCTCCTCCTACTCCATCCTCCTCTCTCGATTTTTTACTTCTGGCGTCTTGACCATTTACTGCTACTGAAGAGAGAGAGAGAGAGAGAGAGAGAGAGAGAGAGAGAGAGAGAGAGAGAGAGAGAGAGAGAGAGAGAGAGAGAGAGAGAGAGAGAGAGAGAGAGAGAGAGAGAGAGAGAGAGAGAGAGAGAGAGAGAGAGAGAGAGAGAGAGAGAGAGAGAGAGAGAGAGAGAGAGAGAGAGAGAGAGAGTTGCCAAAACGTACACACATTCTTATAAACAAATAGAAAAGGAAACAAAACAATAACAACAACAACAATATAGTCAGGGAAAGAAAAGAAAAAGCACAGAAAGAAAAATTAACAAAAGAAAGAAACACTCTAGAGAACGAAAAAACGAAAGAAAATAAACGCTGAAGCGGAAAGAGAGAGAGAGAGAGAGAGAGAGAGAGAGAGAGAGAGAGAGAGAGAGAGAGAGAGAGAGAGAGAGATACAGGCACAAGGAAGGAGGACGATTCATGCATCTTAGAGGTCTTTCCGGCAGTCCCATTAATATAAGCCAAGCAACCAACCCTCCCTCCCATATCTTAACATACCTCCTCCTCTTCCTCCTCCTCCTCCTCCTCCTCCTCCTCCTCCTCGTGGATATATCTTGGTTATGAAACACCTCCAACAACAGGGAGGGACGTATTCTTTGTGTAAACATTTTCATACACCCACTTCCAGCATCCAGGTCGAATATCAGTAACATTCACGCCAGCTATCTCTCACACTGCTTTTTGCCTCGTCTTTACTTTTTGTTAATCTATCGTTGGCATTTTTTTTTAGCAGCCACTTTACTCATTGTAATCTCTTGAAAGTACTGAATTTATTCCTGAAGTCTATGTCGGTCCCTATCAAAGTCAGCAATAGTCAACAGCGAACTCTCTTATTTACTATTAACTCCTTCAGTACTGGGACGCATTTTTACCATGAGTTTGGGTATGGTAAGATGATTTTATTGACATTAGGAAGGGTCTATGGAGGTCAGAAGGTTAATAGCCAAAATTTTAACTATTTTAATCCCCACATAAGTTTCTGAAGCTGTAGAAAACCACCAAATAGTAAGCAGAATAGATATGAAAACGCGTCAAGGTACTGAAAAGGGTTTAACTTGTATTTCTAGACTTGTATTTTTATCATCAAACAAGCTGACACAGACTAAAATATCATTACTGATTGCTTTCCTTTGTATTCTCTGTATTTTTCCTCTTGTACCATAGCAACTACCACCACAATCACCACCTCCCCCTCCTTTTCCTTCTCTTCCTACAGTTTTTACCTAGTTCTTTTATTTCCATGTTTCTATAGGTGGTCTTTCTGAACATCCCTCTCCTTTTTTTTTTTTTCTTCCAAGAGGCAATGTGTAGAGTCAGCTATACCGGCCTGATAAAATGCCAAGGAGGAGGAGGAGAAGAAAAGGGCAAAAGGAGGAGGAGGAGGAGGAGGAGGAGGAGGAGGAGGAGGAGGAGGAGGAGGAGGAGGAAAGATAAGACAGATGCACCGTATAGAGGGAAGAGAGCCACTTACATAAGAAGAGAGGAAGGAGGGATATAAGGAAAATAGAAATAAATCACAGCTGAGAACGAAAGATAAAAATGTTTCGTGTCACTAATGCAGAGAAAGGAGGAAAAAGAATTGAAAAAAAAAATAGAAAAACAGGAGACATGATGGAAGAGGAGCAACTCATCTTAAGCTGCAAGACATGACAGGGAGGTACACTTTGTTATAAATCAACTCAGAGCATCTTCTGTATCCTTTGAGGAGTTTCCTTTACGAGTTAAAATGTACCTGTAAACATTTCTTTCCTATTTTCCTATTTTTTGGTGCATTAAGGTAAGGTCGGTTTTTTTAAGGGACACCTTTTTTGTACACTTTTGACTGTTTTCACTTCACGGTTTACAGTTAAGAATAAGAAAGTTCCAACTGTGACAACGTTTTCCTTTTGAATTTAACAGTTACTACCTTGGAAGTGAGACAAGATTGACTCTATGACTGGACTCTCTTTTGGCCTCAACTTTTTTTTTTTTTTAAAGAACTACGAGTATTTTGTGTTAACATGTGAACTAATAAAGAAACCACATCTTTAAAAATTTCCTCCTCGCCTTTATATTTTGAAACTCTTCGGCACTGCGCCTTCACAACTTTCCAAAGGCTCTAGTTGGCTTTACACCTGTTTCTAAGTCCTTTAATACTAGGACACATTTTTACCTTGAGATTTGAGTACGATTAGATAATTTTATTGACATCAGGAAGTGTCTGTAGAGGTCAGAAGATTAATGTCCACAGTCTTCAGTATTTTAGTTTCTAAAGCTGTATAAAATCATCGAATAGTAAGCAGAATGAATATGGATACGTGTGATGGTACGGAAGGGGTTAATAATGTTTTTATGATCCTAGTGACAGATTAACAATTCCATTACCAACAGGAGAAATACTATTAAGACCCTAGCTATTTATCTCAGGGGCGTTTGTAAATAGTGGTGGTGACAGAGTGGAGCGTTTCAGAAAATAGAACCCCATCTCTTACTTGCCTGGAAAGCGTTCGCTGAGGGAGAAGATCAGGAGTGGGGCAGAAAACGAGGCTGAAAGATGGAACGGCGGTGGGCTGCGCGGAATGGAACTGCCAGATGATGATGTAAGGGGCAGGAATGATAGGGCAAGAGTCCTACATGGGGGACACTTTGACACTAAGGGAATGAGGAGGAGGAGGAGGAGACGGAGGAGGAGGAAGAGGATGAGGGTGAGGAATATAAAGGAATACAAAGGAAGTTCCAATAACAACAAGGCTTTTTACTTAACTCTTGTACTCTATTAGTGAGAGAGATACTGACGCATGTAAAATTCAAAGCTATCAGGAAAAGAAGGAGGAGGAGGAGGAGGAGGAGGAGGAGGAGGAGGAGGAGGAGGAGGAGGAGGAGGAGGAGGAGGAGGAGGAGGAGGAAGAAGAAGAAGAAGAAGGAGGAGGAGGAGGAGGAGGAAGAAGAAGAAGAAGAAGAAGAAGAAGAAGAAGAAGAAGAAGAAGAAGAAGAAGAAGAAGAAGAAGAAGAAGAAGAAGAAGAAGAAGAAGAAGAAGAAGAAGAAGAAGAAGAAGAAGAAGAAGAAGAAGAAGAAGAAGAAGAAAAAAGAAGAAGAAGAAAAAGAAGAAGAGGAAAAGATGATGAAGATTATTATGTTGAAGAAAGTCAAAAGGAAGAAGAAAAGAAGAAAAGAAGATGATAAAAGAAGAAGAAGAAGAAGAAGAAGAAGAAGAAGAAGAAGAAGAAGAAGAAGAAGAAGAAGGAGAAAAAGAAAAAAAAAGAAGAAAAGATAATGAAAAAGTGAAAAAAGAAAGAAAAGAAGAAGAAGAAAAGAACAACAACAACAACAACAACAACAACAACAACAAAATATCATACTTTACACAAGATAACTGATAACACAACTTTGACAACCTTAACAGATAAAAAAAAAAAAAAGATACTCAACCACTTAATTTGCTGTTATTTTTGCATCCACTCTAGAAGACTCAACAAATAACAAACAACACCTAACGAGATAACAAGAAAATAATAATAATAATAATAATAATAATAATAATAATAATAATAATAATAATAATAATAATAATAATAATAATGATAATAACAAACCTGAGCAAATTAATACCACAACAAATAGCCGCGTCTAATATCAATTAATAATAAATAATAAATTGGCCTCCCGTGGAATGTAACGAGCAAATTTGGCCACTGCTGGAATTGCTTGATAAATATTTAATTAACGAACACGAAAAAAAAAAAAAAACAGGTCACTGGTTTCATAAAAGGACGAAGCTCAGGTCAAGGTTACGCCAAACGAGGTCAAATCAGTTCAGGTTTTATTAGTCTTTTTATTAGTTAGCTTAGTACACGAGAGAGAGATGAGAAAATAGTTCAGATACTACAATAAGAAATTGAAGAAATGTGATTAGAAAAAAGAAAGAGGAAGAAGAAAAGGAAGACAACAACCACGATGGAGAGAGAGAGAGAGAGAGAGAGAGAGAGAGAGAGAGAGAGAGAGAGAGAGAGAGAGAGAGAGAGAGAGAGAGTCGTAACCCTATTAGAAACCTCCCAATGATGGCCCAAGCAGAATTATTCTCCGGGAAACACTTTAACTGGGCGTGTCTGTGTCTTATATATTGACGCCATTACTTGTATCGACAGCTTTGATAAGGACTATTTCTATCGCTCCTTTCCTCTCCTTTCCTTAGTGACCTGCTCTTCTTCCCTCCTTCCCTCCATTCATTAATACTTGTCCTCTCTCTCTCTCTCTCTCTCTCTCTCTCTCTCTCTCTCTCTCTCTCTCTCTCTCTCTCTCTCTGATCCCTCTATTATAACTCTTTCCCGCTCTCTCTGTCTCTCTCCATTTCTCATTTTCAAAGTCGTTTTTTTTGGTTTTTAATGTTCCCATTGATCATCACCACTCACTTATCTTTTTTATGCTCTTTTAATAATTCTCTCTCTCTCTCTCTCTCTCTCTCTCTCTCTCTCTCTCTCTCTCTCTCTCTCTCTCTCTCTCTCTCTCTCTTCTTAATATAGCATAATTATTTATATGTGGGTGAGGACCATTTAACCTGATTACTTCTCTAATTAGCTGCCTATTTACATACTCGTACCAAAATGACTCGTACAGTTACACCTTGCGTCTTGAGAAATGACTTACTCATTCATAGTTGGTTGAGTTTATTTTTTTTTTCTCTCTCTTTTACTTTTTCTCTGTATTTTTTATTCGTAAACTTTTGGTGCTCAATGGTTTGAAAGTAATACTGCCTTTTACCATCATTTTTTTTTTGTTTTCAAGGTACGTGTTTTTACCTCTCAGTCGCACTCTGGGCCACTCACTCATTCTCTCGCTCACTCACCCACTCTTACAGTATTCATCTGTAAGGAATGTTGTTACTGAATTAGTTTACATTTGCTTCATTTTATTTTTTCTGAACTTTATACCAAGAAATGTCTTCCTTAGAGCGCCTCCTTTCATTATTTTACCTCCCCTCTTCATCCGTGGTTTTCTTCTGTTTTTCGTTTTCTTCTTCTTAATTTTCCTATTTTTCTTCTTAGATTTCATTTTTGATATATTTTCTTTCCACCTTCGCCATCTTCTCATCTTCTCGACTCTTCTTTCTTCATCTTTTCCTCGTCTCATAATATATCCTTCGCCATCTGCCGCGTCATCAACTCTAAGATCTATGGGCGACACTTTACACAGTTTCGGAAATCTTGGGCCACTGCAAGAACTGTGATGTTAGTATCTTTCTGTCTCGATTCCCAACTCTGATTTATGTCTTCTGCAAGCTTTTTTTTCCGACTTTGCACTAAATTTCTCGCATTTTCTCTCTGGAATGGTTGTTATTTGCAGCCGATCGCATTCATTATACTATTGACTGAGATTCGTCTTCACTTTCATCTCTCTACAAATATGCGGAAATAATAATTTATAATTGTACAAGTATTTACGCTAAATTCATCATGCACTGACAAAGGAAAAGGAAAAACAATGAGATGCACCTAGTTATGCATAAAAAAAAGATATATGTCTACAATTACACACTGGATTCATCTTATGCCCAGTGATGTGGGGAAGACAAACTAGAAGAGAAGCACGTGTGATGCATTAACACCAGAGAAACGTAATGAAGAAAGTGTAATTGTGATCAGGACTTGGTTGATGGGGAGGAGGAGGAGGAGCAAGCGGGAGGAGTGGCGAAGGAGGGAGAAAGAGGCGTGGAGATAGCAGGAAGAGGCGGCTTATCAGAGGCAGGCAAGTATGGGTCAAGCTCCAACTCGCTCCTTCGGTAAGGCCTCCTCGACACAATCTCCAGCAGCCGGTTCAGCCTCTCCGTGGTGGCCGAGTCTACCTTCCTCCCGCCCTCCTCGTCCACGTCCCACCCATACGTTACCTCACCTTCGCCCTCTATCACCTCCAAGGCGTCTGTGTAGATGACGGACATGCTTTCTTGGGTCTGTTTTTCGTCACGGCAAGGTTTTTAGTTCACGAAATATTGTAAATGTTATTGGCTTGTACTCTATCGATGGTGGAGTTGATCAGCGCCCTCTCAAACCTGACCAAGCACTCAAGCAAGGTCTGATCGAGCACGCCAGTCTCTATCACTTCAAAAAGAGTGAATGAAATTGATAATTCGTGGTGCATATCTTATATTTCTTATGGAGAGCAGTTCACCACCACAGTTATTCAATACAAAGTGACCGGAATGGAGAGACTTGGTTAATTTTATCTTCAACAGGAGTCATCCTCCCGAGGCTCTCCGTGACAGCACGTGTTTTCCTCGCAGGGAACTGAAATTGTGTCACTGAGAAAGTAATCTGAAGAGAGTGAAGGATTCAATTCTTTCTTAAAAGAGTCGATTAAGTTTTCTATCTCCTTTGGTACTTTCTGTGCGGATTTTCAGACTACAGCTGTCTCTTTCTTTCCCTCGGGTACTTTTCAACGGCGGAGAGGACGTGCTGCTGAAAGCCTTGTTAGGGACGGAGCAGGATATTCTAAAGACAGAAATAGCTGACGTGACTTCATGGAGACATCAGGCGAGAAAAGTGAAGAGAGAGAGAAGCTAAGAGAAGAGAAAAAGGTTGGAGATGGAGGCAAAAGTCCTCCCTTGTCCTGGAGTCAACGAGGACGGCAGGAGACGCAGCTCTACTGATTCTTTCAAAAAAATATTGAAGAAAACCTAAGTTCCCTCCACGCTCGCTTCACGATGAGGTAATTGAGCCTCACGTCCCGCCGCCTTCACGCGATGTTTTGCCACGCTCGCCACTCCTCCCAAATCGTCCCAAGTCTCCATTCTCCCTTTTAAACTCGATTCCCGTGTCGCTCTCCTTCCTCCAACCATCTCTCTCTCTCTCTCTCTCTCTCTCTCTCTCTCTCTCAAGCGTGGGTGGCTTCCAGGAAGATTTAGACATTTCCAGGGCGGTGCCAAAGGTTATGTGCCATTTCTGAACTGACATGAGCTTCGTGTCAGCGGAGAGGAAACTTACTCGGCGGTCTTACCAGGAAAAAAACAATAATGAAAAGATAAAAGATAAAAGAAGACACACACACACACACACACACACACACACACACACACACACACACACACACACACACACACACACACACACACACACACACACACACACACAGGTGATTGGTGTGTGTAAAATCAAGATGGAGAGGAGAAATAAATGTTATTCTATATTTTTTCAAAAAGTTAGGATATTCTCTATGAAGCTCAAAATTAGAAGGGTAAGTGGAAAAGGAAATTGAAAAGCCACTGGTGGAAGGGGTGAACACCAGAGATGCCGCCACGCACCACGAGGGTCTCTCAGAACACTGGAAACGCGACCCAGGAAAAGAGTAGATCCGTCTCGCCTAAGCTGCTGTACCTTATTGCCTTACCTTTTATAAGACTATGGGAATCACGATACTTTATAAACAGAAGCTGCCTGCAAGATTACGTGGCGCTTATCCTGATATTTTGCCTGCTTATATTAATGTTTTTGCTTCCCTTTTCCTTTCCTTTTATTCTGTCAATTTTTTTTTTATACCATGAGGGCTTTTCACGGGAATTTATAGGCTAAAGGGGATACTTTTTAGGGTACCTCCTATCTCAAAGCCCACCCACTAGGAAACCGTTGCCCCGAGTGAGGAATCCCAACCTACACTCGGACCGTGGACAGGATTCGAACCCGTGCGCTTGGAGACCCCTCGGACCCCAAAGCACGCATGGTTCCACTGTACCACGGCGGCTGTTGGTGTAATGCGACAATGTGTAAGAAGTTAGGTTAGACTTCCGAAGCATAAGGTGATTTTTAGCTTAACTTGAAGCCTGACGTCGTTGGGTAGAGCTGCCTTCCTCTCACGCAGTATTGGTGAGTTTGGTATTAAAATGGATCCAGTTCTTAATTAAACGTCGCCAGACCTTGCAAATATTGTCTGGTTTTGAAGAGTTTTATTCCTGTGATAGTTTCAATAACAGTTATCTTCACTGTATACTTGTAAAAAAATATACATAGACACATACAAGTATATTATCTTTCTTTCTTTCTTTCTTTCTCTTTCTCTCTCTATTTATTTATCTATCTATCTATCTCTCTTCTTGAGAAACACAAATTGAGGACCATAAGACAGGTATGACAGGAAAAGAAAATAGGAGAGAGAGAGAGAGAGAGAGAGAGAGAGAGAGAGAGAGAGAGAGAGAGAGAGAGAGAGAGAGAGAGAGAGAGAGAGAGAGAGAGAGAGAGAGAGAGAGAGAGAGAGAGAGAGAGAGAAAAAAAAAAAATCGATGTTATTAGAAGAAAATAAAATCTAAAACAACATCGTCTCTTCATGTTACACGATGAAACTAAATTTTTGGGAGGAGCAAGAATGAAAAATGACCCCATATAGATTAACTTGTCACTTGAACTTTTACTCTCCTGTTTTTTTCCCCTCACTTCATCTCCCCTCACTCTGCTCTCTCTTTCCCTCCTTCTTTTCCCTCCTCTCCTTCTCTCTCTCCTCTCCCATGGATTGTAAATATTCCCTCCCATTTCCCTAGCCATCACTATCTCTCCAACGCCGCCTGAGGGAGATAAGTTACCGGGTGTCTCTCCATCATCTCGTTTTCTATCCTATCTACGAGGGGAAGAGGGACGGCTATTCTATTTCTCACGCCTTCCCAATGTTCTTCACCCTTCCTTTCTCTCCCTCTTTCTTTCCAAATTGGTTCACTCCCATGCAATTTTTCCCTCTTTGCATCTTCTTTTTCCCCACATTCGCTCGTGTCTTTCGCTACTACCCTCTTTATTATTTTTTGTTGGTTATTTCTCATTCTACACTACTCGCCTCATTTATAATTCAGTGAAGAGGGAAGTGAGACGAAAAGGAAGAAGAGAAATGGACACAGAAAGACAGAAAGGAGGGAAGACTAGAGAAAGAAAAGTAGGATAAAAGAGGAAAAGACAATAAGAGAAGATAAAGAGAGACAGGAAGAGAACCAGAAAGGAGGGAAGAGAAGCAGAAACAGAGAGAAAGAGGAAGCACAAGGGCTGAAACATGAACACAGTGTTGAATATAGATAGGAAAAGAGGAGAAGCAGCAGAGAAAGAAGAAGAAACAGCAAGGGGAAAGGATAACAGGAAAAGGAGGAAATATAAGAATAGACAGGGAGAGAAATGAGAGCAAAAAAAGATGGTTCAGATATAGCAAAACAGGGAAGGGAGGAAGACAGATAAGACCACTCCTCGTTACTCATTCTTTGTCATATTTTTGTGATAGCAACTTGAGAAATTAGAGAATCAGATCTTCATCATTCCACATAATTTTCCTCTTAAGTTTTGGAAGTTTTTTCTGTTGGAGACTGAATCATTTTTTTCTGTAAATATCACAAAGACTGGCAGAACACTTCTTTTTTACTATTCTTCGTGTAAGTTATTGATACTACACTAAGAGTCAAGATATCTGCTGTCCCTCTCCCATCATTCTTGCTCAAGACACGAGAAACGCTGCCAGACCGCCGCTAACTTGCCTGGAGACACGAGCCACCAGAGCTGCCCTCACTCGGGAGTTCCAATAGGCAAGGAATCTACCGGCAGAGGCGGAAGAATGTCCAGAATTTAATAATCGTTCTCCGCAATACGTGTAAAGATTTGGGGATGAAGGAAATTTTTTCGCTCTCCTATAGCAGGGATGAGTAAGAGAGAGAGAGAGAGAGAGAGAGAGAGAGAGAGAGAGAGAGAGAGAGAGAGAGAGAGAGAGAGAGAGAGAGAGAGAGAGAGAGAGAGAGAGAGAGAGAGAGAGAGAGAGGAATGGAGGGAGGGCGTTATGGATGTATTAGGACGGAGAGTGACGTGGTGGATGACGAGATGGCTGGGGCTTCCTGTGGAGGTGGAATGCAATAAGAGAGTCCAGGGTGGAGCAGCGAGGCGCCGAGTGAAGAGCGGCTGTGAGGGGAGGTGGAAAAATGGGCGGAAAAGTGGACTAGGTGAAGCGTTATCTTTATTTATCTCTATTTTCCCAACACTGGATGAGCGGTAGATGGACACGACACAGCGAGTGAGATTAACACAACACTGCTCCACAATACGGAACAAATAGAGAACGTAAACCACCACCACCACCACCACCACCACCACCTACTCCTTTCTGGCAGCCATTTGTCGAGGCGTCTCCCTGGGCCCTCCACAACATACATTTCCTAAGAGACTGTAAATAATCCTGCAACTTCTCCACCGTGGGAGTAAGACGAGAGTTTCTGTGTGCAAGTTGGTCGTCTGCGTCTTCGTGTGTGTGTGTGTGTGTGTGTGTGTGTGTGTGTGTGTGTGTGTGTGTGTGTGTGTGTGTGTGTGTGTGTGTGTGTGTGTGTGTGTGTGTGTGTGTGTGTGTGTGTGTGTGGGAAAGAAACACGGAAAGGGTGGTGAATTAGGAAAGGAAATGAAAGAGGAGGTAAGATTAATGGGCAAAACTAGTTAACTCTCTCTCTCTCTCTCTCTCTCTCTCTCTCTCTCTCTAAAAATACCAAATTCTCATGCTTTTTCTTTTGTTTCACCATAAGGCAAGATTAGCATAGTTCCCCCTCCAACGTAACCCTGGGAATAGAAAATGGTGTCTCCGTCTCAGTGAGTAATGGACCTTGTGCCTAAGATTTCAATGTCAGAGAGAGAGAGAGAGAGAGAGAGAGAGAGAGAGAGAGAGAGAGAGAGAGAGAGTATATCATATGGCACACATGATCTTATCTAAGGGTAAGGAAGACTCTCTCTCTCTCTCTCTCTCTCTCTCTCTCTCTCTCTCTCTCTCTCTCTCTTATATATATATATCATTCTATCCATCCTCTCCTTTGCTTCCGTTCTTCTCGTTTTTCCACTCATTATTCCTTCTCTTTCCTCACCCTTTCTCTAACTCTCTCCTTCCTTCCTTCCTTCCTTCCTTCCTTCCTTCCTTTCTTCCTTCCTCTCTCTCTTTCTCTCTCCATGCTTACGAGTCTGCCAGAGGGAAAGAGGAGATAACAAATATATATAGGTAAAGAAAATGGTAAATGAGGAAACAGTACTAAGTATGAACTAGAGGAAATGGAGGAGAGGGAAATAAAACGGGGGGTGGCGGGGAGGGTGAAAATGCACTTAGTTCCTTGTTGTCCTCATCCGTTTGTCTCCGCTTTTGTTTCCTTCATCTTTTTGTCTCTCTATATTTCATTTATAGGAGTCTGTCTGTCTGTCTGTCTGTCTACCTGTCTCTGTGTCTGCATTATTTAATCTGGTCTGGTCTGGTTTGGTCTACTCTCTCTCTCTCTCTCTCTCTCTCTCTCTCTCTCTCTCTCTCTCTCTCTCTCTCTCTCTCTCTCTCTCTCTCTCTCTCTCTCTGTCAAAGTTTGTCTTTAATGTTTTCTAATGAAAGTGATGCTTGGGATACACAGTCGAGGAAAGAGCAAGAGGAGGAGGAGGAGGAGGAGGAGGAGGAGGAGGAGGAGGAGGAGGAGGAGGAGGAGGAGGAAGAGGAGGAGGAGGACGAGGAGGATGACGGTGAGGACGAAGGGATTCCCAGAACAAACTGCAATAAATGGAGTGAAAGACGAAGAGAAGAAGAATGAGAAAGAGGAACGGAAGGGAAAAAGGAAGGATAAGAATGGCTGGAAGGAAAGGAAACACGATAAAAAAGGAATAATGAAGGGAGGGAAAGAGAACCGGGGAAACCCGAAGAGAAGGCAACAAAAAAGAAGATGGAAAAGAGGGAATGAAAGAGGAGAAGCACGTAGATAAAAAAAAAAAAGGGAAAGATTAATGGAAAGAAGATAGGAAGACAGGAAATAAAAGATTAAAGAAGGAGGAATAACAAATACGAGGAAGAAAAGAGAGAAAGAGGGAGAAAAGAGAGGAGGGCTGATGAAGAGAGGGAGAGACAAAGGAAGAATGAAAGAACAGAGGGAGAGAAAATAAACAGAATCAAAAGAAAACGAAGAGAGATGGATGGGAGAATGGGAGAGTTTATGAAGGAAAGGAGAGAGGAGAGAGAGAGGAGGATAAAAGATGAGAAAATAGCAAACAAGATAAAAATATAATAGAAAATGAGAGATGAAAACGGGAGTGAAAGAGCAAAAGAAAGGCAGAATAAAAGAATAAAATGAGAAAAATAAGAAACTGAGACAATAAAATGATAAGAAAAACAGAGAGAGAGAGAGAGAGAGAGAGAGAGAGAGAGAGAGAGAGAGAGAGAGAGAGAGAGAGAGAGAGAGAGAGAGAGAGAGAGAGAGAGAGAGAGAGAGAGAGAGATGGAATGATGAAAAAAATAAGAAGAGAGGACAATAACAAATAAGATAAGAAGAAAAGGGGAGAGATAGGAAGGATCGATAAAGAGAGAAGGGAGAAAGGCTGATAAAAGAGAAAGAAGAGAAAGCAATAACAAGTAGAACAAAAGAACAGAGAGGGTGAAAAATGACGAGGCAAATGAGAGAATTGATGTAAAAAGGAGGAATAGGAGAGACAGGAGGATGAAAAGAGAAAATAATAGAATAACAGAGAGTGCGAGATGGCAAGGTGGAAGAAATGGCTGAGGAAAAGGACGAAGAGATGGATGAAAAAAGACCGTAGGTAATTTCTAGGAAAGGTCCACAAATCTCCTATGATACAAGAATGACAATGAATCTTTTCCACAAGACTCGCGCCAATCCTAAGCCGGGGTGAGGATGCCATAAAAAAGGTCATAAAGGCTTATTCTCTTTCAAAAGGGAACCAGTCTATATGATGGACAGAATTCTTCATCCCAGCACGAACGAGGAATGATGCCATACAAGTGATCGCGTTTCCCAATTGGTCCTTTTGTTTTTTTCATTTTTCTGGTACGTCTATTGTTGTTGTCGTTGTTGCTAGTGTTGTTGTTGTTGCCTATAGTTGGATGAAAAGCGTTGTTTCCTATTATAGATGGACCAAAAACACGATGCTATTCCAATTAAACAACAACAAAAAACAGCGCCACAACCACCACCATCACCAGCACCACCATTGCCAATATCACCAGCACCCCTACCACCACCACCACCAACAACAACAATAATAATATCCCACTACCAATCACCATCACCACTAGTAACACCACTACTACTGCTACCACAACTACTATCACTACATACAACACCCGCTACCAACACCATCATTACGAGAGTTAGCGAATAGAGAAGGTGCATTGTAATCTGAAGGGAGTTAGTTGGCCGAGTCGCCGCGAGATCAGAGGAAACCAGTGCCAAGGGAAATTAAGAGACTGGCAACGAAGAGAGCGAGCGAGCGGGCGGGCAGCAGCTCAACCATACTCAAAAGCTTACACTGGTTACTCCCGTTGGTTCAGTAGCATGTACCTTGTGTGTACCTGATGCGTACCTGGAGTGTACTTGGTGTGTCTGGTGCTAATGGGTGATGTAGTGGATGTAGTGGTGTGGAGTGTGTTTGGGGTTACTCAGTTGGTCAATATCATGTGATGTCTGCGTGTGTTGCTTCAGGGAGGTACTAGCGCTGGGTTGGGTTGGGTTGGGTTGGGTTGAGATGGGTTAGAGAGAGAGAGAGAGAGAGAGAGAGAGAGAGAGAGAGAGAGAGAGAGAGAGAGAGAGAGAGAGAGAGAGAGAGAGAGAGAGAGAGAGAGAGAGAGAGAGAGAGACATGACGCACTAACCACCATCCCCTCTTACTCTTCCTCTTTCCTCCATCACCACCACCACCACCACCACCAACTTCACCACCTTCACCACCACCTGACGGACTTTCTGGCGATCGATGGCCGCTTCTGCGAATCCATAGGGGGTTCTAAAATGCTCGACCCTCACCCAACACCCACCCCGCCACTGTCCCGCCGCAGCTAGGCCCCGTAATACAAATCATTCTCCCTCACCAGCATTCTTCGACCCTTTCCTCTCCCAGCAAGCTCCCTGCAGGCACCATATAAGAGGAATTAGTAGATGCAGTGGTGGCTAGAAGCTATTAACCACTTAAATTGACGTTTCTTTGGTTTAGTGTCAAGTTAGTCCTGTCCACGGTCCGAGTGTAGGTTGGGCTTCCTCACTCGTGGCAACGGTTTTCTAGCGGGTGGGCTTTGAGATAGGAGGTACCCTAAAAAGTATCCCCTTTAGCCCATAAATTCCCGTGAAAAGTCCACATGGTATAAATAAAGAAAAAAAAAGTTACGTGTTTTGATACTCTTGTTTCCTTTTTCGCTCCATTAGTACTGTCTGCAAAGGCCAATGGTGCAGCTAATCAGGTTCCCATTGGTGCCTCTATGGACCTGAACAGATGTGAGTGTGGTTCTTACTCGACTAATAAACCAAATAAACAGGGTATGGCCCAGAGGAACACGTGTACGCTCGTTCAATGTTTCCTCAGGTAAATCTCGCATCTTGCTCCAAAAGCCGATACTGTTACAATGGATGGATAGGAACTGGTGCTTTGCCTTTACATTATCGGTGCAATATTTCTGTTGTTATGTACGAAGGTTTGGTTTAAGTATTTTAATCATTCACTCTGTTCCTTTCTCTTTTCTCTGATGACTGATTAGATAAAGCAAACTGTAACTTTCAAATTTGGCTAACCATTCTTATCTTTGCTTTTTTTGTAGCATCGTGTTGCCCTTTGGCTGGCCATTTCCCTACATTAAAAAAAAAAAAACTATGTCAATGAACAGTAATATTTCCATTCCTGACGAGTAGAATAGTTTCACGCACAGAAACAAAAAGAAAAATATTAAGCTGAAGTGAGATTCTATGGGTCGTAACAGGGAGGTCATGGAACGCCACTAATAAAGAAGGAACTAAAAAGAGTAAACAGCGCCAGATTAAAACCAGTACTCTGAAACGCTCTATTTTCTACCAACAACTCTTTTCAATGGCCATAGGGAGAAAATTACCAGGTTTTCGACAGTATTTCTCCTGCTAACAATTAAAAAAACTTGTTAATCTGACACTAAAACCATAAAATGAACCTTGAAAACTCGCGTCACTTCATTTCGACCCTCTTGTAAGTAGTGAGGATGCGGCGCAGAGGTGCTTCAGACAAGTGACACTCGCTGAATTGAGTTACGCACGTGTTTTTTTTTTTTTTCTTGTTTTCGGCGACACGTTCCTGTTTCGGTGACGTCTCAGAGCGATAACCTCTTAACGTCACTCTGTTGCGCGACGACGACGAGGAGGAGGAGGAGGAGGAGGAGGAGGAGGAGGAGGAGGAGGAGGAAAAGGAGCAGGAGGAGCAGAAGGAAGAGGAAGAGGAGGAGGAGAAGAGGGAAGAGGAGAAGGAAAAACAACTCGACATGTGGAGAAGATAGGAGGAAAGAAAAAGTGGAAAATGGAAAAAAAGTGAAGAAAAAAACGATGCTGATGAGAGAGAGAGAGAGAGAGAGAGAGAGAGAGAGAGAGAGAGAGAGAGAGAGAGAGAGAGAGAGAGAGGAGGAGCAGGGTAGAGAAGAATGGGGGGGAGGGAGGACTGGCTTTGCATTGTTTGAAATCGAAATCGCTGTCACATTCTGAAGAGCGTGAAAAATGTCGATGTATTTTTACCTCCATAAAATATTTCAAAACATTTCTTTTCACTATGTACTTGTTATAGTTTATTGGTCCAATTGATATTTCGGCGCGTGGGACGGGAGAGAGAGGCACAGAGAGGGGAAGAGGGAGAGAGGGAGGGAGTTGAGCGGGGAAGAGGACGGTGGTGTGAGAGGAACAGCGGTGAAAAAAGAAAGAAAAAAATGGTAAAAGGGAAAAATGGCGATAGGGTGTGATCTTGACGTGGAAGGAATAAGATGATGAAAAAAAATAGAGGGTAAGGAGAAGCTTTTATTTTTTTATTGTCCTGCACCTTTCTAGATTGAATTAGAATACCTCTATATCTTCGTAATCTTAGAGGCTGCCCTGACAAACATCAAATAAAAATGAAGCCGGTAAGTGTGGCATAATTCTCACCAATTAAGCATGACTAAAAAGAAATTAAGATAAATAGATACTCGTGTCTTCTCAGCCAACCTATCCTAACCTAGCCTAACCCAACCCAACCCAACCCAACCCAACGTAACTGAACCTAACCCAACCTAACCCAACCTAACCTAACCTAATCTAACCCTACTCAACCCAACCAAACCCAACCTAACCTAACCTAACCTAACCCAACCCAACCCAACCCAACGTAACTGAACCTAACCCAATCTAACTCAACCTAACCTAATCTAATCTAACCCTACTCAACCCAACCAAAACCCAACCTAACCTAACCTAACCTAACCCAACCCAACCCAACCCAACGTAACTGAACCTAACCCAATCTAACCCAACCTAACCTAACCTAATCTAACCCTACTCAACCCAACCAAACCCAACCTAACCTAACCTAACCCAACCCAACCCAACCTAACTTAACCTAACCCAACTCAATCAAACACAACCCAACACAACCAAACCAAACCATAAACTAACTTCACCTCATCTAACCTAACCCAAACCCAACCTAACCTAACCTATAACCTCACCAAAGCCATCCTGGAGTGTGCGGGAAGAATGAGTGGACATCGTGAAATAAAAGACACTTCCTTCTCTTCCCTTCGCCCTGATACAGAAGACCTTCACACTAAATTTACGCCTCACAGCAGAAGGAAGAAGGAGGTGCGGATGTTAGCGTGGAAGGAGAGGGAAACAGGCGAGCGACGGCCTCCTTGGTTATCACAGCAGCCCAGCACGCGAGGAAGGGTGTCTTGCAAGGGGAGCGATTGGGATTTATCTTCTTTCCTACGAATGTGTGGTAATGCCTGGCCAAGGGGAAAGTATAGAAAGTATAGAGAAATTATTCCAAAAAGTGGCGCGTGTTAATTCTTGAAGTTGTTATTTTATTTACATCATGTGGTCTCTTCACGGGAATTTATGGGCTAAAGGGGATACGTTTTTTGGATACATTCTATCTAAAACCCCACCCGCTAGGAAACCGTTGTCCCGAGTGAGGATTCGAACAAATGCGCTTGGAGACACTCGGACCCCAAAGCAAGCATGGTTCCACGGTATAAGAGAAGTTTAAAAGTAAATTGAGTAAACATTAGCAGTAGTTCGAAAAAGAGTGAATTTGTTCGTTGTGAGGGGAAATTATGTGTGCTAATACTTGAAAGAGAGAAGGATATAAGAGCAGTGTCTGGTAAAAGTCAGTTAATAAAGCATACACTGTCAGTAATGTGAAAATAAACCCTCATCACTTAATCTGGGAAGCGATTACGTACATGTACCAATACTTAACCCTTCTATTGACTAAGATAACTGCAATAAAACGTATGCATGAATATAAAGAAGGAAGAGTGAGGTTAGTTTAATCATTACACTACAAAACTATGAATTTGAGACTATACTGCAAGAATCATTGCTTTAAGAGTAACAGATTATGGTAAAAAAAATTAAGATCATTGAGAGTGCTAAAGGGGATAACAATAAATAAAAGTAGTTTACAAATGAACCAATAAAGAAAAATTCGGAAAACAATACTACTGAGAAAAATACGAAAGGCAACGCTTGACTGAGATGAACCAGGAGCACTTCACAGTATAAGAGCAATGGTTTAAAAAAGATTGAACAAGGGAAGGGAAAGCTAAAAGGAAAGAAAAAGAAAAAAAAAAAGCAATACCAATTTTTTTCTCCGTTCATGCGAGACATCTTAGTGGACAGCAATACGTGTGGTGTGTCTGGAAGGAAAGTTACACAGCCGTTTCTCTTTCACGCTTATCATTCCTCTTGATCCAGCAAACCACTCACAAAACAACACATTTTTATTCACATTTTCTCCGAGATCACACACATATATTCTCTCTCTCTCACACACACACACACACTCTCTCTCTCTCTCTCTCTCTCTCTCTCTCTCTCTCTCTCTCTCTCTCTCTCTCTCTCTCTCTCTCTCTTTTCCATCCCACCACACACCGCATCCTCTCTTCTCCCTTCTTCCTCTTCCTCATCAGTTCCTAGTTTACCCCTTTCTTCACACCCTTTCAGCTTTATCAACGCTTCACACCTTATTTCCCTCCCTTCTACCTCCTCTTCATGCCACATCCGCCTTCCTTCCTCCTTCCTTCGTCTTCCTCGTCATCGAACTACTGGAATTTCTATATTTTATCGTTTTCTTTCTTTGATGTATTTACGCACCTCTTATTGCATCCTTGTTTGAATTCGTACAGTATTCAAAGTGTTCTTCAGTTAGGTTTTATTTATTTAATTCTTTCCTCTTTTACACGCTTTTATACTCGTTTCATGTTCTTTAATTTCGTATTAGTATCCTTCATTCACTTTTTATTATCCTAAGATTAAGATTTCTACTTCATGTACGTGTTAAATACCAAAAGTCACTCTAGTTTCTCCTTAACCCCTTCAGTACCAGGACGCGTTTTCATATTCATTCTGTTTGGTGATTTTATACAGCTTCAGAAACTTATGTGGGAATTAGAATAGTGAAAACTCCGGACATTAACTTTCTGACCTCCATAGACCCTTCCTAATGTATATAAAATCATCTAATCGTACACAAAACTCATGGTAAAAAAAAGTACTGAAATAGTTAATTTGTCTTTCTATACATATTTCATTTAAAAATCGTATTGTGCTGTAAAAATTTATCCTAGAATATCAGCTATGAAACAAATGTCATCCTAAAATGTTGCTTTTACTATATTTCTACTTAAAATTGTCTTTTCGAAATAGATTTCCTTCCTGTATTTATTGCATCCAAAAGACCTTTCCATCCAACACTTAATTCATCCTTAAATTGCTTTCTTAGTTATTTCACCCTAAAACCCTGTTCCTTCAATACACATTTCACCCTAAAATCGCCGTCTTGTATAAATTATACCCTGAAAATCTCTTCTTTCAATATATATTTCGTCCTATAATACCTTTCTTATACACAGCTCCCACTAAACCTACACCTCATATGTATTCCACACTAAATCCTTCTCCTATCCAAGGTTTCACTTAGAATGCCCCTTCCAACCATTTACGGCAGCCGCTCCTCCACTCGCTATAAATATGTAAGGCGTATTTTATTTTCTCTTTCATCGTCGCAAACATCGTGTGGAGCCTTACGTCAGCTCACACTGGAAAACTCTGCTCAACTCTGCTCTCAAGGATTTTACAACGTAGCGGAAGAGTGAACAGTTTCCTTGCTCTGTTTCCTCCACATCCATGACTAGACAAACACCGTGAAAAGGGTAAATGGGAAGGGATTAGAAAAAAAATAGTACAGGGTCGTGGGTGGGAAAAAATCAGGTTGGGGAACAGATAGAGAGAGAAGGAAAGATTGAGATGGGTTGTAAAAATATAAATCGATGAGGAGATGAGGGTAGGGAAGGCAGGAAAACAAAGGGATTGAGGACATTGAAGGAAATCAGAATATAAAAAGAAAAACTGAGAAAGACGACGAAATAACAAGGAAAAATGAAAAGACGAAAAAGGAAGTGAGAGACAAATGACAAAAAGAAAAGAAACAAAAGAACAAAGGAGAGGGGAAACAAAAGAAGAAAGGAAGGGAAGAGAGGGAAAACACGAGACTAAAAAGAAAACACACAATAGACGACCAGAAAAGACAATGAAAAAGCGTAAAAAAACATGAAAATAACTATTAAAAAAAACACGAATAGAGGCGAAAACACTCAAAAAATGGAAAAAAAACAAAGAAAAAACGAGTAAATGAAAACAAAAGTGAAATAGAAAAACAAAATACAAGAAACAAGAAACCTAGAGAAAAAATGAACCTTAAAGTATGAAAAAGCAAAGGGTGGAAGGACAGGAAGGTTTCAAGATAGAATGGCTGAAGGAACGTGGCCCTTGACTCGCCTTGAGGTGCGGAAGGAGGATCAAAGTGTGTTTTGTTTAATCGTGATAAGAGAGAGTGACAGGTGATGAAAAAGATAACTTGTCCACTCGAACCTGTTGCCGCTGAGAGAGAGAGAGAGAGAGAGAGAGAGAGAGAGAGAGAGAGAGAGAGAGAGAGAGAGAGTAATTTCGACCGTTAACTAGTAAAAAAACAGTTATTCTTTACCACCAACATATCAACAAACTACGCGTGTTTATAACTGTCACTAACTACAAAACACAATGGTTATCTTCTTTTCTACTAAGAGTTAATATTACTGCAAGTTTTGGAGCCTCTGCGCAAAGGAAAAAAACGAAAATGAAAGAAAAAAAATAAAGAAAATATGTAAGGAAGAGAGGTGAAGTGAAAGAGAAATGTAATTGTTTATAGTACCGTGAACCAGTAAACAAGTGAACCAGTGAACCAGTGAACCAGTGAACCTGTGAACCAGTGAACCAATGAACCAGTAGCAACTCCCCAGAACAAAACCGTACCGCACCTCAGCCACGCGCAAAGGACTCGTTTATTTTTTTTTTTTTTATGAATGGAATTTTTGTCAGTGTATTAAGTTTATTGTTTTCATTATCTCCACTACTACTACTACTACTACTACTACTACTACTACTACTACTACTACTATAACTATTGCTATTACTACTACTACTATTACTACATCTACTACTACTACAACAACTACTAGAACTACTACTACTACTACTCCTACTACTACTACTACTACTACTACTACTACTACTACTACTACTACTACTACTACTACTACTACTATAAATATAAGTAAGATTCCTTGAGCTTATACGTTTTCCAATCCTCCAAAAATATATATAAAAAGTGTATCCTATATTTACTTTTCTGGGAAGGAGTCTTTTCCTGGCCGCGCTATCAACACCCTCACTACTGCAGGAAGCCCCCGCTGGACCTAACCCAGAGAATAGTATCCGAAAGTATTTGAAACTGATATATGTCGCTGTAAATGGATTCTTTCTCGCTTGAAGAGGAAAGATTTTTTTTCATGTGTTCTTTTTTTTTTCTCATCGAAGAATTCAAAACATACATTAAAAAGAAGAAATCGTCGTTTTATTCAAGTATATTTTTATTCATATTTTGTATAATCGATTTAAATTTCCATTCATTGCCTGCATTACTTTTCTTTGACCTTTGAACAATGTCACTAAAATGTAGTAAGTTTAATTTCAAGATAATCTTTTTAAAATGACCTTTTCAATATATATATTTTTCTGGTTGTGTATTATTCTGTTATTTGTAATTGGTGGATGGGTAACGTACTCTCTCTCTCTCTCTCTCTCTCTCTCTCTCTCTCTCTCTCTCTCTCTCTCTCTCTTTCTTGCTGTTTACCATTAGCAAACAAGAATTATTGAAGCAGGGAGGTGAGTAAACAGGAACCAAGGGAGAGGAAGGGAGGGCATGAGAGAGTATGGGAGAGCAAAGCAATGGACTGGATAGTAGACCGCAAATGGGTAAAGGGCACCAAAACGAGCGATAAGGGTGTGTGTGTGTGTGTGTGTGTGTGTGTGTGTGTGTGTGTGTGTGTGTGTGTGTGTGTGTGTGTGTGTGTGCCAGCGTTTACATATTAAGATATTATGGTCAATGGTATTGCTTTCTCTCTCTCTCTCTCTCTCTCTCTCTCTCTCTCTCTCTACGCGTTAAGTAGAACTACAACAAATAAATCTGCACGTCCTTCACTATAATAATCTCTTACTGTAAAAAAAAATGTGTAAGGAGAACGAAAGAAACCAGAAAACCAATTATAATCAAGAAGGAAGAATTCATGAAAACATCAAGATTAACTCCTTTCATTGGCTAGGCAACTGAATATGTTTTTTTCTTCTATTCCCAGTTGTGTGTTATGGTAGGTGGGCAATGGCTGAGTTAATCACATTACTTTATAACCTTCAGGTATTGACACGGCCAGATGGTAATATTTCTTCTCCGCCCCTGACTTTTCACCACACCGTTCAGAGCGCTGGGTTGCCTGAAGGTCAGTGAACTTGCTGAGGCAGCGGTGAGGTGGCCAAAGCGAGCGAGAAATTAGCAGTTCAAGGGTGTGTGTGTGTGTGTGTGTGTGTGTGTGTGTGTGTGTGTGTGTGTGTGTGTGTGTGTGTGTGTGTGTGTGTGTGTGTGCCTTTGGTTAGGTCCATTTCATGAACTCCTCGTAATGTTTCCGTAAATTGCGTTCAAAGTTTGGTGATGGTGTACAGAGAACGTACCCAAGACGATGTGGTTAGATGGAAATACGCAGTTGGATCACGCAAACACACACACACACACACACACACACACACACACACACACACACACACACACACACACACACCACACCATCACCATCACCATCACCATCACCACCACCACACGCCCATCTATACAAAACACACACACACACACACACACACCATCACCACCACCACCACCACACGCCCATCTATACAAAACCCACTTATATTTATTAACTTCCCTCCTTCAGATCATCCATCTTTTTCAAGGGCCAGTAAACAGAGGCTCTTTGTCGCCTGTCTGCTTCCCTGGGACCTGACTCGGGGAGGGACAGGATGGAGCAAGAGGAGGAGAAGGAGACGGGAAGAGGAGGAGGAACCGGAAAAGGGAGAGAGGGAGAGATGGGAGATTAGACGGTGTAGGGGAGTACTTGGGGTCGTTACACAGGTATATTGATGAAGTGCTTTTGTTCAATATTGAAGGAGAATGAATTTTTTATCTTAGTGAGGGCCGGCCTGAGAAGTGAGGGATGAACGCCTGACAGGAGGAGTTACAACACGTTCCCTTTTCTCCTTCCTATCAGCTCCCTGTCCAATAGTTTTGGTGGTTTTTACTTCACTTTTCTCCTCTTACACGACACTCGATACATTACTCTATGGCTTAGCGGAATATTCATCCTCTTACTACGTTCATGATGTTATAAATTGTTTTTTTTATGAATGTTTACTCCCTCTTCTTCCATTACATATTGACAATTCATTTACTATATAACTTCGTGGCTTTGCAGAACCTCCTTCCTTTTACTACACACTTCAACCCTTCTATACCTTACTTCTAATTCTCTAACTCAGCAATCTATTTTCCTCTTCTTTCAGGCCACTCTTGCTTTTTTCTACATTACTTCCATTGATTCTACAAGTTAACGTTACTGAACAATCTTACTCTTCTACATTTTACTCTTTGTTAACGCCTCTTACTAAACACAAACCTAAACTCATAATATTCAACCTCTTCACACCCTCTCGTATATTCGATAGCAACGCAGTGACCGCCAGCCTAAGGTGACTGTAAAGGAGAAACATCACATGAATCACCCAGTCAGACACGCTTCTAGCCAGACACGCAACCTTTAGACAGTCAATCAACCAGCCAGCAAACCAGACGGACATCCAGACAGACAGAAAGACAAATAGCGATGAAAAACAGGAGATAAAAGACAACCACTCACGTCCAAGGTTATAAGGTCCATACACAATGCCCATAAACAAAGAAAGCCGCCCCGGTTAGATAATGGGACGCTCCGGAGCATAAAACGGATTCACTAAAACGTCACAAAACAGACATGGAACACAGCGCCGGAGGAAAGAAGGACAGTTCCTACACCAAGAGGAATGATATGTTAACACACGACTGCATTATTGATTTGAGAGAGAGAGAGAGAGAGAGAGAGAGAGAGAGAGAGAGAGAGAGAGAGAGAGAGAGAGAGAGAGAGAGAGAGAGAGAGAGAGAGAGAGAGAGAGAGAGAGAGAGAGAGAGAGAGAATGGAAGAAAGGAAAAGGCAAGTTAGCAAAAAAAAAGATAAAGGGGAGAGACGTAGAGAGGTAAAAGGGGAGAAAATGAGCGACAGGAAGAATAATAGAAGAAAGGGAGGTTGGTAAAGAGAAATAAGAAAGGGCGAAGGGAGAAAGATATCAAATAGGTCATACATCAACAAAAGGCAAAAATATCAACACTAACATTGTATAAAGCACGAAAAAATCAAAGCTACCTGACAGCCACACAATACGAACACATCTGACTGCGCTGCCCGACAAATAGACAATCAGGTGCTTCATTAACGTGGCTTTTTTAATTATTTTTATTTACCATTTCTTTCTCCTCAATGTACTCGGTTGGCAGTCCCGGGTCTCGCTTCACGGGGCGGCGAGTTGCTAACCTGTTGCTGAGGTTCACGGACACAAGAGCTCATCAATATATGTAGATTTTTATTAACCGCGTGCATGTACGTGGTGTGTGTGTGTGTGTGTGTGTGTGTGTGTGTGTGTGTGTGTGTGTGTGTGTGTGTGTGTGTGTGTGTGTGTGTGTGTGTGTGTGAGTGTGTGTGTGTGTGCGTGTGCGTGTGTTTTGAGCAATTTAATTCAACATGGCTTTGAGGATCATGCAGTGGAATTGTGATGTGTGTGTGTGTGTGTGTGTGTGTGTGTGTGTGTGTGTGTGTGTGTGTGTGTGTGTGTGTGTGTGTGTGTGTGTGTGTGTGTGTGTGTGTGTGTGTGTGTGTGTGTGTGTGTGTGTGTGTGTGTGCTCTATTATAACATACATCCATAAAACAGCACACTATTCTTGAAACTACATTTTTTCTCGAAACAATGTATATCTTTTGTCATTTTCTTTAAACTGACTCATAATAGAAGGAAGAAAAAAATCAAATTGTCTTATTAATCAAACAACTGATTTCTGCAACACGAACCAATAACAAGAAGAAATGCAAGATCCTCTCCGCACATAATCAAGACCAATTATATAATGTGCGCGGTAGCGGAGGCTCAGAATTCAAATGCATGCAGTAAATCCTTTGATCACTCGTCAGGAAGCCCCGCCATTCACGTCGAGTCTCCTTCCTTCGAGTTACTTAGCCAGGCACCACAATTACCCTAATGGAAACACAGGGAGCCAAAGAAATTATTACTACTGCCATGTGCTCCACCATCACCACTGCAACTACAACTACTACTACTATTACTATCATTATTATTACTAGTTCTACTACTACTACTACTACTACTACTACTACTACTATTACTACTACTACAAATACTGCTATCACTACTACAACTACTGGTACTACAATTACTACTACTACTACTATTACTACTACTACTACTACTTCTACTACTCCTACTACTACTATTACCGCTACTCCTACTACTACTACTACTACTACTACTACTACTACTAGTTACTACTACTACTACTACTACTACTACTACTACTACTACTACTGTTATTTGTTCTCGACATTATCATTATTATCATTATTACTCTCATCATTATCAGCATCATTATCACTGATGTTATTTCTATTATCAACATAGTTA
>NC_059274.1:5647500-5707500 GCF_017591435.1 Portunus trituberculatus
GGAGTGAAATATTCAAGGCGTCTTCAAGATTAGAATTTCCTTAAGTGGAATTTACATAGTGTCGAGAAGTATACTCGTAAACTGGGGACAGAGGAGAGGATAAAACTTTACTGTCTCTCCAGAAGCCCAGATGGTACTGCCGAGAAACGAGGGTAATTAGAGAGACATATTGTGGTTGCTCTCTCTCTCTCTCTCTCTCTCTCTCTCTCTCTCTCTCTCTCTCTCTCTCTCTCTCTCTCACGTAAGTTTTGTTTATCTATTCATTAGTTTGTTTTTCGATGTATTCTCTTACCCATACTTATATTTACGATGCATCAAGGTAATGAAAGCTACAATAACGAGTTCAGGGTTATTTCCCATTAAGTGAAGCTCTTTTGTGTTTTATCTTTCAGGGGGAATAATTTGCATTGAAAAGGGAGACTAAATGAAACAGTGATTCTTTCATGGTGTCTCTTCCAGCTAATGACTGATGGTGATTTGGGGACCGGTAAATCACAAGCCAGAGGACCGGGGTTCGATTCCCCGGGCGGGTGAAGATATTTGGGTGTCTCCTTTCACGTGTAGCCCCTGTTCACCTAGCAGTGAGTAGATACGGGATGTAAATCGAGGAGTTGTGACCTTGTTGTCCCGGTGTGTGGTGTGTGCCTGGTCTCAGGCCTGTCCGAAGATCGGAAATAATGAGCTCTGAGCTCGTTCCGTAGGGTAACGTCTGGCTTTCTCGTTAGAGACTGCAGCAGATCAAACAGTGAACACACACACACACAAACACACACACACACACACACACACACACACACACACACACACACACACACACACACACACACACACGCACGTTCGTACATAAGTTAACCAGATGTAGTGGCACTTTTTGGTATGTTTGTGTATGGGTTTGTATCTTTTTGTTTACAGCTAGTGTGTGTGTGAGGGGGGAAGTGTTTAATTCACCTCGGTCGTCTGCTGGTCACCCAGCCAGTCTTCCCCATTACGGAGCGAGCTCAGAGCTCATAGACCGATCTTCGGGTAGGACTGAGACCACAACACACTCCACACACCGGGAAAGCGAGGCCACAACCCCTCGAGTTACATCCCGTACTGCTAGGTGAACAGGGGCCACATATTAAGAGGCTTGCCCATTTGCCTTCGCCGCTTCCCGGGACTCGAACCCAGCCCTCACAATTGTGAGTCGAGCGTGCTAACCACTACACTACGGTGTGTGTGTGTGTATGTGTGTGTGTGTGTGTGTGTGTGTGTGTGTGTGTGTGTGTGTGTGTGTGTGTGTGTGTGTGTGTAATTCACCTCGGTCTCCTGTTGGTCACCCAGCCAGTCTTCCGCATTACGGAGCGAGTGTGTGTGTGTGTGTGTGTGTGTGTGTGTGTGTGTGTGTGTGTGTGTGTGTGTGTGTGTGTGTGTGTGTGTGTGTGTGTGTGTGTGTGTGTGTGTGTGTGTATACCAGTGAACAAAAAATAAAACAGGCAAACGCACACTCTCAAAACCCCACAATTACTGGAAACACATCCCACCCACTCACTCGTAGACACACACACACACACACTCTCTCTCTCTCTCTCTCTCACACACACACACACACACACACACACACACACACACACACACACACACACCACTACCTTACCACCTCGCACCGTCCCTCCCCCGGGCCCTGTCACCAATAAAGCACAGCCCTTTAAACCCGTCACATTACAGCGTCACTCCCGCAACACACGCATTGTTGGCCAATCGTGAGGGTCTTGTAAAAGGTAAACAAACAATGGAGAGAGAGAGAGAGAGAGAGAGAGAGAGAGAGAGAGAGAGAGAGAGAGAGAGAGAGAGAGAGAGAGAGAGAGAGAGAGAGAGAGAGAGAGAGAGAGAGAGAGAGAGAGAGAGAGAGAGAGAGAGAGAGAGAGAGAGAGAGTGTCTGCCATCAAAATCTGTTGTCGAACCAATCTAAGTAAAACTGCGCATCCCTTTATTCCCTTCGACTTTTATTTGGCGTTTCTATTCGACATAACCGTAATGTTCCCCTCAGTGAGAGACAGGGGAGGCAAACCTATATGAAAAGGGAAAAGATGGAGAAATAGACAGATATACAGATAGATGTATATAGACTGTGCATGCAAACTGAACTATATAAAACAATAACAAATACAGATACAAGGAAAATCAACATACATATTTTGAATGGGTTTTATGGACGAAAGTATGATTTTTTTTGGGGGGTCTGGAACGGATTAATGGTATTTCAATATATTCTTATGGGAAAAATTGATTCAAGGGACGAATTATGGTCGTGAGCTGAGGTTTTACTGTATAAGAAAAAGTAGGAAAAACATAATACATAAAAAAAAGTAAATCGAAATAAAATAAAACAAGGCAATTTTTTTTCCACCTAAGATGAAGAGACATAGTTCGTGTTGTCCTGCTTACCTCTTTTAATTTTCACCTTCGTCTCTCTTCATTTGTATGGGTAAGGAAGTTAGGTTAGGTTGGAGTGAGGTGGGTTAATTTTCACTTTACTCGTATATTAACCCCCTTCAGTACCATGACATGCTTTCCTATTCATTCCGTCTACTATTAGTTGATTTTACACAGGTTCAGAAACTTATGTGGGGATTAAAATAATGAAGACTCTGGCTATTAATCCTCTGACATCCATAGACCTTTCCCAATGTCAAAAAAAAAATAAATAAATCGTCTAATCATGCTCAACATTGAAGGTAGAAATGCGTCCCAGTACTGAAGGTGTTAAGAGACAAGGCTCGTATATTTCCTGGTTATCTCCTTTCATTTTCTTCTTCATCTTCCTTCAGTTATGTGGTTATTAAGATTAGGTTAGGTTGGGTTAGCTTAGATTAGCCTTCACACTCATTTGCCTTTGTTTGTGTGAGTACGAACGTTAGGTTAGGTTGGACTGCAAGTTAAGTTGGGTTAGGTTAGGTTAATTTCCTTATCTGTCTTCGTTTATGTGGGTAAGAGGATTAGGTTAGGTTAGTTTGGGTTATGATAGGTTGGGTTTGATTGTTAGCTTAATTTTTACACTAATCTCAGTTTATTTGTGTGGATAAGAAGGTTAAGTTAGCTTGGGTTAAGATAGATTCGTTTAGATTTTGTTAGCTTAATTTTCACCCTTATCTCAGTTTATTTGTGTGGATAAGAAGGTTTAGTTAGCTTGGGTTAATGTAGGTTGGGTTAGGTTAGCGTATTTTCACCTTCGTCGCCTTTCATTTGTACATCCGAGAAATAATATATGAAGGCTTCTCTCACCAGTCCCGTTTTCTGGAGCTCACAGGGGCGCTGGACAATCTCAGGAGGGAGCGACACAATTTCCACAAAACTCAGGGAATCAAGACTCAGAGCCGCTATTTTTCTTGAGTGTTGCTGAGTAAAATGAGGAAGAAAATGGGAATAACAGTAATCTTCATTTAGAAATAAGAGTTTGGGCAGAAAATATATATAAAAAATGTTTTGTTTTAGATTGATGATGAGAGAGAGAGAGAGAGAGAGAGAGAGAGAGAGAGAGAGAGAGAGAGAGAGAGAGAGAGAGAGAGAGAGAGACGCACGTACAAAGACAGGAACACAAAGGAACATACTGACAGTCATACAAACAAGCATGCATACACTCACACTATCATGCATACAACAGACAAGGAGGAGAGTAATTTCGCAATCCATTCCTTTTCTTCCATCGTCACTACAATATTTTTCTCTTCCCATAATTCTCTTTGTAATCCTACCCTTTTATCTTTTCTGTATTCTCACACGATTTTTTTTTTCTACTTTTTTCCCTTCTCTTTATTTCTAAGTGCTTTTATTTTTCCATCCTCTGATTTCCATGTTCTATTCCCGTTCTTTTTCCTGACAGATGTTGAATGTCCCTAGATAATGTTTGTTTTACCTGCTCCCTCTTCATACATCTCTTTAATACACATTAGGCAGACCAAGAGTTTTTTTTTACTCTAATTTGAAGGTATTTTCTGCCTAAATTATTTTCGAGAGTTGGTTTGAAAATAAGATCCTTGTTTTACTTTCACACTATATGCCATCCTGCTGTCCTGTTCCTCTCCCAGTCTCTCTCTCTGCTTCTCTCTCTCTCTCTCTCTCTCTCTCTCTCTCTCTTTTTTTTTTTTTTTTTTTATTTAAACATAATTTATACAGAAGAACATGTACCCAAAGGCGCACTGTCGTGTGCTACCTATTCTAAGGGTACTACAATCTATTTCTCTACAATATTTACAAGACTTAAAAATAGAAAATATACAAGATGGTCAGCATGTAAATGGAGCACTGTTCTTTTCACTTCACTAGCACTATTCACGCACTGCACTACACTGAGTGTCACGTCACAAAGAGTGTCAGAGGAGTTGGCAGTGTCTGTCTCCACTTATGTGCCATCAGTTTGACACTGTGTGTGTTCATCTCCTGGACGTGAGGCACCGCGGCCGTGAACAAGTTCCACATCCTGGAGACGCGTCCTGCGAAGGTGCGTTGATGCTGACACCCGTGGGATCGCGGCACCTCTACGGCGTCACCACCATTGAGCACCGTTCTCGTGCTCCGTGCGGTGACTCTCAGAGGATGACGCAGCCCTGCCAGATGTGGCACTCTTTGCACCTGTGCCTTATGGAACACTACGATTGCCGCCACATCTCTGCGGTGTTCCAGTGAATCAAGGGACGCTCAGGCTCTGGGTGAGGTGGTATTGCAGCATCTACTAGCCGTATGGCGCGGCGTTGGATGCTGTCCAGTCTCCTTCTGTGTGTGGCGGCACAGGACATCCAGGAGAGAGCTGCGTACTCAAGGTGGGGCCGCACCTGTGCCTTGTACAGCAGCAGTCTCCCTTCCTGTCGAGGAAACTGGCGATCCTTCTGAGAGCGGAGATCCTGTGAGAGGCTTTCTTGGCAATGGATTTGACATGGCTGTCAAACCTCAGCCCTCGATCCACCTCCACTCCAAGTATCTTGACGTCATCTTGGAGTGGGAGAGCAGCAGCGCCAAAAGACAACTTTCCTGCCATTGCTGCCATGGCGGCTGGGGACCGAGAGACAACCATTGCCTGTGTCTTCTCCGGCGCGAATGTCACTTGCCAGCGAGCACCCCACTCCTTTATCACTCGTAGCTGCTGATTGATGGCCTCAGCAGCCCGCCCACTGTCCTGGCGTGGATAGGTATAGGAGAGGGTGCAGTCATCAGCATAGGCCTTGACTCCTGGCAGTAGCTGGAGAAGATCATCCACGTAGATATTCCACAGGAGTGGGCCAAGAATTGAACCCTGTGGCACTGATGCCTCCACAGGCAGGGACTCAGATGTTTGCCCGTTGACAACCACCTTGAGGCTTCTGTCCTGCAGGTAATTTCCCAGGAGTCGTAGCAAGCCACCCTGGATGCCTTTAGCACGAAGCTTTTCCAGTAATCCGTTGTGCCATACTTTATCAAAAGCTCCAGCTATGTCCAAAGCAACCACTATAGTGTCCTTGCCGTCGTCGAGGGCGTCCTGCCACTGCCTGGTGAGAAGCATCATTAGGTCGGAGGTTGACCTTCCAGGTCTGAACCCAAACTGTTGGTCTGAGAGGAGGGCATTGTCCTTGAGATGGCTACACACCACCTCTGCCACGACCCTCTCAAACACTTTACCCACCACTGACAACAGGGATATGGGTCTGTAGTTTTTGGGTCCGTCCTGAGCTTTTTGTGTACGGAACTACTCGAGCCTCCTTCCACACTGAAGGCCAGACGTTTTCCCGTACACAAGTTGTGAAGACTTGGGTGAGAGGGGCAGCCAGTTCCTGGGAGCATCGCTTCAGCAGGTGCGGGCTGATGTCATCAGGGCCGGTAGCTTTCTGTGTGTCCAGCCCCGCAATAATCGCTTCACCTGCTGATGCGTCACCTCCACCATGGTGACAGTCTTCTCACATTGCTGGACCAGCTGAGGCGGTGGCTGCTGTGGATTCCCCACCTTCATTTTTCCAGCAAACAAGGAAGCCAGCAACTGTGCCCTCTCCTTACTGCTGGTGGCGACAGTACCGTCCTGCTTGCTGAGGGAGGGATGGATTCTTGGTGGCCAGTTCCTGTTTGTCCTTAACAAGGGACCACCAAGTTTTGTTTCCTACGCCAGTGCCACACAGTTTCCGGCGCAGGCTTTCCTCCCACTTTTTTAAGGCCCACTTGCTGGTTACCACCATCCTCCTGCATGCAGCCCTATGCAAGTCCTTGTTGCGCCGAGTCGGGTTCCTCTTGTAGCGGAGCCAGGCAGCATACTTTGCCTCAGCAGCAACACGGCAACGGTAGCCAAACCATGGCTGATCCGTCGGTCTGGTGGTGTATTCCCTGTGTGGGACGTGGCGTCTCTGGAGGGCGAGAAGGTGAGAGGTGAGTGCAAGTGCTTCACTCTCTGCTCCTCCCTGTAGCAGAGTGGCCCATGGGGTGTGGGTCAGGTCGCGGCGCAGGGAAGCCCAGTCTGCTTTGTTCCACAGCCAGATGGTGCGGGTGGTGGCCTCGTCCCGAGCCACGCCCACTTCCAGCTGTGTCAGTACAGCGTGATGATCAGAGCTGCCCACGAGCCCCAGCTGATGACACTGAAGCTTGTCCTCCTGGTAGTCTGAGATGACAGGGTCTAATGTCCCTCCTCGTTCATGTGTGGGGAAGGTGACATGATCTGTCAGACCCTGCACCTCCAGGAGATTCTCGTAGGCGTCTCTTTCCAGGTGGTGATTGAGATCCCCCACAATCAGCACGTGGCTGCAGCTGTGTGCCATCATCAGGTTGTCTAAAGTCTCAGTCAGGTACAGGAGTGAGTCAGGCCCTTGTCGCGGGGGGCGATACAGGGCACACAGTAAGAGGGCTGAGCGGTCTGCCAGCGTTACTCGGAAGTACATCATCTCCATCAGTGGAGGCGTGTCTATGTCGAGTAGCTGGGCCTGCATTCCTTCCTTGAAGCAGACAGCCACTCCACCTCCTGTTCGCTCCTGTCGGTCCCTCCTCACCCAGTGGGTGAAGCCCTGCATCCTGCCATACGTGGGCTCCACCTCACTGTTCAGCCATGTCTCTGTCACCACAACAACGTCTGCATTGTGTCGTTGCACACAGTTGTGGTATAAGTCTGCAAGGTTAGTCCGGAGACCACGGACGTTGCTAGAGACGACCTTTAGTTGGCGGCGGGGCAAGCTGGCTGTACCATGGTGAGGGATGGTAGTGAGCGAGGCCTGCTAGTCCGAGGTGGTGGTTAGGGTCCGCGGCCGACTGCTGGTACTGGTGAAGAGGAGTGGTCCACTGCCGCCCCTGGCTCTGATTCCAGATACCAGGCTGAGGAAGGAGTGGGCGAGGTTGTGGTAAGGACTGAAATGAAGTGAGGTGGTGGGCGGGCTGAGGCGCTGCAGGTGGGAAGGGTGTGGCTGTGTGTCTTTCCACCGTAAGGAGCCGCTGTATGAGACGCTCCTGACGTAAATCGTCAGTTCTGGCGTGGCAAGTAGCAGAAGTGTGTCCTTTCCGTGAGCAGTACTCACACACTTTTGCCTTGGCTCGCTTTTGTGTCTGCTTGGTGGCCTGGTGAGTCCTCAGTCCTTCGCTGGACACCTTCCTCGCGTCCTGCTGCACTTCCTCTTAGTTTTCTTTTTTCTCCAATCTCCTGATGTGGTCTGAGGAGAGGTTCGTGGGCGAACAGAGGCACCGCGATCTACTCCGTTCGCTGTGTTTATGGAGGAAGAGTCCCTGCTGCTCTGTGTGGCGGTAGACGTGGTAGTGAGTACCGAGCAGTCACTCTGTGTGGCAGAAGGAGTGACAGTAGACGCTGGGGAGGTGTCACAGTCGCTCTGTGTGGCGATGGAAGCAGTGGAGGTAGGCGGAGCGGTCGTTGTTTCCCGGGCAGGCGAAGGGAAGGTGGAAGTTGAGAAAACAGCTGAGTGGCGAAGCTGTTGCGGTTTATCCGAGCTCCACCACGTCCTCCACCTCTCAGAGTCCTGACAAACCACCTCCCAGTGTTCTCTCTCTCTCTCTCTCTCTCTCTCTCTCTCTCTCTCTGTCAACTGTCCACTTATTTCTATACGTCTGTGTTTCTTAACGTGTTTTTTTCCCTTATTTTTTATTTTTGCACTTCATGTTTTTCATCGTATTTCTTTGTGTATTAGTTTCTCTGTATGTCAATAAATTACACCACAACCCCCTCCCCCCGCCTTCCATTCTCACCTTTGTACTCTATGTTTATTTGGGTCGTATTTAATCCCCTTTAGTACACAAGTTTCTCTGAGTGTTAATAAAATACAGCACAAACTCCTTTACATTCTCACCTTTGTACTTCATGTCTTTCTCATTTATTCCCGTTTTGTACATTAGTTTCTCCGTGTATCGATAAACTACTGTATAAACCCCAGCAGTTCCCCGTGTGGCGTCTGAATCACAAGGTCATTGAGCCATTTGCTACCGGGCTTAATTTCCTCGTCTTCCCGCCAGCGCCCATGAAATATCAGCGCGCAGTTCTGTATCTCAATTTCAGTTTCATTTCCCTCGCTCGAAGATTTTCCCTGCGTGCGTCTATAGCAATTACTTAGGAATCTGAGCCTCACCAATACTCAATCAACTGCGAAATTGATCTAGGCTTCAATTTCTGTCTGTATATTTTTCTTTCTTATTCCGTTTATTCTCCTTTAAACAAAAGGGTAACATTGCAGATTTTTATTTCCCTTCCCATAGAATCTGATGTTACGTAAAGGATTGTGGACAAAAAGCAATATTTCCTTTCGCGTTGTGTAAATGACTAACATCTCCACCACTTCCCTCCTCCTCCTCCTCCTCCTCACTCTCCTTTTCTTCAGCCCATCCTGTTCCCTAACCTTGCACCTCTCCACTGCTTTCCCTCCATCTCATCCTTCCCTCCCTCATTACCTCTCCTCTCATTCCCTTAATTTACCAGACTACCGGGGAAAAAGAGGTGGTTTCTTCGTTATACATGGAAATGGTAACACAAATAGCGCCGAGGGAGGAAGAAAGGGAGGCAGCGGGTTCGATCTAATGATTCTCTTACCAAGGGAAGGATTCGCTAACATAGACCAGGAGAGGATCTGCTGATTGAGTTTGTGTTATAAGTAAAACTATTCCCTGGAAGAGTGTGTGTGTGTGTGTGTGTGTGTGTGTGTGTGTGTGTGTGTGTGTGTGTGTGTGTGTGTGTGTGTGTGTGTGTGTGTGTGTTTACAGCCTTAGCTTGAATACGTTAGATATACAGACAGCTGCACAGACAGAATGAAACCGAAATACAAGTCTAGAAGGAAATTTTGGTAGATGGAATACAGAAGGTGCCATTGTGTACATTTTTCATCTCAGTTTCACTTATATCCATTTTCCTTCAATTTCAAAGACAGAATCTTAATTTCCTTATCCTCGTTATATCACTCCACTGACTTCAATCCACTCCTTCAATTCTCATCCAAATCTACCATCTACCTGTCTCTTTCAACTCCATAACTTCCTCTCTCCAACATTTCTCCCTACTTTCCTCCTGCCCCCTCTTTTAGTCTCTATTTCCCTTTCCCTTCTCTCCTACACCTACAGAATGCTGTTGTTACATTTTACAGAACCTATTCGATGTGTGTTTCTTTATAGGTGCTACATGTGTGTGTGTGTGTGTGTGTGTGTGTGTGTGTGTGTGTGTGTGTGTGTGTGTGTGTGTGTGTGTGTGTGTGTGTGTGTGTGTGTGTGTGTGTGTGTGTGTGTGTGTGTGTAGGAGAGTGCAAAGGCAATTTTGAGAGTGCCTTTATACCTACATCACCTAACCTCCCTCTCTCTCTCTCTCTCTCTCTCTCTCTCTCTCTCTCTCTCTCTCTCTCTCTCTCTCTCTTACCTTTCCTCCCCACTTATCACTCCCTTTCCCAATCAATTAATGAGCCTCACCTTTCCGGGACAGGTGTCAGCACTCCGCCTCCAAAATATGTCCCCACAAATTTGGTGAAGAAACATTTTGGATCTGTTACTCTTTCACGGTTTTTTCTCCTTATTTTTGGCCTGCCACGTGTGAAAGTAACTATTATATGTGCGTAGTTGGTTCCTCTCTCTCTCTCTCTCTCTCTCTCTCTCTCTCTCTCTCTCTCTCTCTCTCTCTTGCTAACTTTTCTCGTTCACGCTCCTGATGAATTAATTTTTACTTTAATTCTCCCTCTCTTCCTCTCTTGGGTAATTTGACCAGTCGCTTATTTGGCCTCCTTCAAACGCCTTCTTCCTTCCTTCCTTCCTTCCTTCCTTTGTTCCTCCCTTCCTTCTCTCCCTCGTTTACCTCTTTTCTTCCTAATTTTTCCAGTCCATTAATGACGCCTTCATTCTTCCTTTGCCTCACTTTTATGTTTTATTACCCTCTGGTCTGATATTTCTTCCTCCTTCTCCTATTCCTCTTCATCTTTCCCTTGACCTTTCCTCTATCATCCCTTCCATTTGTCACTATTGCAACAACTACTACCTTCCCTCTTTTCTTTTTTCTCTCCTTCCCCTCTCTTCCTATTGTGATTTCCTTTCCCTCTCCAGCCCACTCCCTCCCTCCCTCTCCCTTTCACCCACCAGGACGAAGCCAGAACTTAACCCGGAAGTCTTGTTATCGGGGTCCAATTATGTGACTCGCGTATAGTCGACCTTAGGGAAGGGAACGAAAGGATGAGTTTACCTTTACCTACGTAGACGGATAGTAATCAAGTCTGGCTCTCCCTTTATCTATCACAGTCTGTCTAATGGTCGGTGGATGGATAGATAGACAGACAGATAGATAGATAGGTAGGTAGATAGATAGATACAGTCTCCATTCTCAAAGGACAAAAGTGAAAGGTGTATTCCCTAAGATTACCTTTTTTGTATATTTGTTTTCGTTTTCTGTATTTCGTTTTCTTTTTCCTATTTTTTTTTATGTACGTTTCTTATTCCGTAGCTTTTTTTTTCTCTTATCTGTCAGTTATTGGAGTATTTAATTATTTATTTTTTTACTTTTAAAGGTTTATTTCTTCTTATTTTATTCTATGTATCTTTTTTTTAATTCATGAATGTGAAATTGAAAAAAAGTATGAAAAATATATCGTATTATCTTACTTCTCTCTTCTGTGTTCATCCTTTTATGTTTATTACGCTCTCTCTCTCTCTCTCTCTCTCTCTCTCTCTCTCTCTCTCTCTCTCTCTCTCTCTCTCTTCCTTACCTTCATCTCTCTTCTCGTTATAACTTTTCTTTCCTCTTTCTCTTACGTTCTTTCCACTTTCCTGCTCTTCTTTTTTCCCTTTCAGCCAGTTCCCAGTTATTGCCATTTTTTCTTTTCTCTTCTCCAATTCCACTTTTTGTCTACATTCTCCTCCTCCTCCTCCTCCTCCTCCTCTTCTTCTTCTTCTTCTTCTTCTTCCTCCTCTTTTTTTTCTCCACTTCCTCTTCCTCTTCCTCCTCGTGATATATTTTTATGGGTCATCAACGACTTTGTTTATTGCATTAATTATGTGGAAACAAAGTCACTTGAGATGATTATTCAATGTTGTAAGTTTGTTGCTGTTATCATTATTTGTATTATTTGTATTATTATTATTGTTGTTGTTATTGTTATTGTTATTATTATTATTTTTATTTTTATTATTATTATTATTATTATTATTATTATTATTATTGTAGTATTATTGTTGTTGTTGTTGTTATTGCTGTTATTATTATCATTTTTATCAATATTATTATCATCGTTATCATTATTTTTAGTAGTAGTAGTAGTAGTAGTAGTAGTAGTAGTAGTAGTAGTAGTAGTAGTAGTAGTAGTAGTAGTAGTAGTAGTAGTGTCTGTATTTGTTGCTTTGCTGCTGCTGTTACTGTTACTACTGCTGTTTACATTATTTTATTGTTGTTTTTGTCGTAATTACTATAATCATTACTATCACAGCAGAGACAATAACAGCAAAATCAATGTCAGCAACAACCAGAAAGACAGCAATTGCATCAAGAAACACAATCACCAACACTACTACTACAGCCTTTATTACTACTACTACTACTACTACTACTACTACTACTACTACTACTATTACTGCTACCACTACTGTTACTACCATTATTAATACTACTACTATTACTACTGCTGCTGCTGCTACTACTATTTCTATTATTATAACTACTACCTCTATTTCTACTACAAGGACTCCTGTTACTTCTACTACTTCCCCACAAAGGTCACGTCTCCGCCCGTTAATTGTCTTTGAATAGAAAATGGGCTAAGTGACTGACGGGTGACTGATGCATAATAAGTCTCGGCAAGGAGTGATGGAACAAAGCGATCTCATGACTTCACCTGATTCACCATCGATGTATTTTTCGTCGTCAAGCAGAGGTAAACAATTACTCTGAATTCTCTACCGTTTCAATTCGATTTGTTGCTTAATTGGCTTTTTCTTTCCTGCAATTAATAAGATTTCACTCGTTAACGTTTTCTCTCGATGTATTTTTTTGTTACCTTGAGCTCCTATGTTAGTTTATTTATCTGTCCAAATTCGAAGGAGTAATCGTGTAATATAAAGGAAGTTTTTATTTTTTTATTTATACCCTGTGGGCTTTTCACGGGAATTTATGGGCTAAAGGGGATATTTTTTAGGGTACCTCCTATCTCAAAGCCCACCCGCTAGGAAACCGTTGCCCTGAGTGAGGAAGCTCAACCTACACTCGGACCGTGGACAGGATTTGAACCTGTGCGCTTGGAGATCCCTCGGACCCCAAAGCACGCATGGTTCCACTGTACCTTAGGAGCTCTTAAGATTATTAATGTCTGTAAAGTTTTCTCTATCGTAACTCAACTCCTAATGCCAACAAGCTAGTACATTTTTTCTTCCCTTTTTCTTTCTTAGGTAGTAATCATCTGTAGATCTAATTTGGCTTTGTCTGTTTCTTTTTCTTTGCATTTTTTACACAAACACGCGCCACGAATATGAGGAAAGTGGACCAGGCGGGTGCAAAAAGTTGATTAGTGGCGAATGTTTTTTCATGAGATGTTCCGGGAGACACGTGCACTGCCTGACACACATGGCGGGGAGAGTGACACACGTGGCAGGCACAGAAATTCTCCTTCCTTCCGTTTTCCTGACCTGCTTCTCTTACTTCCTGATACATCAACAGCCTCCTCACAAGCTGCTGCAAATTTCCTAAGATTCTCGGACTTTCTAAAGGTTTAAACGCTTATCTACAGGTTTCTACATGTATTCTATTAAGATTCACACATTTGGCAAAGATTTCACACGTATCTATAAATTTTTACAGATATTCCCTAAAGTCTACTCGTATATCCAAGTGTTTCCGAGTATTCCTTTAAAGTTTCTCTAATTCTACATATCCCTATAGATTTCTGTATATTCCTATGAGACTTCACTACAGAGCCCCCTTCTGTCCCTCGCCTGCGTTATGTTTCCCTACATTACTAATGTACGTTACTGCCTCTTGCCTTCATGACTCATTGAAAGGCAAGCAAAATAGTGAGCCTGCAAACAGAGTGACCTCATGTGTGTGTGTGTGTGTGTGTGTGTGTGTGTGTGTGTGTGTGTGTGTGTGTGTGTGTGTGTGTGTGTGTGTGTGTGTGTGTGTGTGTGTGTGTGTGTGTGTGTGTAATTCACTGTTTGATCTGCTGCAGTCTCTGACGAGACAGCCAGACGTTACCCTACGGAACGAGCTCAGAGCTCATTATTTCCGATCTTCGGATAGGCCTGAGACCAGGCACAAACCACACACCGGGACAATAAGGTCACAACTCCTCGATTTACATCCCGTACCTACTCACTGCTGGGTGAACAGGGGCCTTATGTGAAAGGAGACACACCCAAATGTGTGTGTGTGTGTGTGTGTGTGTGTGTGTGTGTGTGTGTGTGTGTGTGTGTGTGTGTGTGTGTGTGTGTGTGTGTGTGTGTGTGTGTGTGTGTTCGTGTGTGTGTGGGAGGGGGAGCTGGATTCTCGGTTTAATACAAAAGATCAAACACTAACTTGGTGGTTGGCTCATCTGTCACTTTTTGTTTTATGTTGAGGACGCCAAGTTTCGTCACATCTTGGAATCACTTTTTACTGCTTATTTAAGGAGACGAAAGTTTGGAAGAATTTTGGTCATCCATTTCGGCCTCCCTCAAGTTTTCCTCTCCTCTCGTTTCCCCCCCTTTCTTTTTTTCCTTCTTTTAATTGTTTGTTGTTGTAGTTGCTTTCTTGATGTTTTGGATTCTTTTTAACATATTTAGTTTTGATTGTTTCAGTAATACCAGTTTTTTCGTTTCCCATTTCTTTTATCTTACTCGTTTATTTGATTTTATTCTTTATCTCTTATTCATAACTCTTTATAGCGACAAGACTCAATGTGCTCCTTTCTACCTATACATTTAATTTAATTCCTTATTTTTTATCATCTTTTTTTTAATTTGTCTTCTTCCTTTGCGTTATGTTCATAATTCTCTTCAAAGCCACGTTATTAAACTCCATATCTCGACACTTTTTGATGTCAAGCTTCCTCATTCCTTCTTAGTTTCCTTCATTCATTTAATCTTTCTTTTGCTCTTACTTCCTCATGCTTGTAATGCTCCTCTCCTCCTAGCTACACATCTCTCATATCTCTCAAGGCTCCGAATCTCCCTCTACCTTATTATAACTTTCCCTTTAACCTGATTCTTATCCTCCACCTGCCTTTCATTACTATTCTCCTTTGGTCTCTCGTCTGCATTGACTGCGTTTCTTCATCTTTTCAGGGGGCCACACACACACACACACACACACACACACACACACACACACACACACACACACACACACACACACACACACACACACACACACACACACACACACACACACACACACACACACACACACACACACACACACACACACACACACACACACACGGGGTGTAAATCGAGGAGTTGTGACCTTGTTGTCCCGGTGTGTGGTGTGTGCCTGGTCTCAGGCCTATCCAAAGATCGGAAATAATGAGCTCTGAGCTCGTTCCGTAGGGTAACGTCTGGCTGTCTCGTCAGAGACTGCAGCAGATCAAACAGTGAAACACACACATACACACACACACACACACACACACACACACACACACACACACACACACACACACACACACACACGTCATGTCTGTCCATCTCCTTTCATACATGTCTTCCTTTCCATCCACTTTCATACCTTGCACTTTTTCCTCCTTTCTCATCAATTCTGCATTTCTTTTCTCTGTGATAAGACGACCCACATTGTTCCTACTCAATGTCATTCACTTTTCTTTACCTCCTTTAATTCGAACGCTTTATTCATCTTAAGAAAAGACTATTTAATTTGCTAGACTGATTCGTCTACTTTTTTTTAGATCAATGTGGCTTATCACAAACAGTTTCGTGCAAGCAAAGAAGTCTTCTGCTATTTGCTCTTTCTTTGCATTCCATTGGTGTTCCCTGCACTATCTGTCATCTACTGCCACGGAGTTATGAAGACACGCAAGCACTGTGCATTACTACCCAGTCCTGGTCTTTGCTTGGCATTCATGAGTCTTTGCATTTTAAGGAGGGCAAGCGACCTTTACAACCAAGCTTTTACCTCCACATTATCCATTGGTTGATTCATGACCGCCTCCCCCCCCCCCCAACTGTCCCCGAATGTCCGCTCTGCTGAATCTGCTTCTCCTGCGACTGACTAACCGAAACGTGTCCACTGATCAGGCAAATGGGTGGAGTTAATGGTGCAAAAAATCACAAGATGGAACTGTTGTACTTTGCCTAATATCACGACATTTCGTTCACCGTCCTCTCTGAAGCAGATCCAGCGAAGCGTTAGTGAGGGTTCATAAGGTTATGGTCAAAGGTCAATCAAGCTTCGTCATTTACTGCCACCATGATTAGCGTATTCCTTCGTCTTAAGTTCCCTGTTCCATCAAGTCTCACAGTAATCTTAGCAACAAGTAGATTCTCAGTAGAACAAGGGATTTTTTCGTGCAGGGAAATGATGAAACACAGTGGAGGTAAGCGCAGATTACTCGACTTCAGAGACCAAACTCCTGCTCTGCACTGCATTTCCTTGAACCAAAACTCGACTTCCCTAAATCACATGAAACAGGTAATGGTGATGTAGTGGCTCTAATAGTAATGATAAACGATAAAACAAACAGTAAATGATGGTGGTGTGGTGCCTCTCTACCTTACAACTACGACTAACAATGATAACCAATGAAATAAAGAGTAAATGATGGTGGTTTCGTGACTCTCTATCTTAATATTACAAACAATGATAATGAACAATGAATTAAGACCGGATGGATGTACAAATAGGCAAACCAATAAATAAAGTCCCCAGTGCTGGCCATGGACCACAGCAGCCATGTCTCCAGGTCAGCGAGGCAGAATGCAAACTTTAGATCATAATTTCATACGCATTAGAGAAGAAAAGAGGGTGAAGCGGGAGGCAGGCTTGCAAATTTCACGTGATTTACAAGCGCGCACTGATAACGATTTCGTGGGGAAGGGAGGAGAGATTTGGAAGGGGAAGGACGGGAAAGTGGGAGGGTCTGATTTTGCATGGAACGACTGCTTGCCTTGCTCTGACCACCCGACCAACCGACCGAGGAACCAGCCCACCTACCACAGCTCCCTCGCCCTCTCAGCTGCATAAATCGAACCATGTTTCCTTAAAATGGTCGTAAAGTTTCTATTCAATGCTGGTGGTACGGGAGAGATATGAGGCAGGAGGAGGAGGAGGAGGAGGAGGAGGAAAAGGAGGAGGAAGATAAGAAGGAAAAGGAAAAGGAAGAGAAGGAAAGGGAGAAAAGAACTAGAATAATAAGAAAGAAAAAATAATATAGAAAGAAAGAAAAAGATAAAACAAAGCAAGAAAAAGGAACAAAAAATGAAAAAAAAGAAAAAGTACAAAGAAAAGAAAAACACAAAAGAAAAAAAAGCAGACCAGACATACACGTAGAAGTACCAGCAAAAAAAAAAAAAAAAAAAAATTGAAATAAACAAATAGAATAAATAAATACATAAAAATAAAGAACCAGACATGAAGAGAGCAAAATACATTAAACCCCTTCAGAACCAGGACGCATTTTATATTCACTACCGTTAATATGTGGATGTGGTGATTTCATACACCTTCAGAAACTCAAGTGTGGATTAGAATAGCGAAGACTCTGCCCAGTAACCTTCTGACCTCCATAGACCCTTCCTAATGTTGAAATCGTCTAATTACACCAACAAATACATGATAAAAGCATTCCAGTCCTGAAGCGGTTAAGAGAGGAGGAGAGAACACCACATTTCGCAGCATGAACTCACACACCCACCACGCACAGCAACGGATGGAGGAGCGTGTAATGGCGTTATGCAGCTGTGAAGGACGTGTAGGAATGAAGGAGGCAGGGACGGAAAGGGGAGGAACGAGTACCAGGGGGTATAGGATTTGAGGAGTGAAGGAAGGAGGGAAGTGAGAATGTAAGAGAGCACGAGGAGAAAGAGACGAGCGGATTAAGTTAATGGTGCAGGAGATGAGTGAAAGGTTCATTTGAGTATGGCGAAGAGGAGAAGAGGAGGATAAAGAAGAGGAGGAAGAAGAGGATAGCGAAGAGGACGAACAACAGAATAGGAAGAAGAGGAAAAAGAGGATGAGTAAGAGAATGATGATGATGATGATGATGAGGATGAGGTGGTGAAAGAGGAGGAGGCAGAGAGGAGAGAAGAAGAAATATAAGAAGAAATAAGAGGAGAAATTGTCAGACATAAAATAAAGATGACAAGAAGGAGAAAAGAAATGTAAAAGTTGTAAAGAAGAAAAAAAAAAAAAAAAACGGAATGACAAAAGCTCAAAAAAGGAAAAATTGAAAAAAAATGTATGAAAAAAGAAACAGAGAATGAAATTACAAGAAAAAGAGAGAAAAGAAGAAGACAAGGAGAGACACAAGAGAAAAGTGTGATGAAGGAAATAAGGAAAAGGAACAAGATGATAAAGTAAGGAAATAGTGAAAATAAGTCGAAAGAGGAGATTAAGGAAAGAGAAAATATATGGTAAACTTAGGAGGAGAAGAATGTTGGAATAAAAGTAAGAAGGAAAAAAAAGGAAAAAAGAAAGCAAGAAAAAAGATGGAAGAGGAGAAGAAGGAGGAGGAGAAGGAGAATAGACGAGAAAAAGAACAACAACAAAAAAGAAAGAAAGAAAGAAAAACTAAACACTTACAACAATATCAACAACAACGTAACGGATTAGGAGGAGGAAGAGAAGAAGGATAAAGTGGAGGAGGAAGAGGAAGAAGAAGAAGAAGAGGAGGAGGAGGAGGAGGAGGAGGAGGAGGAGAGGAGGAGGAGGAGGAGGAGGAGGAGGAGGAGGAGGTAGAGACAGGCAGGCAAGATCTAGGGACCACCGACGCTCACAAACAAACAATACGGGTATCTTAAACAATCTCCCACAATCCCCCGAAGGACACAGGCGAGGCGGGGGCGAGAAATCTAACAATCATACGAGGGACACATGCTCTCTCTCTCTCTCTCTCTCTCTCTCTCTCTCTCTCTCTCTCTCTCTCTCTCTCTCTCTCTCTCTCTCTCTCTGCATGAAAACGTCAACAAAGTAATGAAAAATATTCCCTAAAATTGTTTTCTTTCCTGTCCTTTTTTGTACCTCTAAGTGTTTTTCCTCCTCTTTTTTTCCTCCTTTCTTTATCTCCTCCTCTTCTTACTCCTCTTCCTCCATTCCTTCTCATCCTCCTCCATGTCTGCCTCTCCTTACTCCTTTCCTTTCCTTTGCTTTTTATTCCTTTACATTTCCTACGCATTTACATCGGATTCAATACAAACACACACACACACACACACACACACACACACACACACACACACACACACACACACGATGCACACAACCAGAAATCTCCGATAACCGAGGACGGAAATTTGAAGTCTCCCAATATTATCCGGAAATATTTCTTATTACCCAGCGAAGAGGAAATATTGTTGAGCAGCTTTTGCCTCCCAACAGCGCATCCTTCCCTTGGCCTTCCTTTACTTATTTTTCTATACCTTTTCACTGCTATCTGACACGTCTTTCCCTAACGAACACCTGTAATTGCTCCTCGGTACACCTTTCCTTTATGTTAATCACTGTGAAATATATTTAAACTGAGTAAAAATTATCAAACCTACTCTTTACTTATTTTTCTATACCTTTTCACTGCTTTCTGACACGTTCTTCCTTAACGAACACCTGTAATTGCTCCTCCGTACACCTTTCCTTAGTGCTAATCACTGTGAAATATATTTAAACTGAGTAAAAATTATCAAACCTACTCTTTACTTATTTTTCTATACCTTTTCACTGCTATCTGACACGTCTTTCCTTAACGAACACCTGCAATTGCTCCTCGGTACACCTCTCCTTAGTGCTAATCACTGTGAAATATATTTAAACTGAGTAAAAATGATCAAAACTACTTTTTTTTATGTCTATAGAGATTTCATGCATTACTTCTGGTGGGGTTAAAGCTTTCGAATCGCACTGAAAAGGTTAACCACTGACCATTCTGAAATACTTGTTTATTCTACAGCAAAAAAAAAAAAAAAAAAAAAAAAAAAAAAAAAAAAAAAAAATTCATTTAATCCGTTTCTTTCTTGTAGACGCTCATAAAGACTTCACAAATTGTTTCTAGTGTTGGAATTCTCACGTATCGCAGGGAACGCGAAAATTATGTGGTGATAAAAGTAATGAAGACTCTGGCTATTAATCTAACCTCCATAGACCCTTCCTAATGTTAAAATCATCTAATCACGACAAAAATGCATGATAAGGAAAGGTGGTAGTAGGATGCCTTGATGAACACCTGAAAAAATAACACCTTTAATTCAATCACCCCACCAGGTACCTTTAATTAAGCTTCTGTACCAGTGCCCCTTCAGACATATGAGAAATAATCACTTCCATAATAAAAGTACCAAACAACTACACAATATCTAACAGGACAAATTAGTTAAAGACATGACTTGGGACGACATCTTGCCAACAATAAGTAATCTTTCTTCTTCACCTCTCCCAAGCAATTATCTTATCGCGAGGAAACATCTCGGAGAAAGAACGAGGCAGAGGCGGAGAGGAGGGTGAAAAATTGCAGTCAAAATAGGAGGGGAAATAGGAGGAGGAACAGGAAGCGGAAGAGAATAAGAAAGGGAAGGAAAACGAAGAGAGGGTGAAGGAAATTGAGGAGGAGCAAAGAGGTATGAGGAGGAGTGATAGAGAAAGTCGTGAAGAAGTCGGCGAAGGAAGGAAGAAGATGGAGAGCGGGAAAAGAGAAAGTTTAAGATAAGAGGAAGTGGAGGAGGAGGAGAAAGAGCTAGAAAGGTGGAGAAGGAGGAGGAGGAGGAGGAGGAGGAGGAGGAGGAGGAGGAGGAGGAGGAGGAGGAGGAGGAGGAGGAGGAGGAGGAGGAGTAAGAAAAAAGGTATTACGAATGGAAAAGACTACGCAAAAACAGAAAAGAATAAGGAGAAAGAAGAGGAGGTAGAGAAGGAGGAAAAGAGTGAGGAACGAAAGAAAAAAACGAAGAGAGAAAAAATATGTACTTAGAGATGTACGAAAAAACCAGATGAAAAAAAAAAAGAGGATGATGATGCTGACGACGAAAAGGACAAAAACAACAACACCAAAAAAAATAAGAAAACAAAACGAAAAACGAGAAAGGAAACCGTAAGGAAAAACAAGAAGAGAGAGAGAGAGAGAGAGAGAGAGAGAGAGAGAGAGAGAGAGAGAGAGAGAGAGAGAGAGAGAGAGAGAGAGAGAGAGAGAGAGAGAGCGGGGAGGAGACGGGGATGAAGAAGGATAATCGAGCACCTCCTCCCGTCCTCTTCCCTCCCGGCCTCGTCCCTCCCGGCGGTGGTACAGTAGTTAAGTGAATCGGCCGCAGAGGCTTGCAGGTTTCCCCAACGCCACCCTTCTCAATATTCATGAGGGAGGTCAGCCTGTCTGCATGTTTTTCCCTGCAAGGAGGAGGAGGAGGAAGAGGAGAACGACGACGACGACGACGACGACGACGACGACGACGAAGAAGAAGAAGAAGAAGAAGAAGAAGAAGAAGAAGAAGAAGAAGAAGAAGAAGAAGAAGAAGAAGAAGAAGAAGAAGAAGAAGAAGAAGAAGAAGAAGAAAGAAGCCAACGACAATGGGGAAGAAGAAGAGGAAGAGGACGAGGAAAAGGGGAAGAATGAGAAAGAAAATACAATGAAATTAGAAGATGGATGAAATGAATGATACAATGAAATTAGAAGAGAGAGAATGAGAGAGAGAGAGAGAGAGAGAGAGAGAGAGAGAGAGAGAGAGAGAGAGAGAGAGAGAGAGAGAGAGAGAGAGAGAGAGAGAGAGAGAGAGAGAGAGAGAGAGAGAGAGAGAGAGAGAGAGAGAGAGATGTTGAAGTTGAAGTTGAAATTGAAGGTGAAGGAGGAGGAGGAGGAGGAGGAGGAGGAGGAGGAGGAGGAGGAGGAGGAGGAGGAGGAGGAGGAGGAGGAATGCACTTAATTTATCATTCTGAAGAGGCCTTGCAAACTAAGCCTATTGTCACTTAATAACTTCCAAACTTGACCACAATGCGTTTACTACAAAGTTGGAACGTAATTTAGTGGTATTTGATTAGTTCAGAAATGCTATTCACCTTAACCTGGAGAGAGAGAGAGAGAGAGAGAGAGAGAGAGAGAGAGAGAGAGAGAGAGAGAGAGAGAGAGAGAGAGAGAGAGAGAGAGAGAGAGAGAGAGAGAGAGAGAGAGAGAGAGAGAGAGAGAGAGAGAGAGAGAGTAGGTCTAATGGTTTCTTTCAGCTTCACTTATTTTCTTGTGTTCTTATTTATCGATTTGTTTAGTCAATTATGCATTCATCTATATGCCTATGTCTCAACCACTCAAAGTATTTATTTAACCAGAAGCTAACTTCACTTAAGAGGGAGGATTCAAGACACTTACCTCTGTCTTTTAGCAAACCCTTCGTATCTGTAAGGGAACTGGCACATGAGTGGGCCTTTTTTCTATTCTTTTTACTGCTCTTGGTCTGTTTTCCCTTCTTACCTAAAAAATCTATGCGTCAAAAACACACACTTGATATAAGGAGAGGAAAAGGGAAAGCAAAACTCGGGTACTCACACAAGAGCTTAGCACAGTTTAAACCCCTTCAGTACCATGACGCGTATCCATTTTCATTCTTCTTACTATTTGGTGATTTTATACAGCTTCAAAACTCTTGTAGTGGATGAAAATGATAAAGACTAGCCATAAATCTTCTGACCTCTATAGATCCTTCCTAAGGTGAATAAAATGGTCTAATCGTACACAAATTTCAAGGGAAAAAAAATGTGTCCCCACTACTGAAGGGCTTAACAATGTCCTCAGGATTCAGGAGCTTCCCAGTTATTGAGGAAACACGGCGCACCTGATTCTCTCACAGGTGATGAAGGGAATATTGGAGATTGACGCAAGGTGTACTGGGAAGAAAATGGGAGGAAGATAAGAGAAAAAGGAGGAGGAGGAAGAAGAAGAAGAAGAAGAAGAAGAAGAAGAAGAAGAAGAAGAAGAAGAAGAAGAAGAAGAAGAAGAAGAAGAAGAAGAAGAAGAAGAAGAAGAAAGAAGAAGAAGAAGAAGAAGAAGAGGAGGAGGAGGAGGAGGAGGAGGAGGAGGAGGAGGAGGAGGAGGAGGAGGAGGAGGAGCAGGAGAGGAGGAGGAGGAGGAGGAGGAGGAGGAGGAGGAGGAGGAGGAGGAGGAGGAGGAGGAGGAGGAGGAGGAGGAGAAGAGGAAGAAGAAGAAGAGGAAAGAAGAGAGGATGAGGATGAGGAGGAGGAGGAGGAGGAGGAGGAGGAGGAGGAGGAGGAGGAGGAGGAGGAGAGACGCTTTCTTCTAAAGCATCGTTTAAAATCTGATAGTTGTGTGAAAAACATCTTTAAATGAAAAAAAAAATTGTTGTTAGTATAATTTATCTATCCTCTCTTATCATTTTTGTTTTAATTGTTATGTTCTAATATATCTCCACTACACGCCATTTCTTTCCTTCCTCCTCCTCCTCCTCCTCCTCCTCCTCCTCTTCCTTTTTGCTCCTCCTCATCCTCCTCCTCATCTTCCTCTTCTTCCTCCTCTTCTTTCTTCTTCTCCTCTCCCTCCTGTTCTTGTCTTTTCCTGCCACCCTTCTCTTCTATCCAATTGAATTTTCTTTTATTCCTTATCGTCTTGTTTTCACATCCTCCCTTTGAAAACTAGCTCTTCCTCCTTTTCTTCCTCTTCTTGACCCTGTGGCGTGGCTTCCTCATATCCCTCCAGCACCTTCAGAGAACACAGTGTACTTCCTCAAAGGATTCGATTTCTTCTCTATCAATATTTTCATCAGACTCGATCGAAGGATCTCAGAATGCTTAGGGCGTGTGTGTGTGTGTGTGTGTGTGTGTGTGTGTGTGTGTGTGTGTGTGTGTGTGTGTGTGTGTGTGTGTGTGTGTGTTCACCACGGTCGCCTGCTGGTCACCCAGCCAGTCTTCCCCATTACGGAGCGAGCTCAGAGCTCATAGACCGATCTTCGGGTAGGACTGAGACCACAACACACTCCACACACCGAGAAAGCGAGGCCACAACCCCTCGAGTTACATCCCGTACCTATTTTCACTGCTAGGTGAACAGGGGCTCCACATTAAGAGGCTTGCCCATTTACCTCGCCGCGACGGGACTCGAACCCGGCCCTCTCCATTGTGAGTCGAGCGTGCTAACCACCACACTACGCGGTGTGTGTGTGTGTGTGTGTGTGTGTGTGTGTGTGTGTGTGTGTGTGTGTGTGTGTGTGTGTGTGTGTGTTTCACTGTTTGATCTGCTGCAGTCTCTGACGAGACAGCCAGACGTTACCCTACGGAACGAACTCAGAGCTCATTATTTCCGATCTTCGGATAGGCCTGAGACCAGGCACACACCACACACCGGGACAACAAGGTCACAACTCCTCGATTTACATCCCATACCTACTCACTGCTAGGTGAAAGGAGACACACCCAAATATCTCCATCCGGCCGGGGAATCGAACTCCGGTCCTCTGGCTTGTGAAGCCAGCGCTATAACCCCTAACCCCTGAGCTACCGTGTGTGTGTGTGTGTGTGTGTGTGTGTGTGTGTGTGTGTGTGTGTGTGTGTGTGTGTGTGTGTGTGTGTGTGTGTGTGTGCAAATAAATATCATCAATAGTGGTAGAATCAACAGTAAAGAAAAACAAAGACGAAAGGAAAAGATAAAAAGAGAACTTGACTATGCATACCAATAATTGATTAAAAAATAAAGCCAGATAAGAAATAAGTGGAAACAAAAACTCCTAAAACTGAAAACAACACAAACTTCAAGCGTGAAACTTTTCAATTCCGCTCCCACACTCAAAGGACGAACACCCCCAAAAAAAAAAAACGACAAAAAAGTGAGAGAAAAAAGTCATAGAATAAAAACGAGGTAAAAAAAAAAAATGGACTCGTGTTTCCGTACCTTCCAAACACTGACTTCTTTGCTTTCAACAGATGCAGATGACCCTTAAGAGAGGTACCCCTGAATACCTCACCGTCAGCAGTCCCAGGAGGAGGGGAATGTGAAAGAAGGAAGGGAATAAAGGGGAATAAGAAGAGGATGCAATATAAGTTCTTACAAAAGATGGGGAAGGAAGGAGCACGAGGGGAAAAGCAGACCACCTGACAACTTTTTGGTAATTTCTTCTTTGGGGAAACTTTCTTAATCTATTTATTGCTCTTGAATTCTTTGTGTTTTGAGCTCCAAAGGATTTTTTTTCTCTCATTTCTTTTCATCGCCTTCAGTTGTGGTGGTGGTGGTGGTGGTGGTGGTGGTGGGGTGGTGGTGGTGGTGGTTTCCAGAGTGGCCACTTTGGGGTAACAATATACGAGGTTTGCCTGTAATAATTTTAACGCAGGAATGTTTGTGACGCCAGTGTGGAGACTTTATTGGAAGAACGACTCTGAAATTGACTATTTGTGACTTATTCATTAAACTCCTTGACATTCTCTCTTGGAAGATAGATAGACAGACAGACAGACAGAGACAGATAGATAGATAGATAGATAGATATAGATAGATGGATTAATAGTGAGAGAGTTGTAATATTTTTTTTTTCTGTCCTGGCCTATAGCGCCTGTAGGTAACTTGAAGTATACTGGAAGCGCTGTTATACTTCCACCCATTAGTAGCGCAGACAATTTTATTTATAGTGGTACCCATATTAGGCTCCAGGGTATCATGGTGACATGTAGGTAACTTTTAACCAATCGACAAATGGCATATTTTCAAGGCGGTATGTGGTGGGACTCGAGCCTACGTGTGGACATCTGCTGATCCCACGCTCACCACCTTATCCATCACGCCACCGCCTCTCTCCGGGAAATCATTCCTAGACACAAATATCAAAGAAAAACCCACGAACCTGGAAAGATGACAAATTCAGAAAGGCAACAGTAGCACCACCACCACCACCACCACCACCACCACCACCACCACAACAACAACAACAACAACAACAACACCACTACCAACAACAACAATAAAACAACAACAACTATTACAGTACCAATAATGAAAAGTAAACAAACTCAGCTCTGCATTCCTGTCACTCCTTGGAGCTCAACAGATGAATAGAAAGGGGGAGAAGGACGGGGGGTGGGGGGGCGAGGAGAAGGGAAGCCACCACCTCCCATCTCTCTCCCCTCCCTGGCGCCCCACCTGCCATGAGGCGCCACAAGGAGGAGCAGAGTATCTCCTTCGCACACCTGTCTGGAATGTAATTAGTCTGAATTAGAATAGGTAATAAGATTGCGGTTACCACTTCGCCAGTTGTATGAGACGCAAATTACAGTCAGAATGTGTGAACGATGGTGGTACAGTAGTAGTAGTAGTAGTAGTAGTAGTAGTAGTAGTAGTAGTAGTAGTAGTAGTAGTAGTAGTAGTAGTAGTAGTAGTAGTAGCAGTAGCAGTAGTAGTAGTAGCAGTAGTAGTAGTAGTAGAAATAACAGTAGTAGTAGTAGAAGTGGTGGTGGTAGTAGTCATTGTTATTATTGTTATTATTATTATTATTGTTGGTGGTGGTGGTGGTGGTGGTGGTGGTGGTGCAGTGGTGGTGGTGGTGGTGGTGGTGGTGAGTGATGCAGTGGTGGTGTGTGGTGGTGGTGGTGGTGGTGGTGGTGGTGGGTGGTGGTGGTGGTGGTGGTGGTGCAGTGGTGGTTGGTGGTGGTGTGGTGGTGGTGGTGGTGGTGGTGGTGGTGGTGGAATGGTGGCATGATGGTGGTGGTGGTGGTGGTGGTGGTGGTGGTGGTGGTGGTGGTGGTGGTGGTGGTGGTGGTGGTGGTGGTGGTGTGGTGGTGGTGGTGGTGGTGGTGGTGGTGGTGGTGGTGGTGGTGGTGGTGGTGGTGGTGGTGGTGGTGGTGGTGGTGGTGGTGGTGGTGGTGGTGGTGGTGGTGGTGGTGGCAGTGGTGGTGTGGTGGTGGTGGTGGTGGTGGTGGTGGTGGTGGTGGTGGTGGTGGGTGGTGGTGGTGGTGGTGGTGGTGGTGGTGCTGTTGGTGGCAGTGGTAAGTAGAATGGTTGTGACGGTGGTGGTGGTGGTGGTAGTAGTAGTAGTAGTAGTAGTAGTAGTAGTAGTAGTAGTAGTAGTAGTAGTAGTAGTAGTAGTAGTAGTAGTAGTAGCAGTAGTAAGTGAAGTATAGTGATAAAAACAGTCCTTTGTGGCAATTCGTGTAATGAAATACAAAAGAATGAAATATGAAAATCCTGAAATGATAGATACTATGTGAAAACTGTTATTGAGACTCATAACAGAGCAAACAATAACATTCACGATTGATTCATGAGTTTTGTTACATGTGACTGGGGGCTTCAATGTACACCAACAATAGGTTATAAATGAAGCAAAGTAACGTAATAAATCAAATATCGGTTCAGTGGCTCGCAAAATCAAAACAACATTATGGATTGCTTGAATGTGATATTGATAGATGTCGATTTTTTCCTCATAAACGTCTGTGGAAAGAAGGAAGAGGAAGAATTTGCTGTTCTCAGTTACTTTTCTTTTATAAACAAGCGTGTGAAAAGAAAAAGAAAAGAAAAAAAAGGGAAAATGAAGCTTATTCTTTAGTTTTTCTTATTTATATACCAAGGAAAAATAAGAAAAGAAAATGGCCTTTACTCATCAGCTGGGGACACTTCGAAAAAACAATGAAATAATCCAACTAATTCACAACAAACCACAAACAGAAAACTGGAATGGAAAGGCGACAACCATTGCGTATATTGCCATTTTCCAAGCGAACTCACTCCCAAAATTGAAGGGACACGCATTGACAAACAGCACGTGACCCGAAAACAATCAACACACACACACACACACACACACACACACACACACACACACACACACACACACACACACACACATTTTTCCTCTCCTATAAATGCAGGGCGGTGTGAAAGAGCCCAGTGAAGGCCACATTTAGCATCATTTAGCACATTTAGTAATACAGGAGGGAGGAAGTCACGCACGCCACGTCAGGTAGAAGCCAAATCAAGAACTCTGCTTCCGTCCCAACTCTTGTTATTTTGACCAGGATGAGAGAGAGAGAGAGAGAGAGAGAGAGAGAGAGAGAGAGTAATAGAGTGGAGCGGCGCGACAACTGCAAAATGTTTCCTTAAAAATTAAGAGCTAATAACAGCAGAAATTGTGAACATGAAATAACATACAAGCAACAAATAACAGCAAACTAATGGCAATTACAGAAACATAAAGAAAAAACATCAACAAACACAATATTAAAAAAAAAAAAACTAGAAAAGCAAGAGAATACACACACACACACACACACACACACACACACACACACACACACACACACACACACACACACACACACACACACACACACACACACACACACACACACGTAAAACAAAAAAAAAAAAAAAACAGACAACAGTAACGCGAACACGACACTAATCTCAACTTTCCCCCTCCAACAACCACCACACAAGAAAGGTAATCCAGCCAACAGAACTTTCCACTTCTTAACATTAAACTTCTCAGCAAAAGACTCCCGCTACCCAGTAAATCTAGTTCCTCCGCCTTATTGAAATCCCAAGCGCTTCTAACTTTTAGTAGATTTACCCCTTTAGATTCTCCTTTCTCCGCTGAGGCAAAAGATGTGCGCCCAACTTCCTCCCGAGTGAAATAAGAAAAGAAGGTAAGATGATTAAGAAACGAGTCCTGTGTCTATTTACTGGAGATATGAGGAAGGAAGGAAGGAAGGAAGGAAGGAAGGAAGGAAGGAAGGAAGGAAGGAAGGAAGGAAGGAAGGAAGAGTTGATGTTTTCCATATGTAGGGTTAATTGTATGCAAGGGAAAGGGATGAACGCACATTTTATATATATATTTTTTCGTATTCTGTCACAGTTTTTCCTTTTTTCTTGGTTCTTTTTATTCTTCGGTTATTGACCGTGAATAGAAAATTGGCTTCCCACAAACATGAGCGCGAACATTGGACGCAATCGTTGACAAACAAAGACTGATATGAATATTAATGTTCCGAATAATCAGTGTGTAATGACTTTCTCTCTCTCTCTCTCTCTCTCTCTCTCTCTCTCTCTCTAAGCTATCAACAAACCCAAGAAACAAAACAAAAATATCATACAGCTTACAGAGAAAGCGGTCGCCCTGGATAAAAGTTTCCAAGGCTTGTTTTTATTGGAAAGACTACAGAACGTTTTTTTTTTTTATTGAAAGGAAACGTTTATGGAAGACAACGTTCACTGACACAACATTCACAAGAAAAAAAAAAGAACAGTCCCAGGAAGCAATTTTCGTGTTATGAAACTTAACAGAGCAGCCTGAGAAGATGGTCCATGTATGAGAGTTATTTTTCAGACTCAGTGGCGGAACTGTCATAATTTCTGATATCTAGAGAGGACTGGCAATATTTTACTAAGTCAGAGTGAGCTCATGCTCTCGTATGTAAGGACTCTTGGCTGTGTCTACGAAAGTAATACTCCCACTGAGATTTAGAAACGCCTTACCCTCTCACTATGACAATTTTCCAAGGCCACAAAGAAAACTAGCCGTGTTTTCAAGATAGTTTCTCCTTTTAACAAACTAGAAATTTTGACAATCCATCACCTGAACCATAAAAAAAAAAAAAAACACGAGTATCTTCAACTGTAGCCTTTGGAAAGCAGTGACGGTGAGAGAGCAAAGCGTTTCAGTTTACGGGCCAAAGTTGTCATAATTATTATAATGCCTGAACATAATCTATCCTAAATTAACCCGATTTAAACTGGCATAAACCAATATAACATGCTCAATGAGTGGTCGGTACTCACTATTCCAGACTTTGGAAATATGCACATCTTGTAAACAATTCGTCTTTACTCTTCTTTCTCTTACAAACCGTCTTTGTTCCTCTTCCTCTTCTTACTGTCTTAAAATCTTGTGGTCACAATGGTTGAGAATACAATATTCATCAAAACAAATCCGGTATCTTTCACAATGTACTGCAATGAATTACCTCATCCTTCATCATAAAACATCTCAATAAATTTTACTCATCTTACTATATTTTTGGAATCTGCAAACGGGTAAGAGAGAAAACGAAAAGCAGCGAACAGAAAACGAAAGAAAAGTACCCAAACGAAACTATTATTAAAAAAACCTATAATGAACTCAGACACTCAGAAAAGATATAACGATATAATTCATGATTGACGCACATAAGCTCTTAAGATGGACTTGATAACTGTTTGTGTAACAAACTACTGGTGAAAACACAAGGAAAAAAAAGAAAAATGGATTCGCCATCTCAACTCCCACATACTCACCTACTTAATCCCTTGCGCCTCATATGGCTCAGTATTCTTACGCAACCTTCGTGTGCATTGTTGCCTCACTTGGACAGAATGTAGAACAATTTTTGAAGATTGGATGAGGATCCCTACGTTCCGCCACCTAAAGAAATGTTTGTCTTAAAACAAACTCACTAGTCAGTCACGCCTGCACTTCACCACTACTCGCTTCTCCAAACCTCACCACATACACATCAACACAGTGTTATTCCCTGACCACTGTAAAACTATGAGCACTTGACACAACGTTTGGTGAGTATCCTGTCTTTGTTCTATTTCCAGAGTTACAAATAACATGAGAAAAATCGCGTCATGGACGCCACGCGGTCCACCATCACAATGCTGCTCACTTTCCATAGAGCACAACTGACTCTGAGCCGCGTCCCTCACATGTTGGCGTCACGTGGCTCCAAACAACAAAATATCAAATGCACACCAACCTAATAAAGGATCGAAACCCACACATACAGCATCCAATCCCCTTATACTCACACTTTGCCTCACATCACTGCCTCTATCACAGCCGCTCGAGCCTCGTCTCGAACTCGGCAGTGACCACTGACCAGGATCCAATCAGACATTACGCAGCATCGTTAAGAAGCCTCCTGTTTTATTGTATCAATCCAAGCAACACGTCCACCACACCCTTCATGAGGCAACACACCAGACGCCTGCTGGTGATTTCTGCGCTCCATGGAAGAGCAAACTCCACGATATGTAAAGCCTCAGAGAAACTTCGAGACCGCGGCGCTGCTTCCCGTGACGCTCAAGTGTTTATCACAGAAAACCTGAAAACTGAAGCGGTAACCCTCAACTTTGTGCTCGGGAGTCACACCACCTGGAGTTCCTGCCTTCCTTGCAGCTGTACATTGAACCACCATTCCCCTGCAGCACACCATCTCCTGGCGCAGCGCCTCACTCCACTGTGCAACTTGACGGTGCAGTACTCAGTGCAATGGTGTTCGCACAACAGAGAGAGAGAGAGAGAGAGAGAGAGAGAGAATACGGAGAAAATGACATATGTGAGTAGCAATGTGGTGAATAAGACAAGAAAATGACGGTTGTAAAGTGTAAGAGGTGGCAAGAGAATGTAATAAAAAAGAAGAGATGGGAAGGAAAAATTAAAAAGAAAGGAAGTAAGGAAGACTGAAAAGAAAGGAATGGAAAGGAAAAGAAGCGTGGAAGAGAATGTAGGAGAGGAATAATGAGAGAAGAATGGAAAAGGAAGCGAAAGAGACGAAACGAAAGGCAAAGACAGGGAATAAACATGAGGGGGTGACGAGGTATGCGAATGACGTACAAATACCAAGCAAAACTCCACAGTTAAAACATTCACGAAAGACAAACACAGAAGACAATACTTTTTAACTCGTGTCAAGAAAAGTAACGCACCCCCACAAAAAAAAAAACCAGGAAAAAAGGAATATACGATTTTACTGGTGGGTGGTGTTATATATTTCACTTATAAATTGAAAATAAACAAGAGCAGCCACAAAAATAAAGGAGGATAAAACAACAAACGGGTAACATGGGATATAAATCGTGGGATGCCTGGCACACTCTTGATTTTCACCGAGTTAGCGCATTTAGAGAGAGAGAGAGAGAGAGAGAGAGGAGGGGAAGAGCAACGGAGCAGCGCATCAACTGCAAAATGTTTCCGAGTAAAGTAAAGAAAGAAAATGTACAAAATATGAAAGAAAAAAAGTCATAATAATGTAAATTAGGCGAGGAAATGTGGTGCGAAATAGAGCAAATTACACACACACACACACACACACACACACACACACACACACACACACACACCTATTCTCCTTTCTGGGTTGAAATTGGGATTTAATGGTTCTTGAGAAGCCACATTATGTCTTCTCATCTGACCTCTATTTTCCTCTTCTTCCTCTTCCTCTTCTTCCTGTGTCTCCTCCTCTTCCTCCTCCTCCTCCGAAACATTTTCTTTTAAGAGCTCTTTATTTTCTTTTCTCTATTCTTTTTTTTCGTCTGTGTTCATTATATTGTTTGTTTTATTTGTAACTTATATTCTACTTTCATATTTTATTTTACTGTATTTTGTTAATATTTATTTTTATTTTCTTATGCAATTTTACTTCGCCACTGTGTTTTCTGCTTTTCATACCAATGCATTTTCTTTTCCTTTTTGTCTACTGTTTTTCTTTTTCCTTTCTCCCAGTTCGTATTCTACATTCCTTTTTCCACACTTTTACTCTCTTGCCAACCTCCACTTTTCTCTCTCTCTCTCTCTCTCTCTCTCTCTCTCTCTTTTTCTTTACTCATCTCTTAACTTCTTTTATTTTCCTTTCCATATATGTTTTTCACTTCCCTCCCTGCTTGTCTGTTTCCATTCCCTCCCCACCCACACAAACACACACGTACACACACACTCTCTCTCTCTCTCTCTCTCTGATGTATACTCAACCTCTCCTCTCACGCCCTCTGATATAACCACTTGAATTCCTAATGTCCTCTACTTCCCACTCTCCGTACAACGTCCCTGAGTTCCCTTCCTCTTTTATTTCTCCTTCCTCTTTTATTTGGCCTCTCTCCTCCTTCAGTTTCTAATCCTCAAGGCTGAACGATTTTTTTTACTAAGCCAACATACGATTCAGCAGATCCTTCAAGACCTTCTTATGATATCCTTCTATGTTCCTTCTGATTTGTTTTCCTTTTGTTATGTTTTATCTGGTGCTTGCTAGGGATTGGTTAGTGTGTCTGTCTGTCTGTCTGTCTGTCTGTCTGTCTGTCTGTCTGTCTGTCTGTCTGTCTGTCTGTCTGTCTGTCTGTCTGTCTGTCTGTCTCTCTCTCTCTCTCTCTCTCTCTCTCTCTCTCTCTCTCTCTCTCGTTCTTTTCAGCATCCTGTTTTTTTTTCTTTTTTAACTACACTAAAAAAAATTATTATCATTCTATGCTTTCCTTTCATTTATTTAATTTATTTTTCCATCCTACACTATTTTAACAAAAAAATATTTCGCCTTTATGTCCTTTAAAATTATTCCCTCTACTTCATTAATGTCTCTCACGTTTTGTAACCATCAATTTTTTACATACAATAAATTCAAGTACTCTGGTGTCACTAGTCCCATGATCCTTTATATAAGCGATCTGATTCCTTTGTTTAGACGATCTGATTCCTTATATTGGCGACTTGATCCCACCCATCTGTGTTCCCATTCTCCTGGAGCCGCTGCCCTCATCCCAGCAACAGCCTCAGGTCCCTTTTATTTTCCTTCTAATCCTATCAACCATCCCGACGGGCCTCCTCTTCCTCTACATCATCGAATTGTTCCTTGTTAGTGCTCCTAGGTCTTTCTCATGTCTCTCTCTCTCTCTCTCTCTCTCTCTCTCTCTCTCTCTCTCTCTCTCTCTCTCTCTCTCTCTGCTACTCGTTCTTCTCTCTTTTCATTTTTTCTTATTTTAAGTCTACAAGAAATTCTATTTTTATTTCCAACATATTTGTTTTCTCTTCCTCTCTTGTTTTTTTTTTATTTCCTCTTGTATCTTTTTAACTTTATTATCTCCTTAATCTTATTCCTCTATTTCGTCTTTTTTTCTCATCTTCCTTCTTCTCCTCCTCCTCTTATGAATTGCCTTCCTGAGATTAGAAAGATAATTTGTTTTCATATTTCACTAGGACCACATGCAAATACTGAACGTGTAACTGCCAGACAGACTGACATAGAGAGAGAGAGAGAGAGAGAGAGAGAGAGAGAGAGAGAGAGAGAGAGAGAGAGAGAGAGAGAGAGAGAGAGAGAGAGATGGTATAAAAAAGAGATTAATTTGGAGATTGTACCTTAAAAAAAAAAAAAATTTCTCCACTATAATTTCCTCAAACTATCCATCTCTCTCTCTCTCTCTCTCTCTCTCTCTCTCTCTCTCTAGTCGACAAAAGCATCAGGTGGCGCAGTTTGCAAGTAAAGCTAAGCGCAGGATTGAAACGAGTATTAGTATTAACACTGTTCCATCCGTCACTACAGAGCAAGAGGAGAGGGGAGGAGAGGGGAGTAGAGTGGAGTAGAGGGGTAATGGGGGAGAGGTAGGGAAGGAAGGGAGAAATGGAGATGGAGGTGGGAGGGAGGGAATGGAAGGGGAGGTAAGTCAAGAGGAGTGGGAGCAAGGGATGGAGGAATGAAATACGTGGTGGAGAGGGAAAGGAAAGATGGAACAGGAATGGGAGGGAAAAGGAAGTGGAAACAGTTTAGGGAATGGATGGGATGGATAAGGAAATGGGAGAGAGAGAGAGAGAGAGAGAGAGAGAGAGAGAGAGAGAGAGAGAGAGAGAGGGCGTAAACCAATAACATCCATGGAGATGAGATTTTATTTAATTTTTCACACACATCTATGTCTATTTAGTTTGTTTGTCACACACACACACACACACACACACACACACACACACACGGATGGACACATATTCAACAGGAAAACATTGCTACTACGACGACTACTACTACTACTTTCGCTACTATTCCTACTACTGCTTTTACTATTACTACTACTACTACTACTACAATACTACATTACCACTACAACAACTACTACTACTACTACTACTCCAAGAAAACCTCTATAGTCTTCTCTCTTTACAATTAATAGTGATCTTAATAGCATACATCTTCCATTAATCATCCATCATATGAAGCAATTGATAGTTCGTTGAAACTCCAAAGCATTCTACTAAAAGCTGTCCCTCTGCCTTCCATCTTAACAGAGAGAGAGAAGAAAAAAAGAGGAAGAAAGACGAAAGAGAAAAAGCCAGGAGGAATGAGGAGGAGAGGAAGCGAAAGAGGTATCAGATAAAAAATGAAGGAATGCAAGGAATTTCAAAGAGACGAGTGAATGCATATGCAGAATAAAAGAGGATGAGAAGGAAAGAAGGAGTGAAAATGAAGGATGAAAAGGGAAGGATATATAGAGTCAGAGTGAAGTGTGTGAGTGACTTGAGAATGGATGAGTTACAAAGAGGAGAGAGGAAGAAAAATAACAGATGAAAGGAAGGGTTGAGATGGAATAAGGAACAAAGGTGTCATGTTAACAACCTCGGCAAGATACTAAGGTCACGAGAACACTTGTCTTTAATGAAGCGTAACAGTTGTGTTTAGTGGTCTACTTATCTTGCTTGTTCTTGCACTTTACAGCCGTATTCCCCACACATGCAGCTACTCGATCATGTTATTTCCCCGTACTCTCTCTCTCTCTCTCTCTCTTTGTTGTGTATACACCGCTGCACTGAGCACTGCACCGTCAAGTTGCACAGTGGAGTGAGGCACTGCGCCAGGAGATGGTGTGCTGCAGGGGAATGGTGGTTCAGTGTACAGCTGCAAGGAAGGCAGGGACTCCAGGTGTGACTCCCGAGCACAAAGTTGAGGGTTACCGCTTCAGTGTTCAAGGTTTTCTGTGATAATCACTTGAGCGTCACGGGAAGCAGCGTCGCGCTGTCTCGAAGCTTCTCTGAGGCTTCTATATCGTGGAGTTTGCTCTTCCATGGAGCGCAGAAATCACCAGCAGGCGCCTGGTGTGTTGCCTCATGAAGGGTGTGGTGGACGTGTAGCTTGGATTGATACAATAAAACAGGAGGCTTCATTACGATGCTGCGTAATGTCTGATTGGATCCTGGTCACTGCCGAGTTCGAGACAAGGCTCGAGCGGCTGTGATAGATGCAGTGATGTGAGGCAATGTGTGAATATAAGGGGATTGGATGTTGTATATGTGGGTTTCTATCCTTTTTTAGATTGGCTCACATTTGCTGTTTTGTTGTTTGGAGCCACGTGACGCCAGCATGTGAGGGACGCGGCTCAGCTCTGTTGTGCGCTATGGAGAGTGAGTAGTGGTGTAATGGCGGACCGTGTCTTTGCTGAGATCTGCGATGCTGTGCCTAATTTACTGAAAATAAGACAAGGAAAGAAGACTCATTAGTTGCATTGTTTAGTACTTACAGTGTTGCAGTGGTCAACGAACACCCTTGTTTATGTGTTGGTGCGTCACGAGGCTCTGAAAAAGATAATTGTGGTGAAACAGCGCCGGCGGCACCGTGCCGCAGGGAACACTCCTGGTTCCAGGAATTAGGCAGTGATGGTGACTTACCTGTGAAACCAAACCAGCCGCAATGTTCAGAACAAGAAGGAAGGGAAGCGATGTTCTGCGGAGACTGGTTAACAACTTATTGCTCCGTAGCGCTCTTTTTTTTCTTCGACAAAATTGTCAGCCAGGACACAGGCGGAAACAAAATTTTGAAGGGAGAAATACAATAAGTTCTTCGCAGTGAGTGTGTTAGGTGTGGGAATTGACACTTGCTGCATCAGTACGTTCAATGTACCAGATGTGAAAGAATATGCCGTTATAAAGACAATGAACGCCATCCCGCCTTCAGTCCCCATTGAAAGGCCTCAAATCAATTGTGATAGAAGTTTGTGCCGATGGTTGTACATTTCTGGTTCTGATATCAGTACGGGTGCAATATGAAAGTTGTGACATGTGGTGGCGGTTTGGTATTGTATTCACGTACAAAAATATTTTCCAGCAAAAATTACAAATGTGGTGGGGTGTAGGGGCAATACATTCCCTTTTGAAGAGTCCCTGCTGCTGCTGCGAGCGTGTTTTGGCGAACAGGTAAACATTGGGCGTTGTGTAAGGGTGTCAAGGATTTCCATGATGGTGGCGTTAGTCCTCTACATCTCAGAAGTGCCTTTCCCACAGCTGAGGTGAGTATATAGTGAACGCGAAGGTTGCGTTAGAATAACAGACAGTAATATCAAGTTTCCCATGAAGGGCAGTGTTGCCAACCTTACGTACGGAAAAAACCTCTTAACATTTACCCACTACCTAACTTCACCTAACGTAGCCTCACATAACGTTAGCAATGCTGTAGCAGTGAGGTAAAATATAGATTTTGGATTTTTTCGTATGTATTTTTGGCGGCGCTGCTCAGGTATGGCGCCCATCACAACAACAGTGCCACTCTACTTATTTTTGGTGCTAAGAGGTAAAGATTGACCATATTTTAGCTTTCTGCATCTAAAAACTCCTCTTTCCCACCACGTCCTCAAGATTGTAGACAGTTAGAACCGCAAACAATAAGAAATAGAGCAACGAGACCAGCCAGAAAGAAAAAATATAATCTGACCGAGATGTTAGTTTAGAGAGAGAGAGAGAGAGAGAGAGAGAGAGAGAGAGAGGACTACTGGATCGAGATTCCACTATATATTTTGCATTCTCTCTCTCTCTCTCTCTCTCTCTCTCTCTCTCTCTCTCTCTCTCTCTCTCTCTCTCTCTCTCTCTCTCTCTCTCTCTCTCTCTCTCTCTCTCTCTCTCTCTCTCTCTCTCTCTCTGTGTGTGTGTGTGTGTGTGTGTGTGTGTGTGTGTGTGTGTGTGTGTGTGTGTGTATTATTTGTTTCATTATTAGTTATTCATTTCATACATACACAACCTGCAGTGATAATACAAGTTTACTATGCTGACGATTTTTAGGAAAGCTTCGAATTGCGTCATGTCATTTTCAGCAGTGTGTGTGTGTGTGTGTGTGTGTGTGTGTGTGTGTGTGTGTGTGTGTGTGTGCAGAACGTGATGAAGAGCAGAAGCTCCGACACGTTCGCATATTATATTTGCAAGGGAAAAGGGAAGAGGAGGAGGAGGAGGAGGAGGAGGAGGAGGAGGAGGAGGAGGAAGAAGAAGAAGGGAGGAAGGGAGGAAGCGAAGCTGGAAGAGGGGAGGGAGATGAAGAGACGAAAATATCAGATAATAATCATTTTATATTGTAAAAGCGGAAAGAAGAGAGACAGGGGTAGAAGGGAAAGAGGAAGAGGAGAGGATAGGCAGGAAAATAAACGATAAAAGGAAAGAAGCATATAGGGAACAGACAAGCATCCTTCTCTAAATCACTTCAATTCTCATCCGTTCTTTAATGTCACGTAATATCTCTCCTATGTCATCAATTCACAAACAATTATGAACGCCACTTATATTAATGAAAAACCTCTCCATCGAATTACCGTCCTTTTTTCACCCCTATAACGCAAACAAGCCTTTAGAACCGACCTTGCTATAACAACTTAATGGGCTGGAATGATGGCGGACACTCGACCCATTAACACGTAATAGGACACCATTCACCATATAATAAATACATATCGTCTCTCAATTACTGTTTGATCACCAAGCTTTTCCAATCACACTGACAATCTTCCGGTCTAATCACCTGGCCGGCCATTACCTGGGAGTGAGATTAATCATTCCTTAATTACCTAATCACCCCTGGATCGCCTTGTCTTCCTCCCATATTTTCTCCTCTCCCATTGCCGGTGAGCCTTATGTGTCTCGTTCTTAAGGCTCAGTCTATTTTGCTGTCTTTATTTATGTTTTGATTTGTTGAGTCATTCTGGGTCATTATGTTTGGTCTCGGTCTGTCTGTCTGTCTGTCTGTCACTTTTTTATGTATTTATCTGTCTGTATATCTATTAGTCTATTAAGCCGACTGTTTATATAGCTATCTTCATGTAACACACTCTCTCTCTCTCTCTCTCTCTCTCTCTCTCTCTCTCTCTCTCTCTCTCTCTCTCTCTCTCTCTCTCTCTCTCTCTCTCTCTCTCTCTCTCTCTCTCTCTCTCTCTCTCTCTCTCTCATTCATTAATAACGACTATCTATCTCCATCTTTTTCTACGACGTTTTCTTATAAATTACTTTTTTCCTATCAGTTCTCATCCAATCTAGACTTTTCTCCATCATCGTTCAGTATTTCATCGGAGTTTTCTTTCGCCCTTTCCTGGGAATAAACGTACATCCGTGACTGACGCCGAAGGAATGAGATGCTGACGATGTATTCCTGGCTGGCGGAGGAGGTTTGAAGTGCTGGTGGTGTATCTGAGGCAACCAGGGGAGGGAAATGCTGATACTCTCGTGGATCTGAAGTAATAGGCCATTTTATTATTTTCCCTTGAGGTGTGATGGTTGATTGTAGTGATGGTGGTGGTATTGGTAGTGGTGGTGGTGGTGGTGGTGATGGTGATGTCTGATATCTTATTTAGTTTCCTTTCGTGTGTTTTTTCCCTTCTTGATTTTTTTTTTTTATTTATTTATCTGTCTACCTATCATTTATATATTTATTTATTTATCTATATTTCTATCATCAGTGTACTTCATTATTTACTTATCTTTTTAGCTATCTATCCATTTTTTGTGAGTCACTCGGCATTTTTGGTGTCTTTAATCCTTTGGTAAAAGAAATAAATGAAAGAGAATGTAGAGCGTGTTGAGTCTTGGCAGTGGGTACTCACACACGCACACACACACACACACACACACACACACACACACACACACACACACACACACACACACACACACACACACACACACAAAGAGGGTGAGTACATGAGCGTAACTCTGTGTGGATAGCGAGTGGAATTCCAGATGTGGGATTGTAACCTTTATCTGGGGTGTTCCATCAGGATTTAGTCCCACAAACACGGCGGCTCGCGAGACCCGATCCCTCGGCCTCCAAAGCAACGATTTCCGCTGAAACTGAACCCTGGCGAGCGGAGTTCAGATGTGGAGTCTTAGTGGCGTCTCCCTGCGTCACACTGGCAACATTTCATCCACTTTTGGACAGAAATGCCAATGGAAGCATCACAACGTGGCCACCACACGCTTTCCCGCTGCTATTGATCAATACTCCATCCAGAAAACAGGGAAAACTTTTTGCTATGTTTGTTTATACCTGTTTCGATATATTCTCAATGAAATCAAATCAGCATGTTTATGAAAGCGTAACATTCCGATCAATACTGGAACTAGAATGACGCAATTTATATTTCATTTACAAAAACATAACATTTTATCAGAACACAATGGTGACTTATGGCGAGTGAGTGTGGCAGAGTGACAAACCACAGTGACAGGAGAGTGGCAACGTGACAGGACACAGCGATGACTAAGCGTGACGGCAAAAATAAGGGTAATTGTAACACGTGAACATATATGAAAGCTGGTGAGTGTGGCAGCGTGACAAACCACCGAGACAGAAGAGAGTGACAGTTTAACAGACTATAAAAGAATATGAGCGTGACTGGATGAGGGAGTGCATGTACCCCTCACACTCATCCTACCCCAGGGACACAATACCACGCTCTGCCTGTGTCACGCTAATAGCTTTTAACTAGTGCATGCTGGGGACAAAGTAAGCAAATCCCTGAAACCTGATGTGTTAATTGAAGCTTTATAAAGAGAGATGCTGCTGTATAGATAATTAAACCCATCCAGACAGGTTAATTACACCTCGCTCCACCTGGCCTAGCGTCCTCCAGCGGATTGGTGGCTCATTACTCGTGTTATTGTGCCTGATTGTGCCCTAATGAATAGTAATGGTAAATAGAGTCATTAAGTCATCCACTAAGGTCTTTGCTATCTTCATTATTATCGTTGGTATCCTAATTGTTATCGTCATCGTCATCATTCTTATCATCATTGCCATCATCGACACTGACGTTATCATTATCATTTTCATTCTAATTCTCGTCCTCTTATACTTACCACTGCCTCCATTGTAGTCTTTTTTTCTGATTGTACTGTTGAAATAAGTGGAGAAAAGGGACCCTCAACACAACCGTACGAATCATCATCATCATCATCATCATTATCATCACCACCACCACCACCACCACAGTTCCTAATGTAATTGTATTCTTGTATTCATATGATATTAGGAAATGCCCTCCAGACTAACATTCCTAGATTAATTAACTACTAAATTAATTAACTACTAAATTAACGATTAAATTAGCTACTACTAATAATATCGTACATTTACGAACGTTTAATATATAAATGTTTTTAGTAACGTTCCCACATTAATGCATTCTTACGTCACTAACAATTACAAGCGATATCAGAAACCAGCTAACAAACATTCAATAAGATTAAAACGTTTTCAGTAACCTTTCCCAAATTAACTGAGGCAATGTAGTCCCGCCCTGCTCTTCCTCCTACTCTCTCCTTTTCTCCCTCCTACTCTCCCTCCTACTCTCTCTCCTACTCTCCCTCTCCTCTCTTTGAAACGACGCGTCCTGAGGGAGAGAATTATTACTTAATATTTGGATGGGAGAGGTGAGGGAGCAAGGGAGGAAAGGGAGGAGGATTGAATCAGGACAGGTAATGAAATGGGTGATGGATAAGAGAGGGCGGCGGTGATGACAGGTAACCACAAAGGGAGAAAGATGTATCGGAAACAGATGAAAGATCGCAGTGATAAAATTAGACTAGGGTGTTATTTTTATCTCTCTCTCTCTCTCTCTCTCTCTCTCTCTCTCTCTCTCGCTAGTAATCCTTCTGAACGCGTCAAATCCCTTACAGTTACATCCATTTCACTGTTTTCACTGGTCTTTCTACACATCGGTTATTTCCACGCCATCTGCCATCTCGCGTCACCCTCCCATCCCAACACACACATGTACGAACACCCCTCTCTCTCTCTCTCTCTCTCTCTCTCTCTCTCTCTCTCTCTCTCTCTCTCTCTCTCTCTCTCTCTCTCTCTCTCTCTCTCTCTCTCTTGCCTTACACATGCAGAAATTAAGCATTTTTCTTCACCTCAAATCCAGGAAACTAGTTAAAAGACTAATTTCGTTAAAGTTTTTCTCTTCCCACTTTTTTCTCCATTCAGGTAAATGTTTCTTCTATTGAAAAAGAAAGAGGAAAAGGAAACATGCTTTTTTTTCCTCGCGGAAGGTAAAAAGGAACACAATATTTCCAAGTCACACGTCAATCTGATAAGGAAAATAAGGAAAACGAAGGATAAGAAAGTAAAAATAGAAGACGTGTATACAGAGGAGGGACAAGTGTGAACGGATTATATTCCTGTTTTCTTGCAACAAAAAACGGGAAGAGGTGGTGACAGGCTATCCCAAAGAGTGGCCTGACCATGTCCACGTCAGACTGCACTTGCACACCACACGTCCAAAAAAAGAGAGATGAAGGAGAATTACGAGATTAACAAAGGTGAGGGTTGTAAGGACAGAGGGGAGCATGAGGGAGGAGGGAAAAGAGTGGCGGTGTGGAAGAGTGAAGAGAGGGGTATGGTAAAAGAGGAGAGGAGAGGAAGGCGACAAACAGGCAAGGGAGAAAGAGGAAATAAAGAGGAGAGAGGGAAAGAGATTGAGAGACAGAAAGATTGAGAAAGAAAGGCAGACGCAAAGGTAAACAGAAAGAGACGGATAGAGAAACAAAGAAATATAAAAAGGTCAAGACTAGAAAAGATACACAAAATAAGATGGAAAAATAGACAAAGGAAAACAAAACTAACGAAAGAAAAAAGGGAAAAAAAAACGTGAATAATCGGAAGATAATCAGAAAAAGGAAGAATTGAGAAAAAAAATCTAGGTAAGAAACGAAGAGATAAAAAGAATTTGAAAATCTGCAAAAGGCCAGAGAAGGACCAGGGAAAGACTTTGATCGAGAGACTGAGAGTAGAGTAGAAATGAAGGGAAGGAAAGGGAAGGGAAAGGAAAGGAAAGGAAGTGTCCTGGTACCAGTGGCACCAACGACATATGCAGGTGTGATGGAGAGAAACACCAGGGGAAGCTTCCCTGTATTTATTGTAGGAATACAAAGTACTTGATAGCGAGCGCGTGGAGGCTTGATGAGTAGCCGGCGGCCAGAGACTTGTAGTCTGGGCGCCTTGAATGAAGCTTGTAGCTGCGTGATGATGTAGGATAACAGTCTACACACTGGAGTGTGACTGTAGACAGTAGACTGTAGAGGTAGACTGGCTGTGCTTGACAGGAGGACCAGTCAAAGAAAGGCTGGCAAGCAGATTGCCCGGCGAGCGTGAGTCTGTTCCCGAAGCTGTGTTGGGAACGACTGATTGTGTGGCGTGGCGTGGGGTAGCGGAACGATACCCACGGCCGCAGTACAGATACACATTACATTAAGTAGTGTCCATCATAGAAGGAAAGGGAAGAGAAGGGAAGGGAAAGGATGGGAAAGGAAAGGAATGAAAAGGGAGGGAAGAGAAGAGAAGGGAAGGTTAGGGAAGGGATGCTGAGTGACTGAGAAGGGGTAGAAAAAAGGGAGAAAGGTAAGCAGTGGTGATGTGGTGAATATACTACCTAGGCAGACCTATTTGTGTTCAAGAGGTAGATGCTTCGTCAGGTTCACCCCCCCCCCTTCTCTCTCTCTCTCTCTCTCTCTCTCTCTCTCTCTCTCTCTCTCTCTCTCTCTCTCTCTCTCTCTCTCTCTCTCTCTCTCTCTCTCTCTCTCTCTCTCTCTCTCTCTCTCTCTCTCTCTCTCTCTCTCTCTCTCTCTCTCTCTCTCTCTCTGTCGATCAGTAGCCCTCTTTTCGTCCATCCTTTCTCCTCCATCTGTGATTCGCCTCAATGTCTTTATTTCTTTTCTCTGATTCCTCCTCCTCCTCCTCCTCCTCTTTCTTTTGTTTTCCTACTCTCTCTTTCGTTTCTTACTCCTCCTCCTCCATCTTCTTCTTCCGTTCCATCTTCAGATTTTTTCCTCTTCCCACTTTGCTTTTCTTTCTTTTCTCCTCCTGCTCCTCTTACTCCTTTATCTTCTAATTCCTCTTTCTTCTCTCTCCTCCTCCTCCTCCTCTTTTCTCCTCTGGTTAGTTTATCCTCTTTTACTCTTAACCACACACACACACACACACACACACACACACACACACACACACACACACACACACACACACACACACACACACACACACACACACACACACACACACACACACACACACACACACACACACACACACACACACACACACACACACACACACACACACACACACACACACACACACACACACACACACACACACACACACACACACACACACACACACACACACACACACACACACAGAGAGAGAGAGAGAGAGAGAGAGAGAGAGAGAGGAGGCTTTGTTCCTTTATCATTACTATTTTCCGAGGCCACAGATACGGTTAGACAAGTTCCAGGTTCTCAAGGCTGTTTCTGCTATTAATAGTGTGCAAATCGTGTTAATCTGCCAGTACCTCGGTAAAAGAACTCTTAAAAACCAGTGTAACGTTATAGTGGAGGTGAGGCGTTGAACTGTGTCAGAGAGAGAGAGAGGAACAGACTATCATCCCTTTCTTTCAGCCTATCAAACGAATAATTTCACCAAGTCCCCACCACGAATTCCACCTTCAGTAGACCCTTTCCCTCCCAGTCTCAGTAACGGCGCCACAATTCCTGTTTACTGACCCGATTCCCCGTCTCGAGTCTCACCCGAGTGTGTCTTTAACTGCACAGGGATACGAAGACCACCGCTGCAGAACACAAAGGAAGGACAATTAGCATTAGATTTGTTGCTTCATTGTTATTCGTGCTGAGCTAAGTAAGGCAGTTGTAGGAATTTTAAAGGTAGGAATATGAATGGTAAATATGAAATGCAGGACAGATGTGAGACCAAGGACGGAAAAAAATGGAAAAAGAAGTGAAGGAGAAGGAGAAGGAGGATGAATAGTAAATGCAAGAAAAAAAATCATAGAACTGGGATTAGTAGTAGCAGAAGTATGAGAAGGAGAAAGAGAAGGAGGAGGAGGTTGAGGAGAAACCAGCAAAGTAGAGAGAAGTGACACGTGAAAATCAACAAGCAAAACAAGGAAACAAGTAAATAGCTAATGGATGTTCACAGGAGGCAGTAAATGACAGGAGTGAAAACCGTGCACGTGAGAGAAGGCACGTGAAGGAACAGTGGTGGCGGGGAAATACACTATTATCTACGTGCGTGTTGGAAAGCCGTGCATGGGGAGACAAAAAACATTCTTGGAAGGAAAATAGTGAACGGTTTTAAGGGAAAATTTTGCATTGGGAGGAAAAATGCGAATAAATAAAGGACGAGATAAATGTTGGTGTGATGGGGGATATTTTTTGAAGTAGGTACAAAGAACTATCGGGGAAAATTAGAAGATAAAAACATCGTTCTGAAGGAAAAAGTAAGAAAGTAGAAAGAAATACCAGAATAAGTGAAGAGAATAAAACCCCTCACTTTATTTCTTTATTCACTCACTTGTGTTTATTTGCAGTTAATTTCACGGCCAGATCGAGACCGTTTTAATTTCCCCTGAAGCATTGAGTCGCTTAATTCTTTTTCCTCTCCTTCCTGCGCTCCATTAAGTGAATGAACCGGATAAGAAGGAAAAAGAAATCAAGAAAGAATGGATTGTTTACTTGAAAATGTAGAAAAATCCATCTAAAAGTAATAGTTTCCTTTTACATTTCATTTAAGGAGAGTTTCTACGCCAAATACGTTAACCATTTCCCCTTAAAAGGCAGTTGAGGAGAGTGGCCACTTCCTGCTTCCCTCCCTTTCCTCCTTTCCTCCTTACCTCCCTGTTACTCTCCCTCTCTCTCTCCTCCATCATCGTCCCTCGCTCCTTCAGGGACTGTGTTGCATGTCCCAATTCAATCACGTACCGGACCAAAGCACCTCCTTCGTCCTTCCTTCCTTCCTTCCTTCATTCATTCATTCATTCTTGCCTTCCTTTCTTCCTTGTTTGTTTCCTTCCTACCTTTCTTTTCCTTTTTCATTCATCATTCATTCGTTCTTGCTTTACTTCCTTTAATCTTTCCTTCCTTTCTTCCTTCTTTCATTTATTCATTCATTCATTCCTGCATTCCTTTCTTCTTTGCTTGTTTCCTTCCTTCCTTTCTTTCTTTCTGCCCTTTCTTCCTTTCTTCATTCATTCATTCTTGTTTTTTTTTCTTCCTATCTTTCCTTCCTTCTTTCCTTCATTGATTATTACATTTCTTTCTCCCTTGCTTGCTTGTTTTCTTCCATTTTTATTTCCTTCTATCCTTCCTTAGCTTGTTCATTCATTCATTCTTGGTTTACTTCTTTTTTACTCTTCCTTCCTTCCTTCCTTCCTTCCTTTGTTCATTCATTCATTCTTGTCTTACTTCCTTCTTCTTTCCTTCCTTCCTTCTTTCCTTTATTTATTATTGCCTTCCTCTTGCTTTTATCATTTCTTTCCTTCTACCCTTCCTTCTTTTTATTCAATAATTCATTCTTTCATGGCCTACTTCCCTCCTTCCTTCCTTCCTTCATTCCTGTCTTCTTCCACTCCTTTCCTTGTCTCTTTTCTATCTCCTTTCTTTGTTTCTATCAATTCCTCCTTTCTTCATTTATTCATTGCTATCTTTCTTACTTTTCTACTTAATTTACATCTTTCTTGTTTCTTTTTCCCTTCCGCTACTTTCTTTTCCTCATCTTTATCATCTTATTTTGTCTTCGACTTTATAATTTTCCTTGTTCTTTTTTTCTTGATAACATAGCATAGATAATATAGCTTTAGATTTCAATTTTACTCTCTCTCTCTCTCTCTCTCTCTCTCTCTCTCTCTCTCTCTCTCTCTCTCTCTCTCTCTCTCTCTCTCTCTCTCTCTCTCTCTCTCTCTCTCTCTCTCTCTCTCTCTCTCTCTCTCTCTCTCTCTCTCTCTCTCTCTCTCTCTCTCTCTCTCTGCTCCATTCACTCCTTTCCAGAATTGTTTTTCCTTTCTTTTTCCTTTAGCAATTAGGAACACTCACTTCTGTCCGATCCAGGCAAAGCATTTTCTTTTAACTCTCACCACAATGCTTCATATTATCACCTTCCTCCTCCTCCTCCTCCTCCTCCTCCTCCTCCTCCTCCTCCTCTTCCTTCTTCCAATATTTTTCTTTCTACATTTTTCTTTCGTTCTTTCTTTCTTCCTTTCTTTTCTTCTTTCTTCTTCTTCTTCTTCTTCTTCTTCTTCTTCTTCTTCTTCTTCTTCTTCTTCTTCTTCTTCTTCTTCTTCTTCTGCTTACTCATCCTCGTCCTCCTCCTCCTCTCAAAACTCCTCTTCAGACTTTTCTCTCCTTCACTTTCCTCCAACCAGCTTTTCCCTTCCACTCGTACTCCCCCTAACTTTCTTCTCTCCCTCCTCACTTTTTCCTCCTGCTTTACCTCTTTCCCTCATCACGTTTCACACACACACACACACACACACGCACACGCACACGCACACACACACACACACACTCTCTCTCTCTCTCTCTCTGTGTGTGTGTGTGTGTGTCGATCAGTAGCCCTCTTTTCGTCCATCCTACTACCCCACGCCACCTGCCAGTTTCCACTCGCCACTTCAATCTCCAGAACTGGCGACCAAGTTACGTCAACTGGTGTAAAGTGGAGACCTCTCAAGTAGAAGAGGAAATACCGGAGTTACACAATACTTAAGGAAAAAAGGATTAAAAGAATAGGAAAAACGAAGGATGAAAAGAAGAAGGGGAAGATAAGTATTGGAAAAGAGGAAAAAAGTGCATTTAGATTATGGAGAGAGAGAGATGGAAAAGCTGAGATTCCACAAGTAGCAAAGAGAAGAAGGATGAAAACAAAGGAAGAGTATGAGAGAGGTGAGGGAAGGAATAGATAAATTAAGGTGTAATGGAAGGGAGGAAGAAAGAAAGGATAGGGAATAAAAATAGGTAATGGAAGAATACTAAGGTTACATAAAAAGTACAATGAAGAATGAAAAATAATATGAAAGACAATGAGAGAATGAATCAAGAGAGAGAGAGAGAGAGAGAGAGAGAGAGAGAGAGAGAGAGAGAGAGAGAGAAGAAAAATTCTCTCTCTCTCTCTCTCTCTCTCTCTCTCTCTCTCTCTCTCTCTCTCTCTCTCTCTCTCTCTCTCTCTCTCTCTCTCTCTCTCTCTCTCTCTCTCTCTCTCTCTCTTGTCTTTTCATCCCTTATTGTACTTCCTTATGCACTGTAAACTATGAAGGAGAGAGAGAGAGAGAGAGAGAGAGAGAGAGAGAGAGAGAGAGAGAAAGTTAAATGGATATTAATCTCTCTCTCTCTCTCTCTCTCTCTCTCTCTCTCTCTCTCTCTCTCTCTCTCTCTCTCTCTCTCTCTCTCTCTCTCTCTCTCTCTCCTTCATAGTTTACAGAGCATTTGCTACACCCTTTGCCCTCGGAAGCAATGCCTAGACTGCCGGCGGCCCCCTAGGTGTGAGTCTCGCCTCTGTGTTGGGAGTGATACAGGTGGTTTTGCCTTCACCTGGCCCGTAACAGATTGATCCTCGGCTTAACGATATCGAATGGCAGTGTTAATTAAATGCACTAGAATATATGAATACGGTATTTGCAGCCTGAAGGGAGAGGGAGAGAGTTTTTATGCATATCTATTCGTTTTTTTTTATATGATTCGTTTGTCTATCTATTAATTTGTGTATATACGTATCTATTCTTTTTCTTTCTTTCTTTTTCTTTTTAGATATTATTACTATTCTTTTTCTTCTTTTTCTTCTTGTTCTTGTTCTTGTTCTTCTTGTTCTTCTTCTTCTCGTTTTCTTCTTCTTCTTCTTCTTCTTCTTCTTCTTCTTCTTCTTCTTCTTCTTCTTCTTCTTCTTCTTCTTCTTCTTCTTCTTCTTCTTCTTCTTCTTCCTCATGAACTGTGTTGAAATAAAGCAAGTGTGTTTTAAGATTTTATTCAGGTTGTTTTACTGTAAAAGTTTATGAAGTTAATGTTTTCAGTGTGTGTGTGTGTGTGTGTGTGTGTGTGTGTGTGTGTGTGTGTGTGTGTGTGTGTGTGTGTGTGTGTGCGTGTGAAATTCACCATGGGCGCCTGCTGGTCACCCAGCCAGTCTTCCCCATTACGGAGCGAGCTCAGAGCTCATAGACCGATCTTCGGGTAGGACTGAGACCACAACACATTCCACACACCGGGAAAGCGAGGCCACAATCCCTCGAGTTACATCCCGTCCCTATTTACCGCTAGGTGAACAGGGGCTACACATAAAGAGGCTTGCCCATTTTCCTTACCGCTTTCCAGGACTCGAACCCGGACCCTCTCGATTGTGAGTCGAGCGTGCTAACCACTACACTACACGGTGTGTGTGTGTGTGTGTGTGTGTGTTATTTTTCCAGCAACCTTTGTATGCACAACACAAGTAAAACGAACAGCATTTTCATAACAAATATAACACACAGCAACTCAACACGCAGCGAACTTAACATTTGCCGCCTGTCACATCACCACAACTAACTTTCCTTAATGTCTGTTATTGCTGCAAACTTTATTGTGTCAAAACTTCACCCGAACAGTGTAATGGTAACGATGCGATGCCAAAACACACACACACACACACACACACACACACACACACACACACACACACACACACACACACACACACACACACACACACACACACACACACACACTTCTATAGGTTCCGTTCATTAATCTTCCATAATTTTATCTGCATCCACTTTGACTTTCTTTTCATCATCTTGCATCACTTCCTCTTTCACACATTGCTTGCACTCCATTCATTTTTCTTCCTTTCTCCCTCTCCCTCTCTCTAGTTCCTTCCTCTTCCTCTCCCTCCCTCGTTCCTTCCTCTCCTCGCAACACTAACAAGGCCTCGTCGCAACACTTGCCTCCCGAGCTTCCCCGCGGCTTGACAAGGAACAATTCGTGACTGCACAAAAGCGATATTTCAGAATTTACGAGTGTGTGTGTGTGTGTGTGTGTGTGTGTGTGTGTGTGTAGAGGGGGGCCAGAGTGAGGTGGAGGAAGGTTGAGTAGCGTGGCGTGTGGCTGGGTTTGCTGGTGAGGTTGTGGGGGTGTGTGGTGGGGTGTTGTGTTTGGGTTGATTGAGGTTATGTGGTAGGTTGTGATGGTGCGTTTGTTGCTCATATGAAGGTGTGAAGTGTGCTTGAGTATGGCGATTAGATTAGAGTATGAGAGAGAGAGAGAGAGAGAGAGAGAGAGAGAGAGAGAGAGAACAAACGTCCATATAGAGATCGACAAAATATACAGTATAGAATAACTTTAAACGACTAAAAACTTAAACTTAATGGGATTCATATTCATTGCTTTTCTTCCTTTCTATCTTCTTTTATATTCCTTTCTTTTATATTTCCTTTGTTTTTAATCCTTACCCTGCTAAGAAAAAAAAAAAAAAAACTATCTTCATCCTCACCAAAATCCAAAAAATCCAACATGAAAATAATACAGATAATCATCCTTATTTAAACCAAAACAAACAAAAAAAAAAAAAAAAAAAAAATATTTGGCTAGCTTTGAAATATAAAAGGAAAAAGAAAGATGAAAGGAAATGAAGGGAAATCGCTCGTCATTCTCCTGAACTGACATTTTCTTTATCTCTGTAGCTGCCGATAAGAGATGGGCCCTTGGGATGTGAATAAAAGGATAGATACGTGCCAATATATCTCTCTTTGGACGGAGGCGAAGTGGAAATGTATTACGTAACGAATCCCACTTGAAGAGGCAGCTCGGAAGCGAGATAAAATGTTGCGTGTTTATGTGTTTTTGAGAGTGAGGTATGCTCTCGTCTGCAGAGGGAGGAGTGCTGTTGGGTGTGTATGTAGAGGTGGGCAGCGTGCGGATTTGGAAATGAGGAGTGATTTTCTCAACGATAGGTGGAAAAAGGAGAGATAATAAAAAAGAGTGGAGTATTAAGTCATCTAAGCAAAAAAAAAAAAAAAAAAAAAATGGAAGTTTTAAAAATGCAAGGAATTTACAAAGGATTAGGGAGTTTTGAAAGAAAAGGATGTTTATTTTAAAAAGGTATATTTAATTATGAGATTAATAAAAGAGGTATCAAAAAGGTTTATATTCTTATTTACTTATTTTATTTATTTTCTTATTTATTTGTGATCAAGTTGATGTTTTAGTGTGGAGGAGATGAAGGGGACGAGAAAAGGGAGGAATGGTAGCTTTTATAAATAACTTAAATCTCTCTCTCTCTCTCTCTCTCTCTCTCTCTCTCTCTCTCTCTCTCTCTCTCTCTCTCTCTCTCTCTCTCTCTCTCTCTCTCTCTCTCTCTCTCTCTCTCTCTCTCTCTCTCTCACACACACACACACACACACACACACACACACACACACACACACACACACACACTTAGTACCTTAAAAAATACCACCAACACCTTTAATATATTTCCTGGTAAACATTTCCCAATAAGATCCATCCTTTCTTTCGCTTCACTCCAAGTAATTTCTCCTAATCCGATAATCCTGCCGACGATTTCTCTCATTCCCACAGTAATCTATAATTAATACGTCCTCCATCAGAATTCCCCGATATATTTTTTCCCTATAATTTCCTGTTCCATTTTTTCACACATTCCTTTTCGTCACGCCATGTCCTCGCTTTGCATCAGATTAATTCCTAGTTCATTTTCTGAGCAATTTTTCTATTTATTCTTGTATTTATTAGCATCGTGAGAACTAAACTGATGATTTCTATGGGGTTTGAAAAATAGTTCTAATGAGAGAGGAGCGTATAGCAATGTGGCCCTTAGTGTATTTATACCTTAAGGGCGAGTCTTGTTAATGGGCTACTGTACATTTTTCTTTTACTACCAGTTATAAAGAGATGAACCTGAGAAGACTTGTCACTAACACACACACACACACACACACACACACACACACACACACACACACACACACACACACACACACACACACACACACACACACACACACACACACACACACACACATACATGGAAAAAGAAAGAGTGAAAACATGAAAGTAATGATCTTTTATTGTGTCTGCGCGTGTCTCTCTCTCTCTCTCTCTCTCTCTCTCTCTCTCTCTCTCTCTCTCTCTCTCTCTCTCTCTCTCTCTCTCTCTCTCTCTCTCTCTCTCTCTCTCTCTCTCTCTCTCTCTCTGCCTTTTTCTATTTTTCCTCGTCCTCCTCCTCTCCTCCTCCTCCTCCTCCTCCTCCTCCTCCTCCTCCTCCTCCTCCTCCTCCTCCTCCTCCTCCTCCTCCTCCTCCTCCTCCTCCTTCGCTGTGACTCTCTTGACCCTCTCATCGTTGCCACTTGGAAGACAAAGTAAAATACACAAAGGAAAATTAATTAAGTGAAAAAAGCACTACTGCCTCTTATTATCTCTCTCTCTCTCTCTCTCTCTCTCTCTCTCTCTCTCTCTCTCTCTCTCTCTCTCTCTCTCTCTCTCTCTCTCTCTCTCTCTCTCTCTCTCTCTCTCTCTCTCTCTCTCTCTCTCGCTGCATTTATTAATTCTTGTACTAATTTCAATGTTTTTTTGCTTCTATTTGCAGGTAAGGGATCGTGACACATGAGCAGGTGATTAGATTAACACAAGTAAGTCTCAAACACCTGCGGGAGACACGAAGATTCACCTGAACACCTTAATGTGGGCGAAAATTTACGGTGGGAGTGTTTGTTTGTGTATGTGTGTGTGTGTGTGTGTGTGTGTGTGTGTGTGTGTGTGTGTGTGTGTGTGTGTGTGTGTGTGTGTGTGTGTGTGGTTTTAGTGAGTGCAAATGAGCAAGTTTAATTTTTGTTCTAGTTACCTTCATTTGTCATCTGTATGTACTTTACCTATAGTGGAGAAATTAATCATAGGTAGAGTTAACTTGAATTCATACCAGAAGAGAAATGTCATAAAAAAAAAAATGGTCTGAAATCTTATTATTATTTTTTTTTTGTGCAAGGTTGTCTACTTTACATGGTTTCCTAGGATCTTACATGGTGCGTGTATGCTAGAGAGATGAAGTCGTGTGATAAAAGGTCGGAACTGTTATCTTATTTTCATTTGTAGGATAATGTGATGAAGAAAAAAAAAAAATTGCTTGGATTCCGTTTATGGCACGACTAGTAAAATTTTTTAACGTCAAAATCTTTCGAGAACAGAAATATGATTAAATTCATCGTTAATTTCGGAAAAAAAAGTGAACAGAATATTGGTATAAAAAATGAGTGAATGCAAAAATTATGATTATTATGACCTGAACTCATTTTAAGGAGAGATTTTGAGACATCTATCCCATTCATGTGGCTAACTCTCTCTAGACTCTCTTGATGAACTCGTATATCACTAAAACTTTTATTATGATCGTATTTTCGTTTCTCTTAGCCAGTTCTTCAGGTATTACATCTAAAAAATAAAAATATATGCTCTTTCTCCCGTCTTCTCTCTCCCTCTCTCCCTCCACACCTCTCCTAACGCGATAAGTGAAGTCACCTGGGCCGTTTGCAGGTGAGTCACGGGATCAGGTGACAAATGATGCTCGTTCGTCCCTCTCAGCAGCCACAGAAAACGTGAGCTGAGGATGTACTTCTCTAGAGCTTGACACACGACCCTCTTCGCACTGTTCTTTTGTCACGATGAGATGTAAATCATGATCTCTGCCTTCTCACGGTTCCTTTCTCTCTCTCTCTCTCTCTCTCTCTCTCTCTCTCTCTCTCTCTCTCTCTCTCTCTCTCTCTCTCTCTCTCTCTCTCTCTCTCTCTCTCTCTCTCTCTCTCTCTCTCTCTCTCTCTCTCTCTCTCTCTCTCTCTCAATTCGTCTTTTCCAGAGAGAGAGAGAGAGAGAGAGAGAGAGGACGCGTGAGGAAGGGCTTCGGGGAAGGCGAGGGAAGAAGGGAGGGGTGAAGGAGGCAGGGTGTGGGGAAGAGGAAGTGAAGGAGAGGAGGTAGGGGCAGGGACTGTTGTCATGGATACGCGAGGTGGAGGGCGTGTGCGGGCGCGGGAGGCTGTGGGCGTGGCCGTGGCGGGGAAGGAATCGGCAGGACCCTTATGGTGGTGGTGGTGGTAGTGGTGGAATATTTAAGACTAATACTCCCAGGAATTACTATATAACTCTTTTGTAACTTCTATTTCCTAACATTTTGAAATTCTTGGTTAGATTATTGGGTGTTTTTTTTTTATATTTTCCATCACTTACATCACCCCTTTTCTTCTACACAAAGGCACCACCTACACACACACACACACACACACACACACACACACACACACACACACACACACACACACACACACACACACACACACACACACACACACACACACACACACACACACACACACACACACACACACACACACAAAAATATTCTTAATATTGTTTCCATACACAAATACTTCAAGCTTTTATTAATTTACAAATCTATTAGACACAACTCAATATCTACAGTCATTGATAATCCTGTTCATACTCGCAGAAATAATGTAAATTTAAGATACCCTACCTTTAGAACTACATTGTATAAGAATAGCGTCATATGTAACGGCCCGAACTTGTATAACAACCTGCCAAACGAGATCAAACTTCTTGGTAATTTCAACATACAAACATATAAACACAAAATAAAGAAACATATTTTGACTGAACAAAATTCAGCATAACCTTGTACCTATGCTTTGTGTTGTGTATCTGTTTATTATTACTTTTCCTTTTCTTTTCATATTTTTTTTATTGAATGCTTATAATCATGTATGTATGGTGTCTCAATCAGACTATAGAATGTATTAATTAGGTTTCTACCTTAGTGACAGCACATTGTATGCAAGTTATCTTTACAATGGAATAGGATTACTCCCAAACTAGGTTAGATATTATGTAAAACTATTTTTCTGCTCTCACTGCATATAGTTTTTAATTAAAACCGTCTGTCTTAGGAGTTTCGACTCGACAGACCATGCCTGACATATTTATTGATTGTAAATATGCCTGTATTCCTTAAAAATGGCAATGGATGGGTGGATTTTGGCTTAGGTAGATTAAAAATGGCAATAAACTATACTTACTTACACACACAATACTGTCAGACTAACAATGATTTATGCCCTCTTCCACAAACAGCAGCCATAGACTACACTTTTTCCATTATAGTATAACTACTTTTCCCTTTGTTACTCTTGTTAGTTTAGTGTAATGATGCTAAACTATTTATTGTCCGAAGGTTGATTATTGCTTGAAATTCACCCATACCAACCTGTACATTCATTACACATTTTGAGACGAATGTTTTCTTACTTAATCAAGTCTTAGGAAGAGAACAACTCGCAGAAAGGAGATGTCGAAGTGTCTGATCTTCACAGTATGCTCTTTCCACCACAACTCTTCCCAAGCCATTATTTAGTATCACTTGTTGAGCTGTCTTTCTTTTACTCGTTACGGTCTGTTGAATTAAGACTTCAATTTACAATTATGAATTGAAACCAGCAACATATCTTTCAGTTTCCATGTAACGAGCAGTTTTTACCACTAAGCACTAAAACAAAGTCCAGACCCCACCCCTCACCGCCTGCCCTTGTCTGTCCATTCCAGTGTGGCGAATATTTGCTCCTGCGGGAATGCACTCAGTTGGCATTTGTTTTTAGCGAGCATCAGGCTTTAAGTTTCCATTTTCCCAGCCTCAAAGGAACTCCTTTTGCCGCCGTAAAAAGCCTCTAACCTAAGACTAAAGATGTGTTGCGCACATAGACATGAAAGTCCTCTAAAACAAAACGGCGTTGTTCTGTGTTATTATTTAAATTAAACTGAATGAGAAGGGAAGAGGAATATACCTACCATTTCCCTCACAATATTCACCGCGGGGTGTAATGATTACTGCAAATATCAATGTAGATAAAAAGGCAATATTATGCATTCGTTTTATATAAAAGTGAATATAGAACTAACTGCCTAATATTCCAAGAGGAGTGAGAAAAAGTAAATAGAAAATAGAAATTCGTTTAATGCAAATACGTTTGTGAGTTTACTAAGGCATGAATTGCGTTTTTTTTCTTTGGAGGAATTAGAAACGCAAAAGATAACACGCTACCCGCTGATAGTAATATTAAAAGAAGAGACAGAAAACAACAAAGACAGCAAAAGAGAACAAGAACAAAAAAGAAAAGAACAAGAAGATAAACAAGAATAAGGAAAACCGAGAACAAAATAAAATAACAAAAATAACACAAAAAAAACAAGTACAAATAAAATAAGGAGAGAAAAAAAAAAAAAAAAAAAAACGAAGCACCAGATCATGGCGGCGCACATAACCCTCCTCTGACGTTGCCCAAACCAGCTCAAGTCGACAATACAAACGAATTAGGACCAAATTTATAGCGACTTTATCGGCAGCAGGAACAAGCAAGCCGACAGAAGTGAAGCTCTAGTGTAGGAAACTCAACAGAGAGGTGAAGAGAAGGCAGGCAACTGAAGGAAAGAGGATAAGGAAAAGGAAAATAAAGTAGGAAAGGAAGGAAAGGGGATGAGTGATCGGAAGGAAGGAGGGAGGAAGGGAAGGTGACAGAAGGGAAGGAGAGAAAGAATGATAAAAAAAAGTAATGAGGGAGGAAAGAAGGGTTCGAGATGTACATAAATACACACACACACACACACACACACACACACACACACACACACACACACACACACACACACACACACACACACACACACACACACACACACACACACACAAAGAATGACAGGAGGGAGGTAGAAACATGAAGGTCAAGAGAGAGAGAGAGAGAGAGAGAGAGAGAGAGAGAGAGAGAGAGAGAGAGAGAGAGAGAGAGAGAAGCAAGACAGGAAAACACGAATCCGCAAGGCAGGTCTGGGGATAATGCAGGGAGATGCAGGTGGCAAGGGAAACATGAGCAAACCACACAAGTGACGCTCGCTTATCCTTCACTCACTTAACATTCTGATCGCGAGATGCACTGAAGACATTAAGGAAATCATGAAGTTAGGACAGAAAAGCGAGACGAGACTAAAGAGAACAGGAAAAAAGTATGTCATTAAGGTTAGAAGAAAGCAAAAGCAAGAATAAGACAAATATCACGAGAAACAGAGAGACAAAGGAAATCAACAAGTTAGAAAGACTGTAAAGCGAGACAAGGAAGAAGCAGACAAAGTGATGGTTAGAAAAAAAATATTGAAATAAAACGAGAAATACGAAGAAAAGAAGAAAAAAAACAAAGAAAACTCTTAATATTACGAGTACAATTAACTGAGATAAAAAAAACCAAAAACAAACAAACTTACACATAGTAAAAAATAAATGAGAAAATAAACTTGCTAAAACGTAAAGTAACGAGGAGAAACATGAAATGAGAAGCGAAATCAAATGAAACACGCCACCCATGCAGAGATGAATGACAGAAACCCGGCCAATTATCTCCGCTTTTACGATGCACACCAAAACGAAGCACTGACGAAGAAAACGAAGGACGGGAAGCGAACGAGAGGAATCACAACCAGCGCACATTGAGGTTCAGTTATTCATGGAGATTTGTAGCCCTTCCAATTATATCATACATCTTTTTTCTCTCTCTCTCTATCGCTCTCTTTCTCTTTTAGTCCAAAGCAGAGCATGTTAAGCCAGAGGGGACACGCTTGTTACCTGCAGCAATGGGGTTCATGAGGGATTGGAACAGACAGGTAGGCTCACTTTTTTCATGTCACCAATTTTCATCCACTTTTCACCACTCCAGTATCCGTGATATAATAACAGCACCATACGGACGCTGAAAAAATGATAAAAAGAGGAAAGAAAGGATATACGTGATTGAATTTTTTAATACCGCTTTCTATATCAATACAAATGCCATTTTTTTTCATTTTACTTCATGTTTTACTGAGATATAGAGATTATCTACGTATGTGTCTTTATCATCAGTCTTTCTCTTCTCACTACCATTATCTCTGCTCCTTCAATTCATTCCCCTGTATTACATTCTTCAAATATCCGTTCTTCTTCTTCGTTGTCTATTTTTCTTCCTTTCATATTTTGCTTTTCTTATTCCATGCATTTCTCACTCACACCATCATCACAGCACTCTCTATCACGCCTTCACACTTCCTTCACTGTCTACATCACTTTTCAGTACTCCATTGTCCGTGATATAATAACAGCACCACACGAACGCTAAAAAATAATAAAAAGAAAAAAAAATGTACATCATTGATTTTTTTTTAATAGCTCTTTCTATATAAATGGACATACCTTTTGTTTCATTTTCCCTTCATGCTTCACTGGGATATAAAGTTTTTCTGTGTCTCTACCATCTGACTGCGATATGGAACAATTTACAGCTCTGAAGCCACTGTAAAAAATGTGGAAAGTACTTAGGAGGGAGAAAATATTAAGAGTAGATTTTCCATTCCATTTCCAGTGTTATATTCAGAAGTGACGAATAAATAGAAAACTCCTTGCTGTTTGTGAAGGAAAGATGCGCCAGAAAACAGTGAAAAGGTTAGGAAAGTCTTGAGTGTTCTTGGATGTGATAAGTGTATTGAGTGAGTGTATTGGTTGAATGTTGTTCATAGTAATGCAATGTTATTAAGGTATAGGCGGAGGGAGTGTTGAGTGAAATGTTGGCAGTGTTGTATATTCACCTTTAAACACCTTGCTGGCCACGCACTTCACGTCTTGTCAATATGTGTTATACGTGGCCACTCTGCCTTTCCCTAATGTTAAATAGTTGTCTAAGTATGTAAAAGGCGTACATGGTTCTCTCTATATAATTTTCAAATGTCTCGGTTTAACTTACATATCCGCATACAAACGCGTATACATACACACATACATATTATCTTCCTGTTGCTATGTTTCATTCCCATTTCATATTTCAAAGTTAAAATTGAAAATCTACATATTCCTGTCGTTTACCTTCATTCCCATTCCCTATTTCGAAGTTGAAACTGGAATTCAAGGAAGGCTGCAAAATTTCAATAGACCTTTTCGTGTTAGTCTCTGAAGCAAAACATCCACATCTCTTTCCGTAATACACTGTTTTTTAAGCATCGGGAAGTTAATGAGTCTCTCTCTCTCTCTCTCTCTCTCTCTCTCTCTCTCTCTCTCTCTCTCTCTCTCTCTCTCTCTCTCTCTCTCTCTCTCTCTCTCTCTCTCTCTCTCTCTCTCTCGGTCTTTTTCATGCATAAAAACTCTTAGTCAAAAGCTTCATTAATTCCACTTCCTCTCTCTCCTCTTCTCTGAAATAAATACAAACATGAAATTAACTAAAATCACTCATTACAAACCAGCTTTTGCCATACTTCAATGCTCATAATCCTTACACTCATTAACTCTATTGCATGCATCCTATATCCACTTTTTCCTTTAAAAAACACACACAAACCATAAAAAATATTATAGATCAACCATACATTATTAAAAAACAATGCACGAGTCACCACATCACGCAATTTTATACAAAGCAGATTATTATCAAACACAGCATCACTTGCACCTGAGCGGCCAGTCAGTCACTCGTGTTATTTAATATAAACTTACAATTTTTTTTTCTATGTACGTTCAGCGTTGCCAGGGCAGAGCAGCGCGCCTCCTGCCTCACCCCAGCAAGCCAGCACGCAAAGCGAAATTACGTCACATAGCCACGCGAATGTCATGATGGAGGCTTGCAGTGGAGAGAAAGAGAGAGAGAGAGAGACGTATGTGGGAGCAATACGAGTAACAGAGAGAGAGAGAGAGAGAGAGAGAGAGAGAGAGAGAGAGAGAGAGAGAGAGAGAGAGAGAGACGTATGTGGGGGGCAAGAGACAGAGAGAGAGAGAGAGAGAGAGAGAGAGAGAGAGAGAGAGAGAGAGAGAGAGAGAGAGAGAGAGAGAGACAAAAACAAAAATAAAATAAGAGGGAAAAAGCAGGAAAACGGACTGGTATGAAGAGAAAATAGACAGGAAAAGAGACAGAGAAATAGATATTAAAGGAACGAAAGAAAGAAGGACCAAATAAAACAAGCATAAACTTCGTGATGGAAAGAAAAGAACCACACAAACGGAAACAAATGAGAGAAGAAGGACGCGCAAAACAAGCAACGCACGGAAACACTCTGGTGAAGGAAACAATGGCGACACAAACAAAAAGGGGAAAAAAAACAGGAAAATAAGCGGAATTAAAAGACAATGGAAGCACACACACACACACACACACACACACACACACACACACACACACACACACACACACACACACACACACACACACACACACACACACACACACACACACACACAAAGGACGAATTGTTTAAGAAGTAGGAAGAATCTAACCAAAAGAAAGAAAAGTGTGAAAACAAACAATGAAGAAATATGAACAAAAGAAGAAAAGCAAAGGAAGAAGAAGGAAAAGAAGAGGAAGAAGAAGAAGAAGAAGAAGAAGAAGAAGAAAGAGGAGGAAAAAGTAGAAGAAGAATGCATTGTCGTAAGAGAGAGAGAGAGAGAGAGAGAGAGAGAGAGAGAGAGAGAGAGAGAGAGAGAGAGAGAGCGCAGTGGTCACCCAAAGACGTTCAATAAGAGAACATTTCAGTGAAGCCTCAGAAAAATTTGAAATACGTGTTGCCTTCAGTCTCCTTCAGTCT
>NC_059274.1:5712500-5720000 GCF_017591435.1 Portunus trituberculatus
GTGTCTCCTTTCACGTGTAGCCCCTGTTCACCTAGCAGTGAGTAGGTACGGGATGTAAATTGAGGAGTTGTGACCTTGTTGTCCCGGTGTGTGGTGTGTGCCTGGTCTCAGGCCTATCCGAAGATCGGAAATAATGAGCTCTGAGCTCGTTCCGTAGGGTAACGTCTGGCTGTCTCGTCAGAGACTGCAGCAGATCAAACAGTGAAACACACACACCCACGCACAAACATACACCTAAACACGTAGTAATATATAAACTCACACACACACACACACACACACACACCCACACACACACACACGAACTGATATATAAACTTGCATAGGTTAAGTATAGTTATTTTATTGTTTATTACTGATATATGTTTCCTTCTTATGTCATCTATATATTTTTGTTTTGTTTTAGTCATCTGTTTCGTTACATCGTTACATCAAATTTTGAGCTTGCTTTTCTCTCTCTCTCTCTCTCTCTCTCTCTCTCTCTCTCTCTCTCTCTCTCTCTCTCTCTCTCTCTCTCTCGAGGTAAATACACACGTGGGCCTTGCAACAACCAGTGACATGTTGTTAATCTTATAAAAGTTGGAAGGAGGTGTCTAGTCTTAGTCCAGCATCACTTCTCTCACTACCTCTTCTCTCTTAATAATTCTTCGTTATTCTCATTTGCTTGGTCTTTCCGTGTTTTTACTCTTTTTTCTTGTGTCTTTTTTGTCTTAGTTTTCTGTCATGTATATTTCATTTTTTTCTTTTTCTCCTCCTTTGCTTCGTTCTCTTTGGTTTCATTTACTGTTTCCTCCACTTTTATGTGTCTCTTGTTTTTTTCATTTGCTTTGCTTTCTATTTTTTTAATCCTTAATTTCTTCCTCTTCTTGTCTATTTTACCTTTCTTTTGATTTCTTTCATAAAAGAAAAACAACAACATAAGAAGGTAAGGTAAGCTGCAATAAGCCATCAGGTCTATATGTGACACTTCCTGTATGAAACACGACTTCTTATTTCTACTATTATCCTCATCCATAAATTTGTCTAATCTTTTAAATCTCTCTAATGACCCCTTTCTTTCCTCTGCCTAATCCTTTTCCCCCCATCCTATCCTCCTATTCCGCTATTCCTTTCTTCCATTCCTTTTTTTCCTCCGTGTGAGTCTTCATTTCACTACCTTCTCTACATTTTATTTCCTCTTTCTATCTCCTTCTCTTCATTTTCTTTCCCATTCCTCATTTTTTTTCTTCGCCTCATCTCCGTTCTTGACCATGAATTTATTGCCTTGCTCCTTATCCATCATTCCCTTCTGACACTCAATGCTCACGGGCCAACGCGCTGCAGTGAGCCAGACAAAGATGCTGGGAAGGTAGCGGCAAAGTGGAGCTGCGAGTGTAAGGTTACCACTCGCCCCTCACCGCTTCACATGACTTGACGATTGTGGTCCTTGCTGAGACTTGATCGTAAATAATGCAAAGGAAGTGGAAGTTTTGGCAGTGTCCGTGGTTTGAAGTGGTGGTTTTTAAGGAAGGAACACTAGTTTATGGTTTTCTCTTCCTGTTGTGACTCGTAAGAAGCAAAGAAGTGATGGGGTGGAATATGTATACTCGCGTTCTCGACCCTTTTATTGCCATGGTCTTTCCTTTTAACATTGATACCATTGCAGTAAATTGTTTGGATGAGAATGAAGAAAAAGTTACGAAATTAATTTAACCTTTTTAAGCTCCAGAAATACGCTTATTTTTTTAGGAGACTGCAGAACAAAAAAATAACTTACGAAATTCCAAAATTCTAGTCTCATATATAAGGTTGATTTTCCTCGACCAAAAGGTTTGAAATAAGACTGTCGGGCAAATTTCATGATTGTAACAAAGGAATCCATTGACAGCTCCGGTCAGGAAGAAAAGTTGTCGAGTACCTGTCAAAAAAAGTAAATAAGTACGTGGTTACATAAACACACCGTAAGATATGACTGTTATGGCATGCCGACTGTTATCAGAAAACACTCCACTCGTGAAGCTGACCGATTCTCAGATTCCCTGCGCGGTCTCACCCTTCTGTCCCTCATTACTAATAAAATATTCACTCAGAGCAGCTCAGCAGACTTCGTGATTACAAGCTGAAATGTCCCGGCATGTAATCCTATCCGTTCGTCTTTCTCCTCTCTCTCCTCTGCTATCAATCTCTCTTTCTTTTCGCATTTTCTTGTCTTTTCGATCGACCAACAGCCTGCCACTTCCCCGCCCCTCCCCGGCTGCCTTTGTGATAAGTCGACGGATTGACTTTAAAACTTCCAAGACTAACCTTGTGGGGCAGCCCGGCAGAGTCCAATTTTCACGTTTTTTATTCCTTGTGTATGCTTAAAGGTTTTCTTTGGTGATTCATAAAAGAAGAGGCCTTAGGATTTATTCACAACGAGTTAGGAGGAAAATGCTAAGTAAATTGTTAAAACGTTCTGGCATTTCATTTGTAAACAGCACATTTTTTTTTTTAATAAGGAAACGTCCTGCACTATATTTCATTATTACAACCATAACAGTCATACGTTATTACCACAACCTGTCATACCCATCCACCACCACCACTACCACCACCACCACCACCACCACCACCACCAACATATGTCATCAAAGACCACATATCACACACTACACCTTTTAACTACTACCTAAACCTTCCCTGTCATGACATCTCCCTACTATGACCCACCACCACCACCACCACCACCACCACCACCACCACCACCACCACCACCACCACACACCACCAAAGGCTACATGTCCCTTCATCCTTCCTCTCCCTCCCTTCAGCTTACTCCTCCTCTTCCTCCTCCTTGCCTTGAAGCCCGGCATGACGCACACTCTCCAGGGAGGAACACTTCACTCCTATGATGGCGAATGAAACGTAAACTTGATCCTCTGAAGCACTAGATTTGCATTGAGTTTCATACAGGTGAGTGAGAAGCCTACACACACACACACACACACACACACACACACACACACACACACACACACACACACACACACACACACACACACACACACACACACACACACACACACACACACACACACACACACACACACACACACACACACACACACACACACACACACACGATGATAGTATTCCAAATTATGTAAGTATAGTTGGTGAGTTATGGAAAGTGATGTCAAAGAAAGGGTTTAATCATCTTAGTTTCCTCTCTCTCTCTCTCTCTCTCTCTCTCTCTCTCTCTCTCTCTCTCTCTCTCTCTCTCTCTCTCTCTCTCTCTCTCTCTCTCTCTCTCTCTCTCTCTCTCTCTCTCTCTCTCTCTCTCTCTCTCTCTCTCTCTCTCTCTCTCTCTCTCTCTCTCTCTCTCTCTCTCTCTCTCTCTCTCTCTCTCTCTCTCTCTCTCTCTCTCTCTCTCTCTCTCTCTCTCTCTCTAATCATGTTTAGTCAATATCTGTTCAGTTGTTGGAATATCTATCGTTATTTCTTCTTCCCAAGCAAAATTTGCATAGTTTAAAAGCGTTTGGAAGAATTTTATCTGGACGACTTAAAACTTTTGCTACGTCTCTTTTCCTCCTCTGCTTTCCCTCCCTCCTTCCTATTCCCTTCTTTTCCTCATTCCTCGATACTTTCTCAACCTACTTTTCTGAACTTTTCCTTCCCATCTTCCTTTGTCCTCAGTATTTTCAGTTCCTTCCTTCCTTGCTTCCTTTCTTTCTTCCTTCTTTTTTTTTACTCATAGTGAATGTTTTCTTCTTCACTTCTTCCTTTCCCATCTTTTATCCCTATTTCCTTTTCTCTGTAAAGCATTTCTCCCTTCGTTCCTTCCTTCCTTCGTGCCTTACTTGTATCTTTTTCTCTCTTTCCTTCATTCAGTTATTCCAACATTACTTCCATCCTTCCTTTCTAGGTTTCCTCACCAATACTTTTTTTTTATCCTTCCTTCCTTTTCTTTTTAATCAGCAATACTTTCTTTTTTTCCTTCCTTCCTTCCTTCTTTTCCTTCTCCCACCTATCCTTCCTGTTTCTCTATATTCCTTCCTTTCAGCCTTCGTTTGTGTCTTATTTTTTTCCTTGTTCTGCGATATTTTCTTCAATTCCTCTTTTACTTCCTTCCCTTTTCATTACTCCTTTCTTTGCCTTCTACAATACTTTTCTTTCTCACTTCCTTCATTCCACACTACTCTCCTCTCTTCCCTTCCTTTTCCCTTTCATCCTTACTTACATCCCCTTTATTTCTTTCTCGTTCTGAAGTTTCCACCAACCACGAACACAATAAATCAAGGTCCGGTTGAAAAATCATCGCGATATGCGAATTGCACCTCTGCTGTGTTGGCTTTCCTGATGGCAAGTCAAATAGGGAAGTTCGGACAACATTTCTGATTTGTTAACCTTTCTCTCCAAGTCCTGTTTGAGCAGAGTTAAGGAAGGCTGGGGACAGGAGGCAGGGAAAGCGACGAGGGGAAAGTAGGAGAGGTCAAAGAGAAGAGAAGAGAAGCAGTATGGATGATGAGAGAGGTAATGTGATGAGTTTAGGAATTATTGCATTAGTGTTTATGGTAGTGATATGTATGTATGTATGTGTGTATTCATTTGTTTTTGTTTATTTTGTGAGCAATGTTTCATACGTGTTTATTTCTAGCTTTGTAATTATTCAGATGCACTTAGCTTTTAAAATCTCACTGTAAGTTAAAACACTCATCTTTTTATCTTGACTAAAAGAAAATACATACTAATAATATACATACGTAAGTAATGTGTGTGCTTCTACTACTACTACTACTACTACTACTACTACTACTACTACTACTACTACTACTACTACTACTACTACTACTACTACTACTACTACTACTACTACTACTACTACTACTACTACTACTACTACTACTACTACTACTACTACTACTACTACTACTACTACTGGTATTCTCATTTTTTATTACCATTATCACAATTTTTCTACTCTTGCTGACAATCATGATTTAAATGATTTATTGATGCTGATTCCTAGTGAGGGAGTGGTTGGTACTGTTAGCGAGGCGTTCCTTCACCACCCAGGTCACGGAGCCTCCCTGACTGTGTGTTAATCAGGGTACTTTATCATCTGTCTTCTTCTTTTTCCTTCTTTTTCTTCTCCTTTTCTTGTTTCCTTCTTTTTTGTTTTTCTTTTCTTTCTCCTTCTTTTCTTTTTTCTTTCTTTATTTCTTTATTTCTTGCATAGATTCCTTCCTTAGAGTTAAAGATTGACACATGTACTATTCTACTACTACTACTACTACTACTACTACTACTACTACTACTACTACTACTACTACTACTACTACTACTACTACTACTACTACTACCACCACCTTACCTTTCCTTCCATCACTGCCATCACTATTTTCCCAGCACATCACCACTGCCTTCTGGCTAATAATGAGCTGGCGTCTTTGCTCCTCCTTTCCAGTGTCTTCATTCGTCACAAAGGCGGTGGAGGGGAGGGCACACACAGCGGGGACAATGACGGTCTTCCTCATCTCTCAAAGACTCGCTAGTTTTAATTACTTCTTTTTTGCCACTTCACGAGAAAGGCATCCAGGGTTTCTTACTCTTCTCTCGTCCTTCCTTGCGTGACTGAATCCCTTTTCTTCGTCGGTGAAGTAGGATTTATGGGTATTTTTTTATATTCCTTGACTTATGTTGGGTTTAAAAAGATGTGTGGTTAGCGTACGGTGTCTTTTTTCGTTTTCATCATTCTCCCTTACGTGACTCAGTTATTTTTGCTTGTGGATTCAGGTTTGGCAGGTGTTCTGTTTATATTCGTTGTTGTAGCAAGATGAGGCTGAGTAATGTTGGTAAGATCCGTAATCTGAAACGCATTGGCTTCTCATGAAGGTTATTTCCAAACCCATAAAAATAGATATTCTTGTTATCTCGACTGTTTTTTTTTTTGTTGTTGTTGTTGTTGAATCTTATTGATCTATCACTGCAACCATAAACACACACATCAGAACCGAAATTTCCACTAGAACTCTCTTTTAAGTCGATATGAGTCGCCGAAAAGCGCTTGGAAATTCAGTCACAAGTGAGGATAAACTGTGGCAATCTCGTTTAGCTCACACACGTGCCCTAGTGAGGTGGGGACAGCAGGAATGGAATACTGATGACTGTGGTAGATGTAACGTGTGGTATCTTTGTTAGGTTTGCACGCGAGTAGTATTAATGTTAGAGAAATAGACATAGAATGCTGATGACTGAAGTAAAGTAGAATAAAGCGTATTAGGCTTGCTATTATGTCCACGTGGGCTGAGCTAAGCTGAGGCAAAGCGGCGTGGAATACTGAGATATGAGAGCAGGGTAAAATATGGTAACTTCATTATATCCAGTGGTCTGTGGTTAGTTGTAAAAAAGAAAAGAAAGTATTTAGACTATTTTCCAAGACTACAGAGATGCTTAGGCAAGTTTTCAAGAACTTTTTCTCCTGTTGGTACTGTAGAAATACTGTCAGTGTGTCAATTGAACAATGAAACATGAAAGAAATGATGACACTTTAACTGGAGCATTTTGACTGTAGTAGTGGTGCGGCGCAAAAGTGTTTCAAATTAATCACCAAGGAAGTTCAGTGAATATGTCTGCTTTGTTCATTTGCATTGTAATATACTGAAAGACTGTGAGACTGAAAGATAGCACGAAGGAGGCAAAGAAGTGATAAGCTGTCGTGAAAATAAAAGCATAAAACGTGACAGAGTCGGCAGAAAATAGCAGGGTGTGACAGGCAAAAGTAGGACGAAGTACACCAAGAATTAATAAGACATGGTAATTAATCCTAAGAAGTACAGGCTCAACAGGAAATGATAGACAGTGACAAACAAGAATACAATAAAGCATGTAAATTTCTGGAAGCATTGTACGACAGGTTAGGCCGTGAAAGAGGCTGAGGTAAGCAAGATGATGAAAGCAGGTTAGGCAAAACTGCATCTTCTTTCCTTTCCCTTCTTTCCTTCACCCCTTCATCTTCTCACCGCAACCACTTCTCCATCTCCTCCATCTACATTAACTCTGACGTCTATTACACATCCTTCCCCGCCTCTCCCTTCTCACCGTTCCCATATTTTACTTCCTGACGAAGCTCGGTCGGCCTTCCCTCTCGCCCTTTATTTCCCGTCCCTGCTGTCAGACCCAAGCACTCCTGAAGGCACGGTAATGGACAATAAAAGGGGAAATGTGTGCGAGGAGATAAGAACAAGGAACGTGTCAGCATTTTTTCCTGTTTGTAAAGGATAATGAGGGAAACTTTTGTGTAGGTAAAGTTTGTAATGGTGTGCAGTTTAGTATATTTCCCTTGTCTATCTATTTATTGGTATTGAAATTGTTTTATGTAGCTTTATGTTCACGTATTTGTGGTGAGGTTAGATTGGGTTAGCTTATGTTAGGTTTGGCTTGGTTAGAATGCATTAGATTATGTTAGATTACGTTAGGTGAGGTGAGGTGAAGATAGGTGAGGTGTGGTGAGGTGAGGTGAGGTGATGAGATGAGATGAGA
>NC_059274.1:5722500-5750000 GCF_017591435.1 Portunus trituberculatus
GAGAGAGAGAGAGAGAGAGAGAGAGAGAGAGAGAGAGAGAGAGAGAGAGAGAGAGAGAGAGAGAGAGAGAGAGAGAATTGTTGAAGAAGAAAATTTTACCATATGGAGCTAGTGATAAGATTGACAAAGAGGAGAGGGAACGGAACAGAGGAAATGTAGCGGCTTTGAGGGAGCGCGAGGCAAAATCTCCACCACACCTTCGTTCATTAAGGTGTGAGCATAATGAATGAATCTTTCTTTGACTTCCTTTGTGTGGAGAAAGCCTCTGAATCTTCATTTCCATATGTAGATTTTTTTGTCTGTTGTATATATATGTGAGTAGTTTAGTTCGACACACACACACACACACACACACGGTGGCTCAGTGGTTAGAGTGCTGGCTTCACAAGCCAGAGGACTGGGGTTCGATTCCCCGGCCGGGTGGAGATATTTGGGTGTGTCTCCTTTCACGTGTAGCCCCTGTTCACCTAGTAGTGAGTAGGTACGGGATGTAAGTCGAGGAGTTGTAACCTTGATGTCCCGGTGTGTGGTGTGTGCCTGGTCTCAGGCCTAACCGAAGATCGGAAATAATGAGCTCTGAGCTCGTTCCGTAGGGTAACGTCTGGCTGTCTCGTCAGAGACTACAGCAGATCAAACAGTGGAACACACACACACACACACACACACACACACACACACACACACACACACACAGTTATATAGTAATGCATTTATCTAACAACACAAAATTTTAATTCTACTAAAAATTCACTACAACCCACAAAATCACAATAAATACCCAACACACCACTTAAATTCCCCGCGAAAAATCATTCAACACTTTAAAACGTCAAGAAAAGAAATAGTACCCAATATTTTTTTTCCAATAACAGGAACTTTAATCTTACGAGGCATTCCACCTTGCAATCAATCGCTTAGTCACGCTTGGTTACCTTCTCTTTAAACCTTCCTCCAATCAAAAATGTACTGTAGCGGAAGTGAGGGGCGGGAGACTAGACTATAATAGTGAGGGTGGCCAGACGGGTCAGCGGAGAGTGTGGGTGAGGGGAGGCCAGGTGACGATAGCCAGAGGGGTCATGGTTGGTGGGAAGGGGGGAGAGGCCTCAACGAGCATGATTGTAAACAAGCTAACGAGCAGATGGAGGGCCTTCGCTTCGCTCCATTTGGGTCAATATTGGATCAGTCTAGGTCGGGCAGGGTCAGCGGGGGAGGGGAATGTAAGGGGAAGTGGAGGGTGAGAGCGTAGCGTGGATGGTACAAGGAATGTGAGTAGTGAGGAATGGAGGGTGACTGAGGGAAAGGTGAGTGGGGGAGTATGAGCACGGAGGGGAGAGAGTAAGAGTAAGGGAGAGGATAAAGGACGAAGGGAGAGGGGGCTTAGCGGAGGGAGGTGCAAAGGGGAGCAGAGTGGCGGTGGAGAGTGTGACACGTGCAAGGGCGTGGAAAGGTTGAAGGGGTGCGGGACAAAGTCATCTCAATTTGATATAAGCGAGGGGCTTTTACCCACTCACGCCAGTTATTGCTGTCGTGGCCTATTTGGGTGCTACGTCTACCTAGTCGTGCTCAGAATTCGAGTAACAAAGCTCACCCAGGCCGTATTTAGAACTCTCTTTTAGTAATCTTCTAATTCTGCTAAAAAAAGAACAAGAAAACTATATTAATTGTCACACTTAAGTCGTAGGCCTTTGATCTCTCTTCTAGAATTCTTTTTCTTTTCTTTATTTCTTTCACTGATATGGTTACTCCTTAAAATTAATGAGATCGTTTAGTATGGATGTGCATTTAGTATAAGTATGGAAAGACAACGACATTTAAAAGAACGTTATTCATTAGTTTCACCCTTTCTTAGGGTTTGTTGTTAAAGTTTTGCTCAGTGAAATATTTTAGAGTTGCTCGTAAAAAGTAACTACTGTTTTGTTGTCATTAGAAGTCAAAGAGTTAAGAGAGGAGTTTCGATACGTCTGTAAACCTGAAAAGACTCTTCAACATTCTTTTTCTCTCATCATGGTGACAATTAGAATACATTTTTTTTTCATGAATATGTGTCCTCTCTACATACAAAAATAACCAGCTGATTGGACCAAAGTTTACAAAGACAGAAACAGCTAGAAGGGGGAGACATATACATCACTTAAAGACACAAACATCAAGGGGAGACACACAGGGAAGTGAGAGGCAGAAGGTTAACTCCCGTTTTGACCGCGACTGTAGGCTGATGCTTGTGGATGTAAACGGGAATGGTGGAAGAATTATGAAGCAACGTTTTGCATACATATTGCCAAACTGTAAAGAGTGTTGGCAGATAGTGCGGCACAGTGTTTGAAGTACGGTCTACATTATGCATACATTGACAGATATAGAGAGACAAAAGACAAATGGGCAATATATGTCAGACCGATAAACAGGGCATATGTACTGGTACGTATTTACTTTATAGTATACATGAGAGAGAGAGAGAGAGAGAGAGAGAGAGAGAGAGAGAGAGAGAGAGAGAGAGAGAGAGAGAGAGAGACAGACAAAAAAGACAGACAGACAGACAGACAGAGACAAAAGACAGACAGACAGACAGACAGACAGGCCCAACCATCATAACCCCCCCACACACAATATCGCTAACACTTCTCAAAACAAAACTTTAAAAAAAAACCCTGAATCTCCTCAATTTTTGCACCTTTGCCCTGATGAGCTCCCTTCGCGTGCCTTCGCGTGCCGGATAATCCATCTAAATTAATCTCTGCCATCGATAATGCTATTGAGACTAAAATTAATAGCTTCAATAAGAGGAATAACCATCACAGGCTTTAAAGATCAGCGTGATTAAGCGTGAAATTACGTTCTGCTAGCGTGAAAAACGGGTTCCTTCAAAGAGAGCTTAAGGAGGGAGGAAGAGGAAGGAGGGGAAGAACCAAGAGGAAACATAGGACCCTTAGATTACACTTTGGGCCAGTTATCTTAGGCGGCGCAGGCTAAGAGGATCACAGCTTTCTCCTCATCCTCCTCCTCCTCCTCTGACTCTTCCCTCTGTTCTCTTTTCTGTTTTTTTTTACCTCCTTTTTCTTTCATTTTAAAACTACGTCTTTTTTAATAATGTTCTTGCTTTTATTTTCTTTCCTTTCTCTTATTCTTCCTCTTTCCTCTGTTTCATATTTTTGTTTTATTTATTTTTTCCTTTCCTTTGCTTTTCATTCTATTTTTTTTTGTACTGTTCTCTTTTTCTTTTCTTCTTTCTTTTTCCTGCCTTTTTTTTCATTTTGTTTGTTACTCTTCTTTAATTCTTCGTCTCCTCTATTCATTTATCATGTTTTGATTTATACTTTTCTTCAATATTTGTCCTTTTGTCTATCATTTTGTTTAGTTTTGCTTCGTATTTTTCTCTATTTCTTCGTCATCTTCGCTTCCTCCCTTTCTTTTATAAATATAGATGTTCTTTTTTTTCGTCTTTTCTATATCCAGATTTGGTCTCTTTTCCCTTACCTTTATCCTTTCTCTTTATCTTTATCCTATTCCCTCTCCACTTTTTTTCATACTTTTCTTTTAGTTTCCTGTGTACTTCTTTCATACTTCCACCTCCTCCAGATTGACTTTCTTTTCTCATATTTTCTTCTCTTCATTCATTTTCCCTTCTATTTTACTCCCTCTCCACTTTTCGACCTCACCCTTTTCTGTTATTTGGCTTTTTTTTTCTCCTACTTTCTTCTCCTCATTCATTTTCACTTCTGTTTCACTCCCCAATTTTCTTTTTTCATCTTTTTCTTTTGTTTTCCTGTTTACTTTTTTCGTACTTGTACCTCCCCCAGATTAGCTTTCTTTTCTCTTATTTTATTCTCCTCATTCATTTTTACTTCTTTTCACTTCCTCTCCACTTTTCTTCCTATTCTCATGTGTACTTTCTTAATTCTACCTCGGATGGAACGTAATTCTACCTCCTCCTTCAGTCCGTATATCATCTTTCTCCCTTCCATCCTTCCTCCTCGGCTACTCTTCACTACCTCTCTTCTTTAACTGTAAATTATTGAGCCGTTGGATGACTCCGGTCTTGGTCGCCGCCGCTGGGCCAGGTGCCACATTCCACCTGGCGCCACACACCCCCCAACATGGCGCCACACTCCCCTCCGATGCCACCACACACAGCAGCACACACCACAGTACCAGTCATGAGGTTTCTGAAGATTGTGGTGAATGAGAAATGGGTGTTTTTTTGTTTGTGTATGTTTCTTTGTTTTATTTTCTTTATTTTCATATTCTGATTCGTGTCTTTCTGTTTTCCTTCTATATTATTATTTGTTGTTCTTCTCGTTCTTCTTGTTTTTTGTCTATTATCTGCAGTATGTTTTCTCTTTGTCCTCTTTCCTTTCATCTTATCGTCTCATTCCTGTTAATTCCATCTTTCCATAAATATCTATTCATTTCTGTTCTTTTATCTTCTCTTTCATCTCCATAATCCTCCCACATTGTTCCTTTATCCCATCTTTATCACTGTCTTAATTATCTATTACTGCGTCTTGGTATCCTTTGTTGTTCTTCCTTCTTACCTTTCCTTTTGCATTCTACTATCTGTTCGGATCAAACCAGCAGTGACCTGATAGATATTCAGTTCAGAATTTCACTGCACACAAGTTCCTAAAAGGTTCCAAAGGTTCTTATGAAAACAATATCTTCATCTGTATCACGTGAAGTTCTGAAGTCATTCCGGCAACGATGCGATGGTCTGAGAGTAATTTGGTTTACGTTTTCTATTGCCATCTTACTGGGAGACTCATTCGTTGGCTTACATTGTCGTTTAATCCCGAAGTTGCAAGGAGGTAGTCTTTATGCAGGCAGTTCCTTCAATTTGTGCTTTCCCTTTGCGTTTCAACTATGTGTGTGTGTGTGTGTGTGAGTGCTTTGAGTGAAGGATCTATTTGTGGGAAGCCTTGTGTTTGATGATCCTATCAGCGAAGGATCTACCAAAAGTCTGTTCATCAGTGAGTGTTCCAACCACAATTTAGTCCTGGATGGTGTGGTGGTTGTGGTGGAGGCATGCTGTGGTAGAATTTGAAGTCACAGAGGCTAATGATGATAGAGGTGATGATGATAATGATGATATTGTCTTTAACAGGCTGATAGGACGTATGCAAAAAAAAAAAAAATGAAAATAGAAGAACAATTGCTGGAAGTTAAGAATAATGATGATGACGGTGATGATAATGACGATGATGGTGATAATGATGATGACCTGTTTGTGTATAGGACTACCAAACAATTCTAGATTCCCTGACCTACAGTACTGGTTAGAGAGAGAGAGAGAGATAAACGGTACTCCGGGTGAAAGACATGAGTAGTGAGGTTTGTCTAATGCAATTGTGATAAGTTTCATGTGAGTAAACGTTGTGTAGGTCAATTGGTACGATAGGAGTGGTGACGAGTGGTGACGAGTGGTGACGAGTGGTGAGTGACGTTAGGTTGTGATGGGAGTGTATATTGGGCTTAGTGAATTGTTATCTGAATAGTAAAAAGACCACCTGCCCTTTCTACCTGTCCTGTCTCCCTGTTTCTCCTGTCCCTCCCTCCCCGCCCCATCCTGCCCCGTCCCCTCCTCACTAATGAGTCTGGGACCAAGATCACCTGTTCTTAATAGATTCGCTGAGGGAGGCAAACTGCTGAGTCTTTTCCTCCCACTTCCTGATTCTCTTCTTTCTTTTCATTCTCTTCCCCCTTCCTCTTTTATCCTCCTATTAATTCTTCCATTTTTATTGTTGTTCTTGTTGTTAGCTTTATTACGTGTCTTTTTCTGTCTATTAATTATCGTTTTTCTGCTTTTATTTACTCTTCCTCTTTCTCCTCCTCCTTCTCCTCCTCCTCCTCCTCCTCCTCCTCCTCCTCCTCCTCCTCCTCCTCCTCCTCCTCCTCCTCCTCCTCCTCCTCCTCCTCCTCCTCCTCCTCCTTTTCCTATTCCTCTTTCTTCTCTTCCTCCTCTTCATTGTCATTCTTCTTTCACGTTTTCTCCGATGCGTATCATATAATTACCTCATTAAGTTTACTGTAATTTTTCTTTTCTGCCATAATGCTAGATAGACATGAATTATTTGCGTTCCTTAATTAATTGCTCTCTCTCTCTCTCTCTCTCTCTCTCTCTCTCTCTCTCTCTCTCTCTCTCTCTCTCTCTCTCTCTCTCTCTCTCTCTCTCTCTCTCTCTCTCTCTCTCTCTCTCTCTCTCTCTCTCTCTCTCTCTCTCTCTCTCTCTCTCTCTCTCTCTAACTTCATTAACCGTCCTTCATCAGCACTTCCTCTCAACTACTGCTCTTCCTTTTTTCCTTGCTCTTCCCTCCTCTCCTACTCTCCTCTTCTTCCTCTTCCTCCACTTCTCCTTTCTCTCGTCCTTCATGCTTCTCTCAACTGCTCTTCCTTTGCCCTGCTCTTCCTCCTCATCACCCCGCCCCACCTCTTCCTTTTCCTCCTTCTCCTCCTCTCCACAACATCAGAGAGCTCCCGCCACGTAATAGTATATTAGAGCCTGACAAATTTGATTTACGCGGCGTTCTTCTCCCAGGCAAGGCGCACGTGCTCTCGTTTTCTGTTTACCTGTGCTGTACATGATGGGGAAAGGTGTCTGGCGGCCGGGGTGAGCATAAAGGGATTGGATGATAGTTAAGAAAGGTGATTGAGAAGGTGTGAGTAATTGAATGGGAGGTTAGTTAGGTTAATGAATGAAAAGTTAGGGAGAGAAGTGAATAGAAAACTGAAAGGGAAGTGAAAGGCGAGGGTGGCAAGTGAATGAAGTTAATTAAGGGGGGGCATTCAGTGACAGGTAATTGAAGATGTGTGAGGGAGGTGAATAAGAAAGGCAAAAAGCGAACATAATAATGACAATTCAATGAAGAACACACAAAAAATAAATAAATACTCACAAATACTTAACCTCTCTCTTGAAAAAAAAAATAACATAAACCAAAGAACATAAACTGTGGCGTGCAAAACAATACAACAATAAATACTGTAACAATCAAGAAACTTCTAGCAAGGAAAACAAACTTATGATGAGGATTTGCAGGCTATAGCTGAAAGGACCAGAGCGCCTCGAGCCGGACGGGCAACAGGCAGACAGTAAGGCTGATGAAATGGCCAGGGTGGGAGGGAAGGCAGACACAGCTAGACGGAGGGATGGGATTAGAAAAATTACTGTGAGTGAAGAAAGACAGATGAACGGTCAACGGAGAACAGGGACGACCGAGGAAATGTAGAAAAGAAAACGAAGAAAAGGGGGAGTAGGAGGAAGAGGAGAAGGAGAGGCTGAAGAGAAGGATGTAAAGGAAAGCTGCTGTCAAACGTGATATATTTACAAGAAATATTCTGATAATAGTTTGACATCTTTTACAATTTTAATCTCTTCCAATACCAAACAATATTCTCTTTGTATATGTGAAGATATATGTTATGCATATTCTTGCCAGCAGACTTATTTACATATATACGTACATGTTTATTCATCCCCATCCATATGTAAAAGTAAATGGATTATTTTCTTGTCACACGCAGACAAATGAAAAGGATAAAGGAAAAAAAAATACATACATACACACATTTAGTATCCAACAAAAGAATGAAAGTGTGTCTTAATACCACATTCTATATATGTGGTTGGTCTGTTACTGATGACTGTCCAGCACATGATGAGCTTAGTAATGTAAGCAACAGGGGAGGCGAAGGTCATTATGGCCAGTGACAGGTGGACGAGTAGCGGCGCCCTGCTATATAAAAAGCGCATCTGGACTTGCTGGCTGCGCGACGGTAATATCTGCCTCTCATTTCTCCCTTGAGTGACCGGTAATGGAAGCAGCGGCAGTAATTTAACTTTTTCAAGCGTCACGCACACTCCCTGATGAAGTTGACTCAGCTTATTACAAACTCTCATAGATCAACGTCGCGGCAGCAGAACGAGGGGAAGGTAAACAGAGCGTAAGGACCACTGATGACTCCCCACTCTGTGTTCACTTCTACTCACTATTTACCTTGATACCTGATGTCCAATCTCCGCCACACGCACCTGCAAAAGAAAGTGTATTAGATGTGTGATTCTTCCTGCCGCTCTCCGATGACATAGTGCACAGATTTAATCATAAGGTTGAAATTGCTTTGAACTTTAGAGATGAGACATACTAATTCAAATAAAACAGACGAAGAAGTATGGCTTGGTAAAACAACAGGAATACGTAAGGAAAGAAAAGAACAATCTCCTGAGAGGAACTTAAAGAGGTAAGAATTTGTAAGAATACACAAATAAAAGAAAGATTCGGTGGCTGAATATAAATAAAAGAAAAATTGATAACAGCTACATAGAGAAAAGAACCAATTAATGATAAAAGTAAGCTGATGATATACAAAGGAAAAGTAGATCATGCATAAAGAAAAAAATCAGAACAATCGGATTATGAAAGCACTAAAAACGAAAAAACGATTAACAAAGAGACAACTTCCAAAACAGGACACCACGTCACCTTCATGATAGCTAATAGTAAAGTAATGAGACACAAGGGAAGGCAGCTGCGGGGCGGAGGCTGAGGCGAGGAGTGGTGGGAAGGGTGAGGGTAACTTTAAAAGACTGTGAAAAAAACATTTGAAAAGTCTTCTTCCCGGGCAGGTCTCAGGTGCCTCGCCTAACTCATCTTATCAAAAACCTTAATCAACTTTTGATATTCACAGAGCTTTTAATTCGGTGACTTCATGTGATCAAATTACAGTATTCAATGAATGAGATTAACCTTAGCTTTGTTATGTGGTTAAATCAGAAAAATGATCAGGTTTCTAGCCATACCATACAATCCTAAATAGAAATAAAAAGAAAATTCATGTATTGAGGAAACAGTCACAAAAATGACACCTTCCATGATTTAAACCAAATTCATAACACTGATAAGAAGGAATCCTATGTATTTCAATAATAAATGTGAAACAGAAAATAAACAAGGGTACAGTTTTTGATTAATAAAGATACTTCAAGAAACTTGCGTTACAACATTAAACTTCACACACACACACACACACACACACACACACACACACACACACACACACACACACACACACACACACACACACACACACACACACACACACACACACACACACACACACACACACACACACACACACACACACACACACACACACACACACACACACACACACACACACACACACACACACACACACACACACACACACACACACACACACACACACACACACACACACACACACACACACACACACACACACACACACACACACACACACACACACACACACACACACACACACACACACACACACACACACACGGCCCGGGTAGCTCAGTAGTTGGAGCACTGGCTTCACAAGCCAGAGGACCGGGGTTCGATTCCCCGGCCGGGTGGAGATATTTGGGTATGTCTCCTTTCACGTGTAGCCCCTGTTCACCTAGCAGTGAGTAGGTACGGGATGTAAATCGAGGAGTTGTGACCTTGTTGTCCTGGTGTGTGTGTGTGCCTGTCTCAGGCCTATCCGAAGATCGGAAATAATGAGCTCTGAGGTCGTTCCGTAGGGTAACGTCTGGCTGTCTCGTCAGAGACTGCAGCAGATCAAACAGTGAATTACACACACACACACAAACACACACACACACAGGCCACACAGGCAAAAAAGAGGAACCACTCTAACATTTGACATTCCCACTACCTCAAATTTCCCCTCATGTGTCCAACTCAAAAGAAAAAAAAAAAAGTTGTCGTTTTCTTTTTGTCGTGGCTAACCTTCAATCTCCGTCGGCAGTGATGAAGGCAGGTGTTCCCCTGTACCTGCCACCACCAGGTATCCGCAGATAGAAGAAAGCCAGCTAGGTAACACTACATGGACTTCTCGCCCGACAGAAACATGAAGACTGAAAAAAAAAAATAGAAACACAGATAGAGATTCCAACACAGGTGGGGCAGAGTATTACTAGAGTAAGAGAGAGAGAGAGAGAGAGAGAGAGAGAGAGAGAGAGAGAGAGAGAGAGAGAGAGAGAGAGAGAGAGAGAGAGAGAGAGAGAGAGAGAGAGAGAGAGAGAGAGAGAGAGAGAGAAAGAAAACATATGATGACTCCTACAACAATAATAGAGTAACGAAGTGGATGGTTTGATAGAGTAGATCTGAATTGTTAAAAAAAAGACTAGTGCAATTTTTTGATAGCAAGGATACGGAGACACTTACCAAACAAAAGAAAAATTAATGTTCCCCTAAAATGAAGATGAAAAATGAAACACAACAACTCACAAAAAAAGTTGAATTAACAAATGATTCACTATTTTTTTTTCCTGCCTTTTCGTGGAGCAATTAGTGGGTGTACCGTCGCGCGTGATTGTAATGGTAGCGTGAGAGGGAGTGAATCCAGACACCCAACCTGACTACTTCCTCTTATACCGTGTTTGAAAAAAAAGAAAAAAAAAATGGTAATGAGGAAATTTGTTATATACCCTTTTGTTTCGAATTGGGTGAAGTGAGGAAGAAGATGATGTACATAATGAATAGAAGATCAATAGAAGGATGAAAAGAAAATTTGATGAAAAAAAGAAAGGAATATGCCCTTGTATCATGAGCAAGGAGACCTATTACGTTTTGCTACAAGAGAACAAGCAATTCCATCATTGTCATTACTATCAAAATGAATTGTAATAGTGGTAGAAATACTGATCGTGGCAAAGGTAGAATGAGGGCCAGATCTGTTACAGTGGTCATTGCAGTGGGTGTGTTAGTAGTAGTAATAGTAGCAATAGCGATAGCAGTGTTATTAGTAGTAGTAGCGGCAGGAGCAGCAGTAATAGCAGCAGTAATGGCAGTATCCTGTTCATTAGTCTCGCCACGACACTTTTCCAACGAAAGATGAGTGTAGCAGCATCACAGATTCAACTCAAAAGCACAGAGCGTTACTAAAAGACAACACCAACCACCTCCCACCTTAGTCCCATAAAAAAAGAAGATATGTGCGAAAAAATACTACCACCCACACACACAACCCCCTGGCGAGTCACACCCATCCACCCACCCACCCACCCTCCACAATTACCATAATACCAAAGCGTCACAAGGCTATTTAAAATTCAGCTCCACTTTTCACTTGGTTGCCTGTGTTTTGCGTCCACGTGAGGGAGGGAACGGTACTATGAGCCCGCAGTATCTTTTTATGCATCGTAAACATGTGAAAGTTACGCCGAGTATAAAAGCGTATGAGTATGAACGCCTACGCACTTTCACATCTGATTTGCGAGTGTGTTTCCTGACGTTCCTGCCGCGTTTGTTCATGTGAAGTTGTATTCTGACTTGTGTTGTTTAGATTTTGTATTCGGTTTCCTATGTTTTTATATTTCTAAGTGATTCATGAGCTTTGTCGAAAATTATGATCGCAAGGAATTTGAGAAGTAGTAGGAAGAGGAAGAGAAGGAACATTGCTAACTTCACGTCAACACACAAATATTGATTCCTTAAACTTAACAAACGTACTTACCTTGCAAATCTCAGTGGTGTTCAAGGTCTGGCAAGCTACAACTTAGACTATAGACTATCGACCTTGCAACCAACACACACACACACACACACACACACATACAAGGAGGCGAGTCAGACCAAAACAAGGGTAAGAAACACACCTTCCTCAGCCAGGCAGTTCAATCTATCTCGAGGCAACTTCATCAGGACTCAGGATCTTGAAGACGCCCTCACAAATCTTCACTTCTAGAGAGAGAGAGAGAGAGAGAGAGAGAGAGAGAGAGAGAGAGAGAGAGATCAGTGAAGTTCCTTGGGGAGTTGAGAGAAAATCGCAGGTGGTCCATTCTGTAAAGTCCGTCCGTCAAGTTGGTCTAGTTTGTTAATTCGATGGAACTTACTTACTTCAAGAGCGCCAGATAAAGAGTGACAGTGAGGAGCTATTGAAGGCTGGAGAGAGAGAGAGAGAGAGAGAGAGAGAGAGAGAGAGAGAGAGAGAGAGAGAGCAGAGAGGAGAGATGGCAGGTGTCTTTCAAATAATAACTACAAGAAAACTAAACACAGCATTTACACCGCTAAGCTATAAATTCCTCTACAGTATCGCTCCAATGTCTCCTCCTCCTCCTCCTCCTCCTCCTCCTCCTCCTCCTCCTCCTCCTCCTCCTCCTCCTCCTTGTGGTCACTGAGGACAGACTCACTGGTGCTCAAACTTCAAGTATCGATCACCAAATGAGGTAATAAGTGGTGTATTCCTCATTACTCATCTATCTCCCTCCTGTTTTACTGCGTGAGGCGACAAACTTAAGGAGTCTCCCCTGAAATGAGACCGTGGTGATTGAAGAAAACGAGATATTTTTTCCCCGTTAAGAAGGATTACTGGACATTACTTGGATTTGCGTTAAGTTTCTCGTCGTTTCTCTTCCTCGTACTCTGTCATGTCATCTGGTATACATAAGAGGTTGTACGTAAGCTAGCACGATGGAAACTGAATACACTAACACCAGTTCTCTTATAGACGTTATACATCATACATTTTTATTTACTGGGGTGGTATATAGAAAGATCCATTATTCAAAATTATTCGTACTGTTGTTTGCTTCAGTTTTCATTTTCCCATTCAGTTTCTCACATGCTTCATCTCTCTCTCTCTCTCTCTCTCTCTCTCTCTCTCTCTCTCTCTCTGGGTAATTTATTTTCTTCCACTTTATTTAGATATTGATCTTTTTTCGTCGTTTACCCTTACCTTCTCCGTTTTCTTTGGTCGTTCCTTCCTCCCTGTCTTCTGTTGTAGCTTTGTTAATAGTTATTATCCTTTCTTTATATTATCCATTCAAATCCCATGCCAGCTAGATTTGTAGTTTTTACATTTGTTTTGTTTTTTTGTTAATTTAAATTCAAATTGTAACTTATTTTATCTTTTTCTTTTATTTCTACGTTTTATTTTAGCATGTTTAGTGTTTCAATTAAATTTTTATCATTCGGGAAGAGAAAATTATAGATGAAAAACGAAAAGCAAAATTAACAAGAAGAAATGAAACAGATTATGATCAGAAAATACAGAAAAAGTAGCAAGAGGAGACACAAGAGAGAGATGATGATAGGAGGGGTAAAACGAGTAGGAAGAGGAGATAATGATAGGGAATGAGAGGGAAAGCAGACAAGACAGAAACTTCATTAGGGAGAGAATGCGTTTGCTCACAATTATCACCGATGAAAGACCAACTTGAATACGAAATGAGAGAGAAGAGAACAAGGCCGTGGAAAATGGATAGAAGCAATAGAAAACGAAAACCCCTATGGATAACGAGACATGGGGAGATTACTGGATAACAAGAAACAAGGAAGGGATGGAAGAGAAAAATTACAGCTGTTTGGAGAGAGAGAGAGAGAGAGAGAGAGAGAGAGAGAGAGAGAGAGAGAGAGAGAGAGAGAATCATAAAAAAGCCTTAAAGGTCATAAGGCGAAGTGAAAAATCCTATAAAGAAATTCATGATTGGATTTACGGATCACTAAACTTTCTGTGACTTCTCTGGCCATAGTAATGAAAATGATGATAATAATAATAATAATAATGATAATAATAATAATAATAATAATAATAATAATAATAATAACAATAATTACATACGACACACTCCCCTTAGTATATGTAACATCAAATATCACAATCTCATTAGTGAAACCAGCGCCTCGTCTAATCATCTGAGCCCTCAATTGGACAGTTCATTGGCAGTTAACTAATTGACTGATTTATATGTCACTTTATGTCTTCTACGCAACAGACTCAAGTGACTGTAGTAAGAAAAATATGTAAATAAAAATGTAGATGACTGATTGGTTAACTGACTGACTGTGTGATAAGTTGAGTGGTATATTGATTGATTTGGAAGACTTGGACTGAGGGAAAACACAAGGAAAAGTGGACAAGGCTTCAGAATGTTGTGTGTGAACCCTTTGCTGGTATGTCCACTGGTTCGTTAGCCTTTCATGTTTATGTATAGAACCAATTGGAGTGTGTAGCCTTTTGTGTGCCATTTAAAGTCCATGCTCTTATGATGTTGATTAGGATGTCTGTTTCCGTGTGTGTGTGTGTGTGTGTGTGTGTGTGTGTGTGTGTGTGTGTGTGTGTGTGTGTGTGTGTGTGTGTAGGTGTCACTAGTGCGTTGCCTAATTAAAAGTGAGTACCTGCTCGGAAATAATTAATCATTTGCAAATACCGTATCTGACTCATTTCAACACGTCCCTTTGAACTCTCCCTCTCGCTTGCCCTTCATGCAAACCCACACAATCCAAGAGTACCATAAGACAAGCTATCTCAATGCAAACCTCCTCAAAACCTTCACAAACTGACTGACCAAGAATGACAAATTACTCTATGAATATTTCCAGTGGATGTATTTAAAACCCTAAAAATATGCATGGAGGGGATGTACGACAGGGACAGGAGCGGCAGGGAATCAGATAATGGAAAGGATGCGAAATAACACAGGTAGAGGAGAGGAAAGATACAAAATGAAGTCATGAGATTGGTCAGAGGCGAATGGGTGTGCGGAATGAGGCCATGAGGGTGGGAGAGGAGTGAACCATGTAAAATGAGGTGAAAGATGGTTATGTTGCGGAAAGAAGCGGGAACGAGGCTGTAAACTTGGCTGGGGGGAGTGAGGACCCTAGCCATCCTTTAACAATGTGTAAATGAGGTAAACCAGGTGCACCAGGTAGGGTTGCAGGTGTTAGAGGAAGGCTTGCGAATAGGAAATCCGCAAATTGTAAACTCAGAGGTGCCAAATTAAAGGTGGAACGGATGCAGATGTTTTGTTGCATTGGACAATAGACTTATACTTTTTAGGATGAGGAAGCTTTGGATTAGTAAAGAGAAGGAGGGTCTGTCAGGGAATCGGAAGAAAAGATGCATTATTCCACTGATGTGACTAGTCAACCATGCGTGATGGGGCAGAGGGAGGGTAACTGACACAGGCTTGACGAAAGGGTTGTACTAGCTTATTGGACACACACACACACACACACACACACACACACACACACACACACACACACACACACACACACACACACACACACACACACACACACACACACACGAAAATATCAAGTTATACGCCCCAAATAAAGTACATTAAGTTTTAAAAAAGTGTGTGTGTGTGTGTGTGTGTGTGTGTGTGTGTGTGTGTGTGTGTGTGTGTGTGTGTGTGTGTGTGTGTGTGCGTGCACGTACGCATGCAAACTGCCGTGTACATGAGTCAAGGGGCTAAGGGAGAAGGATGAACCAGCCTCACGTCAGGTCCAGAATGATACAGAACCAAGAATTTCTCCACTGCAAGACTACACTACCAGAGAGGAACCACCACCACCATCACCACCACAACCACCACTACCACCATCACCACCACCTCCACCACTACTACTACAGCTCTGCCACAGTGACTCAGCAGCTCTCGAGGCTCATACACAAAGGAGGGATAATATTTACGAGAGTCATAAATGATAAATCCCACAATTACTCCCATTAACAGTCTCACATCCCCACTTCCCTTCACTCTCCCATTTACCGTTCCTCTTCATACCTGTACGTGTGTATAGTGTCTCAATAGTTCACGTATTTTTCAATGTAGACTTAGATGATTTTTAATACTACCATATCATTTTTATGGAAGAAATAATGTCTAGTTAGTTTTCTTTATTATTATTCGTAAGATGAGTTGCGTCTGACTGATGGCGATGCGTAAATAAAGAAAATATAGAGAAGAAATATTCCTAAAGCTTCAAAGTTCGTGTGTTTGTGTGTGTGTGTCGTGTTGCCATCAGTGGGACGTCACGTGTGCGCGTTTCCTTCCATTTCCTGTGTCGTGTTTCCTCTGTCTATTCTCTTCTTTCATTTCCTTGCAGCCGAAGGGAGCGAATTTAACAGAGGTGAGTTAGTACTTTCCTCTCTCTGCAAACTCTTAGAGGATAACTTAGTTCCTAGAAGAGCCTTGCTAGCGTGGTGTGGGGGTGAATTATTATTATTATTATTATTATTATTATTATTATTATTATTATTATTATTATTATTATTATTATTATTTTTTTACTACTACTACTACTACTACTACTACTACTATTATTATCATTATTCTTACGATTTACCTATATTTTCTTTTTAATTGTTTCAGTTTTATTAATTTCTTTCTAGTCGTCTATTTTACACATACAAAAAAAAAACTATCATTAATTTTATCCTCCACGCAGACCATTAAGTTGCATTGATTCGTATCTTATTTCACCCACAAGCTTGACTCACCAATCTTAAGTCTTCTCTCCATCTCTCCCCCTTCCTTTCTCCATGTCACCTACTTCTCTCTTGTCACCTGTACTTTTCTACTCTAGCGGCATCTATTTCTCCTACCTGTTCATGTTTCCACACAGGCACTTTCCCTCCTTTCTCTCCCCTTCTCTCCTTCCTTCCTTGCCTCACATTCCTTTCCACCTCCTGTCATTCCCTCCTTCAGTCACCACCTGTTCTCCTCTCACCTGTCTTTTACTCTCTCGACACCCATTCCTAGCTCCTGTCTTGTATCTACACCCATTCTCTTGTATTCTTTTTTCATTTTTTTCTGTTCTTTTTTTCCTGTCTCTCATGCCCTCGTCTCCCTTCACCCCGCCCTCCACTTCCCCACACCGCATCAGCATGGATCCTTCCCCTCCCTCCCCTCCCGCGTGCTGTAGCTCAAAGAATAGTACGATAGATTTAGAAAATAGTCGTTTTGCATTTTGAGAACGGCATTGGATTCCACAACCGTAGCTGCACTTGAAGCCTTGAAGATTACTATTATGGCTCGTGGCATGTTTTTTATCTTAACCCTTTAGCAGATTTAGATGCTCCTTTTTTCCCCTCTCCCCATAGTGCTTTGGTTTAGATAGACGCCATATTGCATTACAGAATCGTTTTACTTATGAAGCGGTGTGTTAGACAGGGAAGTGGCGAAGCAGCCGGAAAATAGTGCAGTTACCCACGAAACGTCGCAGAAAATGGTGAGGACGAACCAGCCAAAGAAAACGATGAAGCTCCTGCCGAATTAAAACCATTTCTTCGTTATTGATAAACAGAGAAGTGGAGGTCACGTTACTCTCTCTGTGTGGACGAGTTACAGGCTAAACACACACACGGTAAGTCCCTCCACCTCCTGTAACCAAGAAAGTGACGCTGGTGACAAACTTACTTAACTCGATTCCCTTAATAAACATGAATAAAGTAAGGAAAAAAATGACTTAAATAACTGATAATCCTCCTTTTCTATGTCTATCATGTTGTTTTTCAAGGTGGAGACAAGCATATTCTCACACTCTCCTTCTTCTCTTTGGTATTGATTTCCTAGTTCTACGCCTCCTCTCTTCTCTCTCGTCTCTCTCCCTCTTTCTCTCGTCCCCAACTGTCCATCACCACCACGACAACCACCACAGCAACCAGGAATACTTGATCTATAACCAAACCTTTCCCGTCATCATTACCAGCCAAGCCTTTCCCAGTCATTCATTCTGTAGTCACATCAATGCTACAGTTAATGCCATATATTTTTAGGGCTCTTCTGTACTCTCTCTCTCTCTCTCTCTCTCTCTCTCTCTCTCTCTCTCTCTCTCTCTCTCTCTCTCTCTCTCTCTCTCTCTCTCTCTCTCTCTCTCTCTCTCTCTCTCTCTCTCTCTCTCTCTCTCTCTAATTTAGTAATGGTGTGACACAGGGAACAGGTGTCAAGTTTCACTCCCACGCACATAAAATGGTCCCTCTACTTTCACCTGTCACTTTCTTGGCATCCTTTCACACACACACACACACACACACACACACACACACACACACACACACACACACACACACACACACACACACACACACACACACACACACACACACACACACACACAAACACACAAACACACACATCAATATCCATTTTCTCTCTCCATTCCACCTCAGATCAACACTAAATCCATTGCATCCTCCTCCTCCTCCTCCTCCTCCTCCTCCTCCTCCTCCTCCTCCTCCTCCTCCTCCTCCTCCTCCTCCTCCTCCTCCTCCTCCTCTCCTTCTTTTTCTACTTCTTTCGCACTAGTCTTTATTTTATACTCTTACTGTTCCTATTTTTTCCTTTCTTTCATTTCTTCCTCCTCCTCCAAGTTCTCTTCCTTCAACTTATCTTTCCTCGTAGTCTTTTGTTTCCTCTTTTGCCAGTGCTAGTCTTTCTCTTTCCTCATTATCCTTTTTATCTTCTATTTTCTTTCGCTTCCTCTTCTTTATGCAGGTTCTCGTCGTCTTCCTTCTATTCGTCTTTCTGTTTTGCTTTATTTCTCTTATTCTCGTCTTTCTACTTCTCTTAGTCATCCTTTTCGTGTTTTTCTTGTTTTCGTATTTATTGTCATTTTTTTTGTTTTCTTCTCTTTCTCGTTCGTCTTCCTCTTGCACATTGAACAAACTAATCCATATAATCTTAGCTAGAAACTTAAATGGGCTCTCTCTCTCTCTCTCTCTCTCTCTCTCTCTCTCTCTCTCTCTCTCTCTCTCTCTCTCTCTCTCTCTCTCTCTCTCTCTCTCTCTCTCTCTCTCTCTCTCTCTCTCTCTCTCTCTCTCTCTCTTGACACAACTCACAGATATTTAAGGTTTTCCAGATTTTCACGTGAATTTTTCGTTAACACTTTCCCTAATTGTATATATTTTTATTCGCAAAAGTTTTCTCATACGACGCTACGTAACCAAAAAAAATAAATAGTATGCTCAATTACCACTTCCCCACAAACAACACAACTAAAACGAAACTGGAAAATGTCTCGTTTGTTCGCACAGGATTGCCAAAAATAGTGTTAACTTTCATGGCATTCCTTACCACATACACACACACACACACACACACGCCCGGTAGCTCAGTGGTTATAGCGCTGGCTTCACAAGCCAGAGGACCGGGATTCGATTCCCCGGCCGGGTGGAGGTATTTGGGTGTGTCTTCTTTCACGTGTAGCCCCTGTTCACCTAGCAGTGAGTAGGTACGGAATGTAAATCGAGGAGTTGTGACCTTGTTGTCCCGGTGTGTGGTGTGTGCCTGGTCTCAGGCCTGTCCGAAGATCGGAAATAATGAGCTCTGAGCTCGTTCCGTAGGGTAACGTCTGGCTGTCTCGTCAGAGACTGCAGCAGATCAAATAGTGAAACACACACATACACACACACACACACACACACACACACACACTGAAAAAAAAATACTGTAACTTACTTTGTCATACCCATTAACAACATTTAAGATTTTATGTAACACCTTCGCTATCACATCACAATTATTAATTCTTCCAGTTCTGCAACACAAAACGACAATTAGCAACACCAATGCCAAACAAAAAAACATTAGAGATAATTTCTTGAAACCATTAACCTAACCTAACTTAACCCGATATTCACACATTAAGAGGAATAATTCAGAGATGATATTAATCTATGCTAACCTAACCTAACCACAAATCGAGGAATACCGTCGTGATAGCATTACCTTAGCCTAACCTTACTAAATAATCATACAACACGAAGAAACAAAATTAGGAGTTAACATACAGGGTAACCTCATTAAAATACCACCGAAGCACACAATACAAAACATCAGTCACCAGTAGGAACAGCAAAGTATTTCTAACTCCTGGAAAGGCTTACAATATTATTACCAGTATATTATAGAATTTAACTCCAGGAACATGACGTGAAACACATAACACATAACACATAACACAAAGACATACACCGGTACAACACAGCTACCAAAGCATTCACAACACCTATGAATCCCTTCAATACTGGGACACATTTTACCTTGAGATTTGTATACGATATGACCATTTTATTGACATTAGGAAGAGTCTACGGAGGCCAAAATATTAATGGCCAGAGTCTTCATTATTCTAACCCCACATGAGTTTCTGAAGCTGTAGAAAATCACCAAATAGTAGAATGAATATGGAAACGCGTCATGGTATTCAAGGGGTTAATAGAAACAAGACTAACAGAATGTAAGACACAGGGAAGCAAATCGTTAAGACACCACGAACACCTTGCTTATCTGTCAAAACCTTAAACAAGTGAACAAGTAAAAATTTCAGCCTGTTTCTATCTATTCACCTTCCTGTGCATTCCACTTAAATTTTATAACACCTCTTTGATTACATTGCTAGAGTTGATTTGTGACGTTATGCATTCATTTTCGAGAGAGAGGAAATCAAGCTACAATTTATCAGGGTTTTCAAGATTTTTAGGTCTTCCCCATCCTCTGTTCCATATTCCAAGGTAGCAGATGCAGATGCCACTGTTAGAGCCACGTAAGGAACCAACACCTGAACTGACACTTAAAATCGACAATCCATGAACTAAGTCACAGTGCCACTTTTCCTTCTCTCTTCAACACCACTCCAGCTGCACTCACGACTCACATCTGGTGGGCCGCAGCTGCTTCTGGCCTGTAATTAATGTCCCAGCTGTATATTGGACTCAGCTCCCTTTACTTCTTTCCCTGAGCCGCGCCACACACAAAAAGTTATCACAAAAAGTTGAAGCTCCTCGGCAGAAACTATTATTCTTACAAGTTACTACATCATTCGGGGATTGTTCACTCGTCTGTCTGTATTCTTTCTTGGCCACCTGTCTGTCCGTCAGTCTGTCTGTCTATTAATCTGTCTGGCTGGCTCATTCTCTGGCTGTCTGTCTGGTAGGTTGGCTTTTATTTTTTCCACTTATAAAAACTAGTGATATCTTTTCCTTTTTTTTTTTTGTTATATCATTGATTTGTGTGATTTTCTACTGCATCATCTTTCTTCTCGTTGACTTACTTCCTTATTCGTAAAAAGTACAGATATTTCTACTTTCTTGTCACATTTCAACTCATTTTTTCGGCTAGTTTTTGTTTCCTATCAATATTCACTAACATACATTTACATTCTAACATTTCATTCCATCCTTTCCCTTCCCATGGCTTTATTTCCTCAGTTTAGTTGTCTTCGTATTCGCTGTCCTTGTTCTCGCTCACGTCTGCCTCTCTTTCAGCCTCTCCTCTCTTCCCTCTTACCCTCGACAGCCTCGCTTGCTTCTCTTCACACATTCTAATCCTTCTACGCAGCCAGCTCGTCCACCTCAAACTTTAATTGGTCTCTCTCTCTCTCTCTCTCTCTCTCTCTCTCTCTCTCTCTCTCTCTCTCTCTCTCTCTCTCTCTCTCTCTCTCTCTCTCTCTCTCTCTCTCTCTCTCTCTCTCTCTCTCTCTCTCTCTCTCTCTCTCTCTCTCTCTCTCTCTCTCTCTCGTCATCAATTAAGCATTCAACTGATTATCCCTCCAAAAATTACACGTAAATTGCATATAATTTTTCAAGGATAATGAGCCCACAGTGTTTGTCATAACCAGATATTCCTCCACTCACTTTATCAGATTTTTCTTTTATTTCTTTTGTTTCTTAGGTATTGACATCTTCTCTTTCTTCACTGATTATGTTTTCTCTGGTTTTCTGCTTTTATCTTTTGTTTCTCTTTATTTTGATTAATAATACTTTTTTTATTTCTTCCTGAGTTAAGAGAATTAATCAAATAGTAATTAATAAGCACATGTCAAAAAAAAAAAATCTCTGGTGTCTTCAAACTATATTAAAAGTTCGTATTACATTGAAATTACAGACTAAATTAGTAAGTTGATAAATAGATAGACAGATAAAGTAGAATAAGAAAGAAGTCATTCGTATCCTTACAAATGTCATCAGAATCTTAAAAGGAATCAAGACTAACATAGTAAAACCGAAACAATTTATATATTCTTCTTGCTTCTTACTTTTCTCTCTTCATTACTCATACAACGTACTCCACAACTTTACTTACCCAGCCACACCCTTACATCACCACAGAACCCACAACCTCACCAGTACGCCACTAGCATCCTACACACCATCACCACACCAAACCATTTTATTACTCTCCAGTACTCACTTCCTCGTAGTTTTTTGTTTCCTCTTTTGCCAGTGCTAGTCTTGCCACACTCTTCTTGCTTCACTACAGCATCTCAAACAATACGCCACTACCTCCTCCTATCACTCTTAGACTCAAACACCACACTACTACCAACTCCTACTACTACTAGATATCTTATAGGACATATTCAGAAACGCTTTGCTCTCACTATCAATATTTTCAAAAGTCATATAGGTAATACGTCATGTTCTTATAAAGGAAAGGCATAGACTTAATACCTGTCGACTGCACAAGGATCATTAAGGCAGACTTGTTAGCTTTTGGACAATACTTAGCTAGGGTTGAGGAGAAAGCACCACCAATCTCGCCAAGTGACTGCCGTGGGTCATGATCAAACTTGCACCATCACGGACACGAGTTGACCCCTTTACCACAGAGTTAACAATAATGAGGAAATATTATTAGACTGTCATTAGAGTTTAAGTATATTCGTAAAACCCCGTGTAACTTCATCTGTAATCTTTTGAAAGTAATGGTGGCTTTGCGTAGAGACATTTCGGAATATTAAACATAATTTCAATGCAGTGCTGTAAAATATTGATCAAATGTGCTTAAAAACGGAGAAAGATAACTCCTCTCCATCAAGTCTCAGGTTTCTTGCAGTCTCCCCTTCATAAGCAGCCTCATTTTTCCTAAAGGTCTGTTTTCCTAGCTTCTCGTCCTGCCTCCCTTCCCTCCTCTTCCCCTACCTCCCGTTCATCCCCCTTATCTATTCTCTCTCCCCTTCCTCTCTTCCCATTATACAACTCCTACTAGTACGACGACCTTTCCTTCTTCCTCCTCCTGCTGCTCCTCCTTTCTGTCTCTCCTTCACTCTCCGTGCCTCCTTCTTCCCGACCTCGAATGAAGAAAACTGGAATGGAGAGGCAAGAGAAGGATTTTAATGAGGCAGACACCCCTTCCGTCCTCCCTCCCCCATACTCTCTCTCTCTCTCTCTCTCTCTCTCTCTCTCTCTCTCTCTCTCTCTCTCTCTCTCTCTCTCTCTCTCTCTCTCTCTCTCTCTCATTGCTATAGTGTTTTGCAGTTGACCTCTTTCTTTTCCTACTTTCGATAATAATGAATGACACTGATGCAGAAAAGTTTGAAGTCTTGTTACATCCGATTAGAATTATGTAAGCTGTAGTATTAGAGAGAGAGAGAGAGAGAGAGAGAGAGAGAGAGAGAGAGAGAGAGAGAGAGAGAGAGAGAGAGATGCTAGTAGTTAGTAAGAGGATGTGGAGAGTGACTTAAGATTTGGACAACATACTTTTGGGGACATACTCTGAATATACAAGCCGTGGAGAGAGAGAGAGAGAGAGAGAGAGAGAGAGAGAGAGAGAGAGAGAGCAAGAGCGAGAGGAATAAATATGCAGAACGTGTCTCAGACGTGACTCGGGTAGCGACACAACACAATGGTTACGGTGAGGAATGAGCTGAGAATTGTAGGGAGTGTGGCGTACGGAGGGAAGGTTTTATTGTGGCGGATTTACATGGCTTTACTGTTCGTGAGGGACAAGAAACACCAGGGAAAAGGCAGAGTGCAGGCGAAAAATTCCACAAGGTGATATAAAGTGGTGGAGGAAAAGAAAGAGTTGGTTACTAATGGGAAAGGAAAAATTGTAGTGGGAGTAAGAAATTATAGCATTTACATATAGAAAATAAAGGAAAGGCCAAGAGTTTAGAAAGAGGAAATGGTCAATAGGTAATATAGAATGGTACAGGAAAAGAAATGAATGGCTACTATAAAGTTGGAAAAAGTGTAGAGGCAAAGAAAAATGAAAGCACAAGAATAACATGTTTTAGGAAGGAAAGGAAGGAAGTTGAAGTTTAGGGGATATAACTTAGAGGTGGACACATATTGGAGCAAAGAATGTGGTTAATAGAAAGAGAGGAAATAATGAAAAGAGAGACATGTTTTATAGTAACAGGGACAAATAGATTACTAAGAGACAGTGACGGGAAAGAAGAGGAGACATTGGAAGTAAAGAAGGGAACTTAATAAAGGCGGTGGATGTGATGGAGAGAAAGGTTTAAAAATTATGTGGTAAAAAGATAATTTTAGGAAGGGGAAAGTAGAATATAAAATACCTGAAGCAGAAAGATTATGTGACAAACAATGAGCCGTCAGTATGTTTAAGAGGAAAGTAGTGAAGACGAGCATGGAAATGAGTGGAATATTTAAGAGAGCATCAGAGAAATATAGGATAATTTCTTCTGGTTGGGTAAGCACGCCCTATATACACATGCTTAACGAGGCTCTGAAGCTGGTACATAAAACAAGGCAGTCGTGTTAAAAAAATAATGAGAGTGTTGTATATTATCTCTCACCCACAAATACCCTTAAAGAATCCTGCTTTTTAAGGTAGATTGGAGAGGTTACGTATCACCAATTAACAAGGAATTCACGAAAGAAAAATCAAAGGTTAATGAGGGAAGGATTTATTTTTCCTTTACTAAAGTTCCCCCTTAGAGCATCCCTCGGCCACTCCCTCTTTACCTGTCCACTACACACCGCACACCTTAATGAACACCACACCGTCCTTCGTGCTGGAGAAAGACAGGTTTGGTAAGGGAAATATTACTCTCTCTCACCGGCTTATCTGTTTCCTGCACCTTACACACGCACACACACACACACACACACACACACACACACACACACACACACACACACACACACACACACACACACACACACACACACACACACACACACACACACACACACACACACACACACACACACACACACACACACACACACACACACACACACACACACACACACACACACACCTGGTCTCTTTCCCACCACTCCCTCAACTTAACGGCCGGCAATTTCACGTATGTTGCTGAATAACATAATATTTCATCTAAGGGGAAAAAAATATATGTACTGTAAATATAAATAATAAGGTTTCACGTAGAGGAAAAAAATGTATGAACCGTAAATAGAAACAAAAAAAGATCAATACATTGAAGAAAATCAACATAAACAAATATAAAGCAAAAATCCACCTAATCTTTACAAACACAAGTTAAGAAAGAAATAATAAGTAATTGAACTTCACAAAATCACAACATTTCGCTTCAAGATTTTAAGAAAGAAAAGGAAGAGAGAAAAAAAAAACGTGATGGGTTACTCAGTTGATAGAAGGGAAGAAAAAAAAAAAAACAGAATCGTTTCCATCTACGTCGTTCCTTCTCATATCGGCTTTGGGAATAAAAAGGGCAAATGGTCTACTTTTTCTTCCTCTGTGCTCGCTAATGATGGCTCGCGCGTTTCCTGAGAGGAGCAGGTGAAAGGTGGAGCTGAATTATGTACGCCACTCAGGTGACCAGCAAGTTGGTCGGTATTCAAATGAACTAATGGCTGATTCATTCCGTAATTGGCGAGTAATTTGATTCTCTTTACATCACTTGGCACGATGGCGCGTTAGCTGGAAATCACGCTGCTCTGATAACCGTAAAGGGAAAGAGAGAGAGAGAGAGAGAGAGAGAGAGAGAGAGAGAGAGAGAGAGAGACGCACTGATGAAAAATATAACAGGGCAGCTGGTGATTAGATAAAATGAAAGTACCAACCGCATTGTTACAAATTTTTTTTTTTTTTATCTTTGAGTGAGAAATAATGAAATGACAAAAAAATAAATAAAACGAAGAAAATCATATGAGAATAAAAAGTACATGTTTTCCTCTTTCTTTTCTTTTTTTCTTTTCCTAGGCAGTTATTTTATTCCGCAAGATTCTTTTCCATGAGAGTCTGGTAAGAAATGTTCAACAGTGAGTACCGAGCCACAAGATATTCCCGCGTAATATCTGCTCACATGCAAATAGTTCCGTTCAGTCTCCTCTACTCATTTCCATTATTCCATTTAACTAATTCGTCGAAGTTATCGTGTGCATTTAGTTAAGCCAGTATGATCTGCAGCTCGCATTAATATGTGGAGGAAGACTTAACGATACTCTCTCTCTCTCTCTCTCTCTCTCTCTCTCTCTCTCTCTCTCTCTCTCTCTCTCTCTCTCTCTCTCTCTCTCTCTCTCTCTCTCTCTCTCTCTCTCTCTCTTTTTTACACACTCATTTTTAAAGAGAAAGACAAACTTGACAATTTATAATGGCATTCATTTCTTAACTCACTCACTTTCACTCACCCAGACGCTACATCATCAAATTATTCACTGACTCATTCTTTGACGTACTAATTCACACACTTTGTCACTCACTAACTCACTTACCTGATCACTCACCGTTTGAAACACTTATTTTCTTACTGACACAATCATCCCACTCATTTAGTCATCCACGCACACAGATGCACAGACACAATTTTTCACTTAATCATTCATTCGCTCACTGATCACCTTTTATCATTCATCTGTTCACCATTCACTCACTCATTAGCAGTCACCACACAATACCCGTTCATTCCCCCCACGCCTGGCCGCTGCAGTATGTTTTCTCCTCCTCCTCTGCACTAAGCTAATCCCGCTAAGCCCACGCTGCTGGTACGTGCTGATCCCAGAAGCTACCAAGAAATAAAATACGAGAAAAGATAGAAGAAATAGTGACTTGAGTAGACCATTGGGATCATCTGGGACTAGGAAACCAGGAGGAATTGGGAGGGAGAAATTTGGAGGCCTGCAGCTGCCAATGTCCCTCTTCTCGTTTCCAAGCTGTGGAATTTCAGTTACGCAAGAGTTCCTGGGAGCGGCGTCACCTTCAGGACACGGGGAGATGTTTCCTCTGTAGTGTCGTAAAGGCGGGTTTTCCAGAGTTCTGTGATGTGGGCTTTTCCTCGCTTCTCTCTCTTCTCTCTGGTTGTTTCATGTTATTTTTTTTTCCGTGGTTCCATTTGAGGTATTTGGAGTTATGTGTTACGTATGTGTAAATCAGTAAAGTTTTTCTCTCTCTCTCTCTCTCTCTCTCTCTCTCTCTCTCTCTCTCTCTCTCTCTCTCTCTCTCTCTCTCTCTCTCTCTCTCTCTCTCTCTCTCTCTCTCTCTCTCTCTCTCTCTCTCGTGATTATTTAGCTTTTCTCCTCCTTGGTGTCTGAAATCTTTCGAGTAGTTTCTCCGTGTCTTCCGGCCACTGATAATGGAGTGTTGTTCTCTACACTCGCTTCTCTCAAGGCAATCTCATCCTTCTCATTTCGCTGTTTTGGAAGAAAAAGATCAATAATACGCGGGCCTTCACTGATTCTTCTCGTGACTGACCTAAAATTTTCCATTCTGTTAATCGAAAAAGAAGATATGAAGACTAAAAACGTAACACTGATTTTACATATGCGTTAACTAGACACTAATACCAAAAATATACAAAAAAAAAAAAGAAACCTACGCGTTATAGTAAATATGCATCACGTAAATACACCAGAAAAAAAACAATAGTAAAAAGAAAACAAACTTAAACATCAAACCATACACTAATTAAAGGATGCAAAGGAGAAAGAAAATGTTTACACCTGTGTTTTCCCGTGTGTGGCTGAAGAGGAAGAAAGTGTTAGAGACGCAGCCAAGC